>NC_050573.1:310707408-311056991 GCF_011100635.1 Trichosurus vulpecula | reverse complement strand
GGACTCATGATAGAACATGCTGTTCACATCCAGAAAAAGAACTATGGAGTCTCAATGCAGATTGAAGCATATTGTTTTCTCTCTTTCTTTCTTTTTTATTTGTTTCTTCTTTCTCATGGTTTCTCCCATTGGTTCTAATTCTTCTTTACAACATGACTAATGTGAAAATAGTTTAATATGAATGTATATGTAGAGCCTATATCAAATTACATGCCATCTTGGGTTGAGGGGAGGGAACAGATGGGGAGAAAATTTGGAACTCAAAATTTTATGAAAGTGAATATTGAAAACTAAAAATCAACACACAAAAAGAAAAATATATACATGTACATATATCTAGATGAATGCATATGTGAGTGACTGTATGAGTATTTTGATTCTGAGCATCAGTAGTGTATCAATTGTATCCTGATGTAAGTTGGCACCTCTTCAACAATTTAGAATTTTAGAGCTTTGCTGGGACATTGAGGAATTAAATAATTTGCCTAAATTTACACAGGAAGTATATGTCAGGGGACACACCTGACCACAAGTTACTCTTACGCCAAGGCCAGCCCTCTGTCCAATTTACTAAACTACGTGCCATCAAAAAGCATGCCATATTCGAAAGGAGGAGTCAAAAGATGCATAATATGGAAATGTTTTGCATGACTACACATGTATAACCTGTATCAAATTGCTTGCCTTCTCCATGAGACAGTAAAAGAGGGAAAAAGGGAGGAAGGAAGAGAATTTGAAATTCAAATTTCAAAAAATAAATGTGAAAAATTGTTTTTACATATAGTTAGAAAAATATTAAATATTTTTAAAAGATGCATAGCATAGCAAATATATTAGTGTGGGAAAATTTATGAGCCAGACTGTGAAAACAGGGTACAAAGCATTTGGGTGAGAGTAAATGGTTGAAGAAACGGCAGTGATGTTGCCATGGGAGAAGATTACAGACCACACAACGAGAAACAGAAAATAAATGAGAAATTCAGGAAACAGATAACAAATCTGGCACAGAGTAGTGATGTGGAACTTCAACTATCCAGACATCTGCTCGATCTCTTTTTCTCTCTTCCCAAAGCAGAGCAGCTGATACATTCTTGACTTGTCTTAGTGATCATTTCAATTTTCAAAGAATGTAATAAAGGAAATTGCTATTCTGTTCTTGGTTAAGTCCCACAAAAGAGAAGGTTGCCAAAGTAAAATTAATGGGATCCTTGGGCAGAAGTGACTAACTTACAGTTCATAATAGAGGAGAGAGAGAAAAGAGCAAAGCATAGTCTGACAAAATGATCGATCTGGGGAGAGGAATTTCAGAGTTCACAGCAAAGATAGGCAGGATCCTATGGCCTAAATTCTACAGGGGAAACCAGTGCAAGAGAGATGGGAAATTCTCAAGAATTACTTCCATTCACAATCACTGAAGATGCCAATGCAAAAGAGCAAGGAGGGGGATGCAAAGAGACTGATGTGGAGACACAGTGAGCTCACTGACCAATGCATGTTTATAAGAGACATATAGATTATGGAAACTAAAATGTTAGCATAGGATAAATTTTAAAAGGCCCTGTAAAAACAGTGTCATGGGTGGTAAAGTTCATACTGTATGCAGGTTAATAATACATGTTAAAAATACAAAAGGGGTTTTAGCTATGTTTGGGACAAGAGAAAGGTAGAAGTAAAAGGCTTGATGTTTAGGTTTGTAATAAATGGTAGAAAGAAGATTTAGCTGATGAACTCTAATTTTATTTCTGTTTTCTCTTATAACGACAATTATCTACCAATATTTTTACTTGCCTTTGCAGTCAAACTTGGGCAGGGGATGGGTGAATCACACACACTCCTTTTCTCCTCTTGTTCACCATCCTTACTTTGCAATGCATTGCAAACTGGATTCTGACCCAACTTGACTAGAATTCCATCGTTATCTCTCATAAAATAACTGCCTAATTTCTAAGGTGTTTTTCTCAGTATTCAACCCACCAGACCTTTTTTTTGAAACTTTTGTCATTATTGAATACATCCTGATCTTGATGCTCTTATCTCTTTTGACCTTCGTGACATTTTCTTTCCATGTTCTCCTCAGAATGAGTCTGATAGCTCGTTCCTAATCTTATTTGCTCCATCTGTCTACTAACTTTTTCTTCTCTTTCTTCTCCTCCTCCCCTTCCTTCTCTTCCTCCTCATCTATCTTGATCTTTTTTATATTTTTACTATTCAATATTTTTAGTTTTCAACATTGATTTCCACAAGATTTTGAGTTACAAACTTTCTCTCCATTTCCACCCTCCGCCTCACTCCAAGATGGCATATATTCTGATTGCCCCTTTCTCCAGTCTGCCCTCCCTTCTGTCACCCCATTCGCCCCTCTTAACCCCTTTCCTCTTACTTTCTTATAGGGCAAGATAGATTTCTATACCCCATTGTCCGTACATCTTATTTCCCGGGTTGCATCTAAAAACAACTTTTTTTTGAGCATTTGTTTTTAGAATTTTGAGTTCCAAATTCTCTCCCTTCTTCCCTCCCCACCCACCCTCCTTGAGAAGGCAAGCAATTCAACATAGAACACACATCTATCATTATGCAAAACACTTCCATAACAGTCATGCTGTGAAAGACTAACTATATTTCCCGCCATCCTATCCTGTCCCACTTTATTCAGTTTTCTCCCTTGAACCTGTCCCTTTTCAAAAGTGTTTGCTTTTCATCACCTCCTCCCCCTATCTGCCCTCCCTTCTATCATACCCCCTCTCTTAGCCCGTTCCCCCCTACTTTCCTGGAGGGTAACATACCCAATTGAGTGTGTATGTTATTTCTTCCTTAAGTCAAATCCCATGAGAACAAGACTCACTCATTCCCTTTCATCTGCTTCCTCTTCCCTTCCAATAGAATTGCTTTTTCTTGCAAGTTTTATGTGAGATAATTTACCCCATTCTATCTCTCCCTTTCTCTTTCTCCCAATGTATTCCTCTCTCACCCTTTAATTTAATTTTATTTTTAGATGTTATCTTTTCATATTCAACTCACCCTGTGACATCTATCTAAATTTATGTATATTCCTGTCAACTACCCTAATACTGAGACAGGTTTCTTGAATCACAAATATCATCTCTCCATATAGGGATGTAAACAAAATGGCTCAACTATAGTAAGTCCCTTATGATTTGTCTTTCCTGTTCACCTTTTCATGCTTTTCTTGATTCTTGTGTTTGAAAGTCAGATTTTCTATTCAGCTATGTTCTTTTCACTGAGAAAGCTTGAAAGTCCTCTATTTTATTGAAAATCCATATTTTGCCTTGGAGCATTATACTCAGTTTTGCTGGGTATGTGACTCTTGGTTTTAATCCTAGCTCCCGTGACCTCTGGAATATCATATTCCAAGCCTTTCGATCCCTTAAAGTTGAAGCTGCTAGATCTTGTATCAACCTGATTGTGTTTCCATGATACTCAAATTGTTTCTTTCTGGCTGCTTGCAGTATTTTCTCCTTGATCTGGGAGCTCTGGAATTTGGCAATAATAATCGTAGGGGTTTTCTTTTTGGGATCTTTCTTAAGAGGTGATCGGTGTATTCTTTCAATTTCTATTTTACCTTCTGGCTCTAAAATCTCAGGACAGTTTTCCTTGATAATTTCTTGAAAGATGATGTCTAGGCTCTTTTTTTGATAATGGCTTTTAGGTAGTCCAATAATTTTTAAATTACCTCTCCTGGATCTATTCTCCAGGTCAGTGGTTTTTCCAATGAGATATTTCACATTGTCTTCCATTTTTTCACTCCTTTGGTTCTGTTTTATAACATCTTGATTTGTCCTGAAGTCACTAGCTTCCACTTGCTCCAATCTAATTTTTAAGGTGGTATTTTCTTCAGTGGTCTTTTGGATCTCCTTTTCCATTTGGCTGATTCTGCCTTTCAAGGCATTCTTCTCCTCATTGGCTTTTTGGAGCTCTTTTGACATTTGGATTAGTCCATTTTTAAGGTGTTATTTTTTTTAGTATTTTTTGGGTCTCCTTTAGCAAGCTGTTGACTTGTTTTTCATGATTTTCTTGCATCATTCTCATTTCTCTTCCCAATTTTTCCTTTCCTTCTCTTACTTGCTTTTCCACATCCTTTTTGAGCTCTTCCAAAGGCTGAGACCAATTCATACTATTCTTGGAGGCTTTTGATGTAGGCTCTTTGACTTTGTTGACTTCTTCTGGCTGTATGTTTTGATCTTCTTTGTCACTGAAAAAGATTCTATAGTCTGGGTCTGAGTCCTTTTGTACTGCCTGCTCATGTTCCCAGCCAACTACTTGACCCTTGAGCTTTTTGTAAAGTTATGACTGCTTTTAGAGTGGAGAGTCCTTTGTCCCAAGCTTTAGGGGCCTTGCACTGCTGTTTTCAGAGCTACTTCTATTCCACAGTTGTCACAAGCTCTGCCACAGGAGGGCTACTCCTCCCCCAAGAACTGCCAACCAGGACCATGACCCAGAGCCAAGCAGAGCAAAGCAAGCAAACCCTGACTCTGTGCCAGCAAAGCAATCCCTGCACTCCCGCTCTAATCCACTGCTTGATTCCTCCCACTAGGTGGGCCAGGGACTCGGGAAGCAGCTGACGCTGGAGCTCTGGAAGCAGCCGCTAGAGCTTCCTGCTGCTGCCACTGTAGCCACTTCTACTGACCCCAGGGCTGGGGCCAGACTACTCACTTCTCTCACCCAGATCCAGCATTTTTCCCACTAACCTGCTCTGTGATTTTTGGCATTTGTGGGTTGAGAAGTCTGGTAACTGCCACAACTCAGTGATTCAGGGCCCTACCACCTGCTCTGCCTGACTCCCGGTCTGGTCAGTCCTGGCTCAGCCCACACTGGGCTGTGCTACACACCCAGCACACTGTGATGGACCCTTGCGAGAGACCATCCAGACTGTTTTGAGCTGGAGACTTGTTTCTCTCTGTTATTTCATGGGTTCTGTAGCTCTAGAATTTGTTCAGAGCCATTTTTACAGGTGTTTGGATGGATTTGGGGGAGAACTTAAGTGAGTCCCTGTTTTCCAGCAGCCATCTTGGCTCTACTCCTATCTATCTTGTTCTTTTTTTTTTGTTCTTCTTGTTCTTCATCATCTTTTTCTTTTCTTTTCTTTCCCCTTTTGTCTTACTCTCTGTGTGTCTCCCTCTCTCTTTCACTCTCCTTCCTCTCTCTGTCTCTGTGTCTCTGCATCTCTGTCTCTCTCTGTCTCTCTTTGTGTGTCTGTCTCTCTCTGTTTCATTTCAGTGGCTCACTGAGACATGTAGGATAAAATACAAAATTATCTGTTTGACAATTACATCCCTTTACAAGCTTATTCCAGTCCATTTTTCCAGGAAGACTACATACTATTTTCTATTAACCCACTTTTCCTTCATCACACTGGCCACCCTGCTATTCCCTGCACATGACATTGAGTCTTCTTCCTCAATGGTGTGTTTTCCTTGTTTAATACCACAACTTGGAGCTCCTCACTCCCTCTAAAGATCAGCTCAAAGGTTAAATTTTTCAAAAAACTTTCCTTTATTCTCCTCTTTGCCACATTGTTAGTGTCCCATAATCATCAATATATCTGTATGTGTATATATATATATACATATATATGTATATATGTATATTTAATTATCTATGAACATGTTACATCTTCTCTTCTGTACTTGTATAACACCCAGCACAGCTCCTGGCACTGAGTCAACATCTAAATGACTGCTCATCAATTGACTCAGACACTTCAGATAAACCCTGATATTTTCAGAAAGATCTTGTCTTATGACAAAGCTATTTCACTGAGCTTTGGCTTTCCTAAAAGCTTTTTCTTGCCTTTTTCACCTGTTAAATTCTTAACTTTCATTTAAAGACCACCTCAAATACTACCTCCTTTATGAAGTTTTCCCTTATCCCCAGCCCAGCTCCAAACGATCTTCTCACTTTCTTATTGGATTCTATCTAGATTACTCTTTTGTGCTTACAACTGTCACACTTTTATTAGGGTTACATGACTTTTATATCCAAAAGGGACATCTAAAGAGGTCATTTTCTTTAATCTTACAGATGAGGACATTGAAGCCTAATGTCAAGTGACCTGTCCAGGTCACACAGATAGTAAATGTTAAAATTCAGCATTAAAATCCAGGTCCTCTGACTCTAAAACTTTTGCTACTTTTGTCATATACTCATTGCCTTTCGTTATTTGTGTACTTTGTTGTCCCTTTGAGATTGGAAGGTGCTTAAAAGAAAAGGCCTTATAATGCTGTAGTAATGTGCTCAAGAGGCAGCTAGGTGGTGTAGTGAATAGAGCACTGGCCCTGGAGTCAATAGGACCTGAGTTCAAGTCCATCCTCAGACACTTGACACACTTACTAGCTGTGTGACCTTGGAAAAGTCACTTAACCCTAATGGCCCTGCTTCCCCATCTCCATAAAAAAAAAGAAATGTGTTTGATTTGGAATCAGACTCTGAGTTCAAATCCTTGCTCTTTAATCTATGATCCCTATACACTGAACAAGTCCTTTAATTTTTCCACGCCCTCAGTTTCTGCATCAGTAAAAGAAGGGGGCTGAACTAGTCAATCTCTAAGCTACTTCACACTTCTAAAACTCTGATCTTTCTTTGTATGCCTGAAACCTACAACAGTATACTGTTTCTGTACATAGTAGGTGCTTAATAAATGTTTAGGGAAGCAAATGACAAAATGAGTTCAGAGTAGCAAGAGAGGAGATGCTATCAAATGGTAAATTGAGCTTTTGATTTGTGCAGTTAAAATGTCAATCATCATGAATGACACACTTTTCTACTATTTCAGCTTTCAACTGGCTTCAAATTTGATTGACAGTTGGAGTTTTTAATGTAGTCTGCAAATTTTCTGCCTAAAGAAAAATGCTCTATTTAACATCATGTTTCTAACAACAAAAGCACTTTAGAAAAAAAATCTATGCCTTAGATTGCTTCTTTTCTAGTCACCTTCTCTAGTTTTCTTAAGGAGAATGTTTTCTTTTCAATAAGAGGTACAAGTGTCAACTTACTATGTGGTCTAGGAATTTAACTTTCTCTTATTTTTTCATGCTCACTTCTTTATACTGAACTTTACTTTTTGCCCAATTTCAAATAATCTCCATCTTGGAAAGTTTAGCAGATCTCCTTCCAAGTTAGACAAGGCCCATATTTATAAGTACAAAGATTACAATTAGAGTATGATAATAGAGTTCACACTTGCAAAATGTTTCAAGATTTAAAAAGTGCTATTTTTATAATATCCTTATCATGTATACAGGATGAAAATTATAACAACCAATTTTACAGGTGAGGAAATAGATGAATACTATGCAGGTTATATATGACAATAACTCTCCTTTCTAAAAATCAATTAGCTAGCAAGTTATTAAGTTCCTATTATGAGTTAGAGTGTTTTAAAGATATGTAGGTTCTCACATGTGTTAATCTCATTTCACAAAATTCCAGAGTTGAAAGGGACATCATATAGCCACATAGTCAAACCAAAACCTGTGCAAAAATGCCTTGGTCTCTCCCACATCCCACAAAAGTGCTCATACTACCTTTGATTAAAAATCTCCAGAGATGCATTAGCCCGCTTCCTCCAAAGGCAGTACATTCCACTTTGGGATAACTCTAATTGCAAGGAAACTTTTCTTCCTTATAACAACTCTAAATTTGCTTCTGCAAGTTCTACCCTTTGCTCCTAGTTCTGTCATGTTGGGACAAGCTTTTAAAACAGGTTCAGCCTCTCTTGCATGTGGCAACCCTTCAGATACTAGAAAACAGCTATCCTGCCCCTCAACTCCTTTCCTTTTCTTCTCTTCTGTACTACCAGTTTCATTAAGTATTTGTCCTGTAGCATTGTCATAAAGTCATCATCCTGATTGTCTCTCTTCAAAATGTTTTTCAACTTTTCAACATGAATAATGATATGGACTGGACCTGGGATTGTTCTAGTACAAAGAACTCCTGGGTGAAGAAGTGTGGACCTGTTCTGTAATATGCCAGCCTAAATTGCCTGGAGCACAGAATCTTGCCCAGGGTCACACAGATAATAAATAATAGAGACAGAACTTGAATCTAGGTATTTCTGACTCTGAGTTTTGTTGTCTAACCTCTATACTGAACTATCCCTACTTTTCAGTGTCTTTCCTAAAAGGTGACATCCAGAACAAAGGACAATATTACAAATGTGATCTTACCAGGCCAGAGTACCAGATTATATGGATACAATGATTCAATTCATGCATCCTAAGGTCATATGAATATTTTTGCCTCCAGTTGACTCATTATGATTACAATCTGCTAAAACAATCAAATCTTTTTCAAAAAAACTATTCTGTAGCCAAACTTTTCCTATCTTCATTCTCATTTGATCCTACATTTATATGTATGCATGTATGTGCATACGTATATCCTATACATGTGCATGTGTTGTATATATATATACACACAAATGCACATATATACACATTTGTGTAAGTACATACTTATATGTGTCAAGTAGGAAATAATATTTTCTCCATTTTAAAGATGAGGACATTGAGACTCAAGTCAAATGACTTCTAGGATTCAACTGTAGGCCTCCTGAGTACAAATCTGGGAATTCTTTTACTGTTCCCTTTTTAAGCCATAGTTTGGTGAAATATTATTTCTGCTGAGAATTTTAGTATTTAGTTTGAAAATTAAATTAAATATACAGTTTTGCAAAAAGCCTCAGAAATGATATTTAGCTGTCTAACTGTGGTTTGTGATACTGGTACAATTGCATGAGGTCCAATGGATCCAGAAAGCTAGTAAGGATGAAAGATATAGACAAGTCTGGAGAATTTTATATTTTTGTAAGCCTTATGACTTATTGTTTGTTCAGTAAGTACCTTGGGGACAAGAACCATGACCCCCTGGCTGTTTAACAAAAAGGACACTCTATGTCTTGGCTCCAGGCATTCTCTCTAACTGTCCCCCATGCTTGGAATGATCTTCCTCCTCAGCTCTGTCTACCAATTTCTCTAGCTTCTTTAAGTCTCAACAAAAGTCTCATCTTTAACAGACTTTCCCTAACTCTTCTTTGTAAAATTTATTTATTTATTTTAAGTTTACAACATCCAGTTCCACAAGCCTTTGAGTTTTGAATTTTCTCCCTCTTCCTCTCCTCCCTGCTCCCCAAGACAGCATTCAATCTGATATAGGTTCCACATATGCATACATATTAAACATATTTTCGCATTAGTCATGTTGTAAAGAAGAATTATAACCAATCGAATGAACTATGATAAAGAAGGAACAAAACAAAACAAAAGCTACTCTCTCTTAATTCTAGAGCTTTCCCTCTGTTAATTCTTTCCAATTTTCTCATATATACATTATTTCCTTGATGACTCCCCCATTAGATTGTGAGCTCTTTGATGGCAGGGACTTTCTTTTGCCTCTTTTTTGATTACTCAGCACTTAGCACAGTGCCTGTCACACAGTAGACCCTTAATAAACGTTAACTGATTCATTGAGTGTATCTCAATTCACAGAATCTCAGAGTCTAATCAGCATCTGAATAAGAATCTCAGCAAGAGGTCACCCAGGCTCCACTTGAAAATGTTGGAAACCTACTCCTGATCAAGGCAGTCCATATTGTTCCAACCGTTACAATACTTTTCCTTACACTGAGCTAAAATCTGAACTCTCCTCAAGCCCCAACTCCCATGGAGGGATAAGGCAACTTAAGGTTTAGAAATCATCTACATATGAGAAAAGAAAGCTTATTCAGACTTCACATATGCAGAGAATCATGTTAGTCACTGGAAGGGGTCAAAGTGGGCTGCAGAAGATTTTTTTTTGTTTTTTTTTTTGAGGGGGAAGGCAGGGTAATTAGGGTTAAGTGACTTGCCCAAGGTCACACAGCTAATAAGTGTGTGAAGTGTCTGAGGACAGATTAGAACTCAGGTCATCCTGACTCTGGGGCCGGTGCTCTACTCGCTGCTCCACCTAGCTGCCCCAAGGGCTGAAGAAGATTTAGAAAGATTAGTTAAGGTATCATCTTTGCCTTCATGCAGTTTATAGTCTAGTAGGTTATGTCTGACACAAAGAAAGATAACTATGATAAAGAATAGAATGATATATGTGTATAAGAGGAACAAAATTTTACTTTAAGGTCAAGGAAAATTTCCTGAAAGAGCATGCAGGCTGGGATTTATATCTAAAGACAGGAGAGTCCATTTGAGCAGGATAAACAGTTTAAGTAAAGGCACTAAGACAGAAAGTGCAGGATTTGTACAGTTAGGCCAAAGTTCAACAATGTGGAGTCAAGCAGGATGAGATGCAGTTGAAAAGAGAGGAGGGTAAATTGTTTTAGAGGTCTTGATTACCTTTCTAAGGAGCTCTAACTTCATACAACAGACAATAGGGAAGCATTGAATGATTCTAACCAAAGGAGGGATGTGTGTGGGCCAGTGTCCAGCACAATGCACTTGTATTCAGGAGGCCTTTAATAAATGGTTAGTAATTGAAGGAAACGAACTTCTACCACATGCACTGTTGTTAGAGCCATCTCAATCTCTTGTAATTAATATGCTTGTTTTATAAAGCATAAAAAAGGGAAAAGGAAAGAAAAGGATTTTCCAGAAACAAAGGGAAGATGGAAAATTACCACAAGAGTGGGAGAGGAAAGGCTCTGCCTGTGGTATATACCTGCACTAGGAAGGAGGCTGTATTTAAGAAAAACAAAAGGTCTTAGTGGAAATGTAGGGCAAATATGTTTATGTATGAAAACTAATCACAAATAATTTTGCTAAAATAATCTCCTATTCTGAAGAAGAGAATAATGAACATTAACATTTCTATAGTTACCAAAGGAAAAATGTGATGAGGTTGATATAAATTAGATTATATAAGTAGCTATGCTTGTCATGGAAATGTAGTGGGAGTAGAGGGGGAACCTTAAAAGGATCAGATGTATTATTTTATCTTTAAGGGTCAACAGTTTACTGGATAAAATAAGAAAAAAAAAAGCTCTTTAGTTGTGCATTTGAGGCCCATGACTATCTAGCTACAACTTAACCTGACCTTATATCACAATATTACCTTTCATGAATCCTATGTGTCTGCCAGACTGGACTACTCACTGATTCCTAAGCTTTGGTTTTCACACTTTTTCCAACAGACACCATTCCTCAGTACTGGAATGTACTCCTATCCTATATTTCTAACATGTCATTTGAAATCTAATGCAGGTGTCGCTTCCTCTATGAAGCCTTCCCTGTTATTTCCAACAATTAACAATCTCTCTCTTGTGACTCTTCACTTCTGTGCACTTCAGACATTCCTTTTTATATTACGGTTATTTATTTAACTCTATTATCACCCCATCTTTTGAATATAGTGCAAACTTAAATACAAACTTGTGGAATTGAATAAAACAAGTTAATTTTGCCAAGATAGGCCTGTAAATATCAAGTCAGTCACTGTACAATTATCCTGAAGAGTCACTTTTAAAATATTATTTAGATCAAATGATCACAAGTGAAAAGAGAAAAAGGTAAGAATTTCTTTTAAAGGAAAGATCTTTCTTTTCCTTTTTTTTCATTTTCTTTGTTCTTTCTCTGTTTGACTACATCTATTCAAAAGACAATAAAATGATTCATAGAACCCCTTGTCAAACTATTCACCTTCAAAAGTCTACTACAATGGTTCCCTTGGAACCTTGGAACATACTTGTAGAGTTGTGTCTTTAGATGGGTCAGGTTCAGCAATTTCACTAAAAGTTACCCTAAGATGCTCACTTACACTCTTCATCTCCAATAATTCTAATTCTTCCTTTGTTTCCTCCTTGTCATAAAACTATATCAATACTCAGGCCTTGGCTTGGTGGATGTAATATACTTTACTCTTTTATGTTCACTGTGCCATTAAAATTTGCTTTTGTTTAGTAGAAGGGAAATGTGTTTTGTTTTGTTTTTTTGCCAAATCTTCATGCTCTTCTATATGGCTTGACTATTTCTAAATAAAACGACCAATAATATTTTCCATTGCATAGCAATGCTCAATTTACTTTTTCATGAATATGTAGTTAACAGTTGTTATTTCATTATTTTTGAATGTCATAAATTTGTTTTGTGGAAAATTAGTGTGCTAATAAAAAATCCTTATACGAACCAAATTAAGAACTATCTCCAAATAACTGCAAAATGTACAATAAAGTTCAACAGCACAGAGCAGTTAAGTTAGAATTGGATAAGGGCAATTTTTCTCAAAACGTGCTAACGTATTGAATGCATTAAATATTTGATGCTTAATAAAAACAGAAATCACATCCATTTCTACTAAAATGCCTCAAATACTAATTATACAAGAAAGATTTGACAAGCTAATTATTTTCTAAATAGCCACAAATGCTTCTTTAATTCTTGATTCATTCTTTGTTCTATAAAATGGATGGAAGCAGTTGTTAATATTTAAATGGTTTCATTTTTTAGATAGAAGATTTCATTGCTTTTTTTCACATCACAAAGATTTTAACTAGATCTTGGAATTTTTCAGTACAGTGATTAACAACAGATGGAATTATTGGAGATTGCTGAGTCAAATGTGAAAGAACTTAGGCAAAACAATGGTATTGTTCAAGTCTCTCTATTCAAATCTGGTGACTTCTGGGATTGTTCTTCCTGCTCAGACTTGAAAATAAACTAAGATATGCCACAAAGTGGGAGAAAAGCATAGCTTCTGGTCTACTGTCTATCCCTAAGAGGTCTGGATTGGCACATTATGGTTATCAGTCATTGTGGCATAGACCTAATTACTCACCTTACCTTTGAGCTCTACCAATCACCACTAGAAACAGTATGATAATTTTCAAGATACAATTTTAGTTAGCTTTACTTTTATTCCTGAGTAAGATTGGAAGACTGTAAAACACCTAAAGCCAATTTAACACAAAAGGCTGCCCTATAAACCTTAGGAGGATATAAACAAACATCTAATGTTGATGAGGTGCTTGTGCTTGGACCCTAAATTCTAACAGCCTCTGCTTGGGTGCCTATGCCTGAACCCCAATTCCAAAACACATACAGTTCTCATAAACACATCTAGTTCTCAAAACGTATTCTCTCTCAGGCTGTCTCTCTATAGCTAAAGGGCAGCCTGCCCCAACTTATCTCTGCTTCTTCCTTTGTAAGCAGCTATGCACAACTATAGATTGATTTCCGGATGCTAACTGACTGTACACTGAGTCATAACCATATTTAGTATTCACTGACCTTTCTAACATGTATCTTAGAGATAGTATTTTGTCTAACAAGGCACTAGACGAGAAACTATTCCCTTTAGCTGTGACCGAGAGTGAACTCAGTGACATTTGACAGTAAAGACCACACCTCCTAGTAACCCCCTTGTGGGCTATTTCCTAGAGAACTCTGGGTAATATAGTTGCGCAGTAGATACTAAATGTGCATGTTCCTTTAAGAACTAATAACTCCTTGAACATGTCCTAAACCATGCCGTAATCCCACCCCCAAACATCTAACTGACGAGTCCCACCCCCTTAATCCCCTATTAGCTTCTATGAAGATTCCCCCTGTAGCTCTGTATGGTTGCAGGTTCCCTAAGAACTCTTGCCCACTGAAAAAGCGTAATAAATCTTTTCCTCCTTGACTTAAAGAATGCTTGTGTCCGCGAATTCATTCCAGGTGGCCTCACCCTGGGAACTTTGGTTTGAGGTCCCTGCGTCTCTGGGTTTCTTCTCCCACTCTACATCCTCTAAGCACAGTACTCTGTAGGTTAAAAAAAAATCTTATCAATTGATACAATGAATGTGTGAGTGAATTATATGTTGGGAAAATTTAAGATGACCTCAGGACTAAGATCTACTACAGCTTTGTGTTGTATACCTAGGATGATACATGAATTTAGCTAGCCTTTTGTAATGGACAAAGTCCTGACAATATGCTTCTTTTAGCTTTATTATGGGAATAGAGCTTCTGTGCTCACAGTTGCCTGAAGTCCAAACTATTTGGCCTTTCATTCAAAGCCCAAGACAAATTGGTTGAACTTCTGGTTCTTCTGATGTCATGGACACTACATTTTCTATATACGCATGTCCTTGACATTCATAACATCTCTTACATGAATCATAATTGGTAATTACTCGCAAATTGTTTGTTATAAACATATTTGTTATCCACAAGCCTTTTTTTTTATATAATCACTCCATGTGACTGGAGAAGAAAATAACTGCATATTCCAATATTACTGATACATTTCACAGGTCAGGACACTGAGGCAGAGTTGAAAATACCTTTTTAAAGACAAAAATGTTCTTGCTAACAAAATAATCCTAGAGTTTTCAACTTCCAATACTGTTTTCATTAACCTATGACTTATCCTCACATTCCCTTTCACGTCGTCAGGCCTTCTGATTTGAGGAGACTTAGTCTCTTCTTCATAAGAGGGCATTTTTGCATTCAGTACAATTTTTGACAGTGCAAAGTCCATAGATAGGAAATCTCCCAAGGGTAAAAATAGTGTGTGGTGTTAGAAGCAAGACAGTACAATGTGGTATAGGAATAGCAATTTCACACTTTCCCAAAGCTGATTCCAGCATGGCTTGCAATTACAAGAACAGAAAGACATAAGCTAATTAGTTATTGAATCCCTGCATTGTTCTTTAAGGAAAGCCATCGATCTTTGGCCTCAGATGGTTATTTATAGACAGTCACATGTGCAAGTTAGTGGGCGGCAAGCTACCTGTCGGGGCCTCCTTTCAGCTTCTGTCTTTGTAATGAAAATAATAGTACTTTTATTTACTTGGTGGAGATTTTAATGGTCAAAATGCTTTAGAATTAGCTACCATAATCAAGTGACCATATTAAATTATCTTTGCCTAATTGCCTATGTAGCACTCAGATAACTCTAGCTATTACAATTTCAGAACCATGTAGGTGGTCTTTAACTGTGGTACTCAGGTGCATGACAGTGAGAGACATGTGACTACAATCATGTTCCCAAGCTTTCCAGAATGACAGGAGAGATAAGGTAGGTGTAAAGAAGAAAAAAAAATGGTGTCAATTATAAGTTTTAGATGACATTACATCTGATTTAATGTTGATGGTGTGTATATAAAGCTTTTATTTGAGCATAGCAAATTTTTAAGCATGCATGTCAACAGTCCAAAGATATATGTCCTTAGAATCAAAGAACCACAGAATGAAATGTTGATTCCAGAAGGTAACTTACCTTAAAAGTCACTTAATCCAGTCCTTGTATTCCACCATTGACAAGATTGAGATTTAAAGAAGTGGCTTGCCTTTTCACAAGGTTAAAAAGTCATTTAATGTCAGAGCTAAAATTGAAATCCAGTTTACCTGAATCCTACAGCTTTCCACTATATGCTTATGAACATATTTGCATATAGCTATGCTCTTTGGAGTATAACTATTACCATTTCTGAGTGTTTTTACGCATCTGTTATTTTGTTATTAGTCCCATTAGGAAGATAATAGTATATGTTTAAATCCAGAGAGACCCTTGATAGGCCATCTAAATCAATCCCTCTGTTTTATAGAAGTGGAAGCAAGTCAAAGAGGTGGTGAATTTTCCCAGGTTACAAAGGTGATAAATTATGTAGCCAAGATTTGAACTGAGGTCTTCTCACTTAAAAAGCAGTTCTTTCAACTGTACCACACTTGCTTTCCTCCATCCTTTTCCCATACTGATTTTATAAACTGTTCCATAGTATATAAATGAGCAAAAATTGCTGGAAAATAGTCTATTTTTATGAATGATATTTTTAACATAAATAAATAGACAATGTTTGTTTCACCTAAGTTATGTTAAGGATTTGTGCAAATAAAGTGGTTTGAAGATTATGGCTACATTTGTACTATGTAGGAACATACTTAAACCAGCAATTTATTTGGAGGAGTGACATTGTGCTGATAGAAAATTGAAGAGCTCAGATTTGAGTGTGCAAATGATGTCAGAACCACTATTTGATATCCATTCTGAAAAAAAATATGATTTTGTTGCATCCTTATTTGATCAACAGGCATGTCAAGTTCTTCATGTTTCTGTAACTTTTTGATGGAAGTATAACAATGGTAATATTGAATCAAAATAAATATTTTATCTGTTCATTGATTTAGTTTTTGGTGTAGTATCTTGACTTGGTCATGGGACTGCGACACATGAATTCTTAGATTTTAATTAACTGCTGTGAAAGGTAAAGCACCTGTTTGGTGACAATGAATTAGAAAAAATGAAGCTGAGATGCCAATATGTGGCAAAAGACTAGTCTGGGTTGGTGGTTCTTGGGGGAGGAGGAGTGCTGGTGTGGCAGAGCTTGCTGTGTAGAAGGAGCTCTGAAAAAGCAGCACAAGGCCCCTAAAGCTTGGGACAAAGTACTCTCTACTCTATAAGCAGTCACACCTTCACAAAAAGTTCAAGAGTCAAGTAATTGGCTGGGACTACGAACAGGCAGTGAAAGTGGACCCAGATTCAGAATATTTTTTTGGTGACAAAAAAGACCAAAACATACAGCCAGAAGAAGTCAACAAAGTCAAAGAGCCTACATCGAAAGCCTCCAAGAAAAATATGAATTGGGCTCAGGCCATGGAAGAGCTCAAAAAGGATTTGGAAGAGCAAGTAAGAGAAGGAAAGGAAAAAATGGGAAGAGAAATGAGAGTGATGCCAGAAAATCATGAAAAACAAGTCAATGACTTGCTAAAGGAGACCCAGAAAAATACTGAAGAAAAAACATCTTAAAAATAGACTAAATCAAATGGCAAAAGAGCTCCAAAAGGACAATGAGGAGAGAAATTCCTTGAAAGGCAGAATTAGCCAAATGGAAAAGGAGATCCAAAAGACCACTGAAGAAAATACTGCCTTAAAAATAGATTGGAGCAAGTGGAAGCTAGTGACTTTATGAGAAATCAAGATATTATAAAACAGAAAGGAGTGAAAAAATTGAAGACCATGTGAAATATCTCATTGGAAAAACCACAAATAGATCCAGGAGAGAGAATTTAAAAATTATTGCACTACCTGAAAGCCATGATCAAAACAAGAAGCTAGACATCATCTTTCAAGAAATTATCAAGGAGAAATGCCCTGAGATTCTAGAGACAGAGGGTAAAATACAAATTGAAAGAATCCACTGACTGCATCCTGAAAAACATTCCAAAAAGAAGACTCCTAGGAATATTGTTGCCAAATTCCAGAGCTCTCAGATCAAGGAAAAAATACTGCAAGCAGCCAGAAAGAAATAATTTGAGTAATGTGGAAACGCAATCAGGATAACATAAGATCTAGCAGCTTCAACATTAAGGGATCAAAGGGCTTGAAATATGATATTCCAGAGGTGAATGGAGACAGGATTAAAACCAAGAGTCACTTACCCAGCAAAACTAAGTATAATGCTCCAAGGCAAAATATGGATTTTCAATAAAATAGAGGACTTTCAAGCTTTCTCAGGGAAAAGACCAGGGCTGAATAGAAAATTTGACTTTCAAACACAAGAATCAAGAGAAGCATGAAAAGGTAAAAAAGAAAGAGAAATCATAAGGGACTTACTAAAGTGGAATTGTTTTGTTTACATTCTTACATGGAAAGATGATGTGTGTAATTCATGAGACCTCAACATTAGGGTATCTGAAGGGAATATACATACATACATACATACATATATATATATATATATATGTGTGTGTGTGTGTGTGTGTGTGTGTGTGTGTGTGTGTGTGTGTGTATACACACACACAATCAGAGGGCACAGGGTGAGTTGAATATGAAGGGATGACATGTAAAAAAATAAAAACAAATTAAGGCATGAGAGAGGAATATATTGAGAGAGGGAAAAAGGGAGAGAGAGTATGGGGTAAATTATCTCACATAAAAGTGGCAAGAAAAAGCAGTTCTGTTGGAAGGGAAGAGGGGGCAGGTGAGGGGGAATGAGTGATTCTTGCTCTCATCAGATTTGACTTGAGGAGGGAATACCATACATACTCAATTGGGTATCTTACCCCACATGAAAGTAGGGAAAAAGGGATAAAAAAGGAGGACAATGGAAAGGAGGGCAGGTAGGGGTAGAAGTAATTAAAAGCAAACACTTTTGAAAAGGGACAGGGTCAAGTGAGAAAATTGAATAAAGGGGGACAGGATAGGAAGGAGGGAAATATAGTTAGTCTTTCACAACATGACTATTTATGGGAGTGTTTTGCATAATGATACATGTGTGTCTTATGTTGAATTGCTTGCCTTCTTAGAGTGGGTGGGGAGGGAGGAGGGGAGAGAATTTGGAACTCAAATTTTAAAAGCAGATGCTCAAAAAAAGGTTGTTTTTGAATGCAACATGGAAATAAGCTATACAGGCAATGGGACATAGAAATGTATCTTGCCCTACAAGAAAGTAAGGGGAAAAGGGATGGGGGGAGGGGAAGGGGAGTGATAGAAGGGAGGGCTGACTGGGGAATGGGGCAATCAGAATACATGCCATCTTGGAGTGGGGGGGAGGGTAGAAATGGGGAGAAAATTTGTAACTCAAAATCTTGTGGAAATGAATGCTGAAAACTAAAAAATATCAAACAAAAAAAAATCTAAAAAAAATTCTACAACCAAGAGTTATAGGCACTGGTCACTTTATTTTTATAAAGCTATTATTTCTGCCAAAATAGCATTCTCTAAAAATGAGATTTTCCTTGACTACCCTTAGTAGTTCAATGTTTTCTAGAGGTCAAATCAAACTTAATCAACCCCATTGCCTTGAAGATTGTCTGCCAATAGTGAGAGCTTCAAGAAAGATTGACTTTCAAGAACTCTGTCATCTTCTAAGCCCATTCACAAATAAACACATAAGTACCTATACAGAAATACAACTTCCCAATGGCTGACATCTTTCCAAAACAAATTATAATCTTATATTATATGAGGAGGTCAAGGAAGCAGAATCTTGCTTCAGGATATGTCTGCATGATGTTCATAGAGTGGACATAGAGTTGGCTGCTGAAAGTTTTTGTTTCACTAAGTGACATAATTAATTTGGTGATTTATGGAAGTGTATCTAGCAATAGTTTATTGTGTTGTATGAGTAGCAAAAGATCAGCAGTTAGAACTGAGAGCAAAGATTTCAGAGTAGAGACAGCAACCCAGCCAAAATCTCCCAACATTCTTCTACAAATTTAACATAACACCTCCAATTGAATTCTGGTGTGGCAGACCCAACAAAAGTCCAGGATGAGAAATTTTTCAAAGACAACTTAGGAGGTCAGAAGGAAAAATTTTTGACACCAGGGTGTGGGCCATCTTGAAGCACAAGTGACTGCAGCACCAGCAATAAGCCTTAGAGGTGGCTGCAATAGCAGTAGCAATAATTTCAGGAGCTTTCAGCCCAGAGACAGTAAGGGGGTCACATGACAAGATATAAAGAGGTTTTAGGAGACACTCTCCTTTCACTGAGTGGAGAACAGGGCACTATGGCAACTCTATTGACTATGTAGAGTTTAGGTCACAGTTCCAGGATGGAGAGAAACTCTTGTGGTTGGTCATGAAGTAACAGGGGCCTTGGTTATAGGTCCAAGTCAGAAAAGAGTACTAGCACTTGCAGCTGCAGGAGAACATGGATCCTTGCTGGGTAAAGACCAGAGCACAGAACAAGAGAGCAGTGACCACACCTTTCCATAGGTCATACCACCTTGGAAGAATCAAAATCATGCAGATCACCAGCACAAGCTCTGAAGACAGTAGCATGAAAAGCTTAAAGCTTGAGACCCACAAGCAGAGTCAAACATTAACATGAAGTTCAAAGTCAACAAATAGGCTGAAAAAAATAAGCAAAGTGTGAAAACAGAGCTTGACTATGAAAATCTACTATGGTGGAAAGGAATACCAAGGCACAAATTCAGAAGAAGACAATAACATGAAAACAGCTAGAAATAAAGCCTCAAGGAAAATGTTAATTGCACATAAACCCAACAAGAATTTTTGGAAGAGTTAAAGAAAAAGAATAAGAGTGGGAGGAGAAAATTGAGAAAATAAATGAGAATGAAGCAGAAAATTATAAAAACAAAATTAACAGCTTGGTAAAAGGCACAAAAAATTACTTAAGAACTGCTTTAATAGAAGAATAGCACAAATAGGTTGAAAAATCTTCTAAAGAAGAAGGTTTGGGGGTGGAGCCAAGATGGCTGCATGAAAACAGCATCTTACCCAAGCTCTCTCACAAGGTCTGTCAGATTCTTATAAAAAAAAGTGAATTTGAGCAGATTTGAGAGAGTTAGAAACTGCAAGCAGTCTGAGTGGGGCAAATTTCCAAGCCAGGAGAGTCTGAAAGGCCAAAGGAATGAATCTGTAGGGTTGGAGAGCACTCAGCATGTGGAGCTGCTCCAGACAGCACCAAAGCAGAAACGGCCAGCCAGGAAACCCATGTGGGAGACAGGCTGGGAGAAAGCTGGGTGCTCGAAACTGGTGGAGATCCCCAGGCCTCCCAAGACAAGACAGCAGTCTGTGGAAGGAACGAGAGGCAATGCAATGCCACCAGCCATGAGACATCAACTCCTGACACTTGCAGCCCAAAGGTACGAAGCGGGGCTTCTTGAACTTCTGGGAGACATAATGGCCAGGTAAATGGCTCTAATCCCTCCCCTCCACACCCAGAGGATTCCTCAGAAAAAAAAGAAGGCTGGAGCAGAGGAGATAGAAGTGGGGCTTCAGTGACCAAATAGTAGAAGTTCATTAGATCCAGAGGGGCAGAGTCGGCAGGGGTCAACACCAGGAGCCCAGACATAATCTTGCTACCCTAGGGGAAGTGCCAGACACCAGCTCAAACAACAAAGAGCTGAGACCATCACTGAAGAGCAACAGTGCTGGAGAGCAACCCTAGGGAAAGAGACATCAGGGAGCCAGACCTCTCCCCCACCCCTCAGGAAACTGAAGGCTATAATTCACAAAGCCAACAACTAGACTCACAATACCCAGAATAAGAAAGCTGGAACAGAGAGCCCTGAGCCCCAAAAGCAGAAATTTATTGTAAAGCCAGGAAAAGGCTAACCAACATGAAGAAGAGTACAAAAAAACCAACGACCACTGATTCTTTTTACGGAGACAGGCATGATCAAAATACCAATTTGGAAGAGGATAGCAATGACACTACACCCGCATCTGATACCTCAAAAGGTAATGTGAACTGGTCTCCAGCCCCAAAAGCATTACTGGAAGAGCTAGAGGAGAATTTTAAAAACCAAATTAGGGAGGTAAAAGAAAAAATGGAAAAAAAAAGTCCACTGATGATATCAAGTCCCTAAAGAATAAAATTGGCAAAATGGCTATGGAGATTCAGAATCTAAATAGAGAAAATGACACCCTGAGAGGTAAAATCAACCAATTGGAAAAGGAGACTCAAAAGCAAAATGAAGACACTAATTCATTAAAAATTAGAGTTGGTGGAAGCTAATGAATCTATGAGGCATCAAGAAGTAGTAAAACAAAATGTAAAGAATGAAAAAATAGAAAAAGGTTCCTTAAAAAGCAAAATTGTCCTAATTGGGAAAAATAGATATAAAAGATCACTGAAGAAAACAATTCCTTAAAAACGAAAAATGGACAAGTGGAAGCTAATGAGTCCATGAGACATCAAGAAATGGTAAAACAAAGTCAAAATAATGAAAAAAGAAAAGAAAATATAAAATATCTAATCAGAAGAACAATTGACCTAGAAAGTATATCACAGAGGGATAATTTAAGAATTATTGGATTACCTGAAAGTCATGATTAAAAAAAAGAGCCTGAATTATCAAGGAAAACTTCCCCAATATCTTAGATCCAAAGAGTAAAATAGAAATTGAAAGAATCCACAAAAACGTCTTGAAAGACATCCCAAAGTAAAAGCTTCTAGGAATATTATAGCCAAATTCCAGAGCTTCCCAGGTCAAGGAGAAAATGATGCAATTATCATGCAGCCACAATCAGGATTACATGAGATTTACCAATTTGCACATTACAGAAGTGAAAGGCTTGGAATATGGTATTTTGGAAGACAAAGGAGGTATACTATAACCAAGAATAACCTACACATCAAAAATAAGCATAATTCTTTTGAGGGGGATTGAAATTTAATGAAATAGAGAACTTTCAAGTATTTTTAATGAAAAGATCAGAGAAGAATAAGAAAACTTGACAATGAAACATAAAACTAAAGAGAAACACTAAAAGCTAAACATGAAAGAGAAATCAGCTATATGGGAATTTGATAAGGACTTTATCACTATTTAGGCAGTTAGAGGGAGTCTACGTAGAAAGTAGGCACGGACATGAGTCAATTAGGTTGGGATGATCTCCAAAGAAACGAAGTGAGAAAGAGGGTTGCACTCACTAGGTGAATAAGAAAGAGAAAGGAAGAATGGGGGAAACTAGCTCACAAAAAAAGAGGCATGCAAGAAAGAAGTTTTACATTGGAGGGGGAAAAGGTGGTGAGGTGGACAACACTTGAATCTCACTCTCATCTAAAAGGGTTCACAGAGTGAAGAATATATAAACGCACACTGTTGGGTATAGATATGTCACTTATCCAACAAGGAAGGAGAAGTGGAAAGGGATAGAAGAAATAGGGGATTGATAAAAGAGAGTACAGGTTAAGGAATGCAGGGGTCAGAAGTATAACAAACTTTAGAGAAGGGATAGGGTAAAAAGAGAAAGAGAATAAGAAACAGAGAAAATAGGACTGAGGTATATATAGAGTTAGTAATCAAAACTGAGAACATAAATGAGATGAACTCCTCCATAAAACAGAAGCAGATATCAGAATGGATTAGAAACCAGAATCCAACAATATGTTGCTCACAAGAGACACACTTGAAACAGAAAGACACACAAAGTTAAAAGAAAAAAACAAGGGGATGGAACAAAACTATTGTCCTTCAGCTGAAATAATAAAGGCAGGGGTAGCAATCATGATCCCAGACAGAACAAAACAAAAATCAACCTAATTTAAAGAGAATATCAGGAAACTACATTTTGATAAAAGATACTGTAGATAATGAAGTAGTATCAAAAAATTTACACCAAATTTCTCAGGTAAAGGCCTCATTTCTCAAATATGTAAAGAACTGAGTCAAATTTATAAAAATAAGAATCATTCCTAAATTGATAAATTGTCAGGGGATTTGAATGAGTAGTTTTCAGAAGTAAAAATCAAAGGTATCTACAGTCATACGGAAAAAATTTCTCCAAATAACTTTTGATTAGAAAAATGCAAATTAAAACCACACTGAGGTACAACCTTACACTTTTCTGAAATGGCAAATGCTAGAAGGGATATGCGAAAGTGAGTAAAACAATGCAACGTTGGTGTTACTGTAAACTAGTCGCACATTCTAGGAAACTATTTGGAGCTATGTACAAAGGGTTAACTGTGCATACTCTTTGCTCCAGCAATACAACCTCTAGGTCTGTATCCCAAAGAGAACAAAGAAGAAGGAAAAGGATGTATATATACAAGAATATTTATAGCAGGTCTTTTTGTGGTGGCAAAGAATTGGAAATTGAGGGATACCCATCAATAGGGTGTAATATCAATTGAGTTGGGACTTTCTTACTGTTTTAAAATGATTAAGTGTCTTTGAGTCTTACTAGGTGCTAAGCCCCAGGCCCAAACTCCAGTTAGGTGCTGAACCTATGTGGGTGTGACTTGGTAACCAAGGCAGGGCCCCAGGTGGGGCTAACTAAGGGAGGGCCTAGTTTACACATGAGTTTGAGTGATAGGTTTGGGACATCAGAGGCTCTTAGACCACGTGGGTTTAAGTCGCCTCTTTGTGATGATTCTAGGTCACATGGGTAAGTCCCATGTGTGACTCACCCCTGACCCTGAAAAAGATATAAAACCAAGGATTGGCTTTCTCTTTTTTGGAGCTCTTACCCACAGCCATGGTGGTGCACGTGACTCTGGACAGCCCTCGTTATGAGCTCCCGGGCTGAACTTAGATGTTGGTAAATATGAATTGTATTGGGTCTGTTTGTGGATGTTCATACTTTGTTTGTATTTTGCTCTGAAGTTCAGGGTGCTGGTTTTTTCCCCTGAACTAAGTGATTGATATTTGTATGTTGAATTAAAGTAAGCTTGCCAACCCCTTAACGTTGCTTTCCTTACTAAAGCAGATTAAAAGAACCTGTGCTTTTGCAGTGTGCTGGTAGCGTTCTTGTTGTTGGGCTTGTATTGGTCTTTCACCCCCACAACAGCTGCTAGCTGGATTGTTGAAACATAGGAGAATGCTGAAAATGTCAAAGTATATAATTCTGGCGGAATACTATTGTGCTATAAGAAATGATAAGGGGGAGTTTCAGAAAAAACCTGAGACCTATATGAACTGATTCAAAGTGAAGTAAACAAAACCAGAAGATCACTGTACACAGTAAAACAATAGCGTAATGTTGTTTGACTGTTAAAGACTTAGACTCTGATCAATACAATAGTGCAGAAGAATTCAGAAGAACTCATGATGACAATTACTATCCACCTCAAAGACAAAACTGATGAACTCTGAGTACAAAGTGAAGTATAACTTTCTCACTTTCTTAATCTTCCTTGCTTTTTTGAGATATAGCTAATGTGGAAATATGTTTTGTATGATTTCACTTGTAAAAATGAGCATCATATTGTTTACCATCTCAATAGGTGGGGGGAGGAGCTGAAGAGAGAGAATTCGGAATGATTTAATGTTAAAACAAAAAAAATTAAAGTTCATAAATAAATGAGGGAGGATAGGGTGGAATAAAACTCAGATAGGAAATATATTGGAAGACTTACAGCAAAAAGACTAGAAGTAGGTTGGTAGTAGTGGAAATTGATAGATCAATTAATAAGCATTTGTTAAGCACATACTATGTGCTAGGCAACAGTCCCTGTCCTTAAGGATAATACAATTTTACTGAGGGAAAAACATGTACATAAAAAATAAAATATACACAAACTAAATACAAGGTAAATTTGGGAAGGGAAGGCACTAACAATTGGGGTATGGGGAGATTAGGAAAGGCTTCACATAGAAAGTGTTAGTTGACAAGAGTTTTGAAGGAAATAAGGAATTCTAAGAGGCCAGAGGTCAGGAGGGAATGCATTCTAGATGTAGGAGGCATTCTGAGCAAACATATCAAAATGAGAAATGGAGAAATATGTGTGTGAAACAGCAAAAGTACCAGTTTGGCTTCACTAGAGAGTGTATGCCAAGGAGAAACATCTAATAAATTTGGAAGGAGGATTAGGGCCAACTTATGAAGGACTTACAAAGCTGGAAAGACAGCAGCTTAATGGCACAGTAGATCAAGCTCCAGGCCTGGAGTCAGGAGGATCTGAGTTAAAACCTGGCTTGAGACACTAACTGTGAGACCCTGGGCAAGTCACTTAACACTGTTTGCCTCCATTTCCTCATCTAAAAATGAGCTGGAGAAGGAAATGGCAAACTGTTCCAGTACCTTTACCAAGAAAACCCCAAATGGGGTCACAAAGAATCAGATACTACTGAAACAACAACAAAATATTTGATTCTATAGACAATGGGAAATTAATGGGATGTATTTAGGAGTAGAGTGACATGGTCAGATCTGTACTTTAGAAATCACTTTAGCTGTCCTATAGATGATGGATTTAGAAAAATAAGAGCCTTAAAGAAGTCTCCTAATCAGTTAGGAGATTATTGGTATAGCCTGAAAAAGAGGAGAGCCTGAACTAGAATGTAAGTAGAGTCAAGGGGAGATGAAAGAGATAGTGTAGAGCTAAAAATAACAGATTGGGCAGCTAATTGGATATGTGGAGTCAAGGAAAATGCCAGACTTGGGTGACTGGAAAGATGGTGATACCCTTAAGAGAAATAGGGAAGTTCAAAAAGGGAGAGACTTCAGGGTAAAAGGATGAGTTCCAGTTTGGACATGCTAAATTGGAGATGTCTCTGAAGAATCCAGTTTGAAATGTCCAATAGGTAATTGGAGATTCAGGATCAGATCCCAGAAGTAAGATAAAACCTAGATATGTAGATTTAATACATATGCATAGGGATCACAGTTAAGGCCATCAGATTTGATGAGATCACCAAAGGAGAAAAGGCCAGAATTAGAATAAAAGAGGACTCAGGACAGAGCTGTGGAGTACACCAGTTAAAGGAAATAATATTAAAGACATTAAAGAAATGATGGTTATAGATAGAGAATCACAACACTTGAATACTGATTAGCTATGTAGGACTAGGAAGGAAAAGGAAGAAATGTTGACTCAGGTTAAAAATATGAGTGACTAAGGATAAGAACAGGCAGTTTTCAGAGGAAGAAATTAAAGATATCTATAGGCATATGAAAAAAAGCTCTATATCACTACTGATTAGAGAAATGCAAATCAAAACAACTCTTAGGTACCATATCTCTCCTGTCAGATTGGCTAAAATGACAAAACAGGAAAATGATAAACGCTGCAGAGGATGTGGGAAAATTGGAACACTGTTACATTGCTGGTGGAGTTGTGAACTGATCCAGCAATTGGAGAGCAATTTGTAACTATGCCCAAAGGGCTATAAAAATGTTCATACTCTTTGACCTAACAATACCACTTCTACGGTTGTGTCCCAAAGAGATCACACAAGAGGGAAAAGGACCCACATGTACAAAAATATTTATAGCAGCTCTTTTTGTAGTAGCAAAGAATTGGAAATCAAGGGGATGCCCATCAATTGGGAAATGGCTG
Source organism: Trichosurus vulpecula (assembly GCF_011100635.1). NCBI lineage: Eukaryota > Metazoa > Chordata > Mammalia > Diprotodontia > Phalangeridae > Trichosurus > Trichosurus vulpecula. The sequence continues at coordinate 311,030,311 of NC_050573.1, read as the reverse complement.
AACAAATTGTGGTATATAAATGTAATGGAATACTATTGTGCTATAAGAAATGGGGAAGATACGGACTTCATGATAACCTGGAAAAAGCTACACAATGTAATGCTGAGTAAGAGGAGCAGAACTAGAACATTATACACAACCACAGACATATGGATTCGGTGATGACTAACCTTGATAGACTTAGCTCTTCTCAGCAATACAAGGTTCAAAGATAACTCCAAAGGACTCATGAGGGAGAGACCTATCTACATCCAGAGAAAGAATTATGGAGACTGAATGCAGATTGATGCAAAATGTTTGCTCTCCTTTTTTTTCTCTCTTTTGTTTTTGTTTTTCTTTTTTTTTGTTTCTTCTTTCTCATGATTCATTCCATTGGTCATAATTCTTCTTTACAACCTAACTGTTGTGTAACTAAGTTCAATGCGAAGTTATATGTAGAAGATATATTGGATTCCATGCCATCTTGGGGAGGGAGAGGGCAAGGAGGGAGAAGAAAATCTGGACATCAAAATAATGTTGAACTGAGTGTTGTAAATGAAAAATAAAAAATCTTAATTAAAAAAATGGGTGACTAGAAGAATGGTGATGCCAGTTTTTTTAAAATTTATTTATTTATTTAATATATTTAGTTTTCAGCATTGATTTTTACAAGAGTTTGAATTATGAATTTTCTCCCCATTTCTACCCTCCCCCCCACACCAAGATGGCATATATTCTGGTTGTCCCATTACCCAGTCAGCCCTGCGTTCTGTCACCCCACTCCCTTTCCATCACCTTTTCCCTTACTTTCTTTTAGGGCAAAATAAATTTCTCTACCCCATTGCCTGTGTATCTTATTTCCTAGTTGCATGAAAAAATTTTTTTTGTTGTTTTTAAAAATCTGTTTTTAAAACTAAATTCCAAACTCTCTCCCCTCTTCCCTCCCCCCCCACCCTCCCTAAGAAGGCAGGCAATTCAATGTAGCCCACATGCATGTCATTATGTAAAATCCTTCAACAATACTCATGCTGTGAAAGACTATATTTTGCTCTTTCCTAACCTATCCCCCTTTATTGAATTTTCTCCCTTGACCTTGTCCCTTTTCAAAAGTGTTTGCTTTTGATTACCTCCTCCCCCATCTGCCCTCCCCTCGATCATCCCCCCCCCCCTTTTTATCTTCTTCCTCCTTATTTCCTATGGGGTAAGATACCCATTAGAGTGTGTATGGTATTCCCTCCTCAGGTCAAATCTGAAGAGAACAAGATTGACTCATTCCCCCTCAACTGCCCCCTCTTCCCTTCCTACAGAACTGCTTTTCCTTGCCACTTTTATGCGAGGTGATTTACCCCATTTTATCTCTCCTTTCACTGTCTGTCAACATATTCTTCTCTCATCCCTTAATTTGATTTTAATTTTTTAAATATCATTCCTTCATATTCAATTCAACCTGTGCCCTCTGTCTACACACACACACACACAGACACACACACACACACACACACACACACATACATACATACATAAATATATACTTATACATATATATACACATACATATCTATACATATCTTTTGCCATTTGAATTAGTCTATTTTTTAATGTTTTGTTTTCTTCAGTATTTTTTGGAGCCACCTTTAGCAAGTCATTGACTTGTTTTTCATGGTTTTCTCACATCATTCTCATTTCTTTTCCCAATTTTTCCTCTACTTCTTGCTTTTCCAAATCCTTTTTGAGCTCTTCCGTGGCCTGAGACCAGTTCATGCTTTTCTTGGAGGCTTTGGATGTAGGCTCTTTGACTTTGTTGACTTCTTCTGGCTGTATGTTTTGGTCTTCTTTGTCACCAAAGAAAGATTCCAAAGTCTGAGACTGAATCTGCATCTGTTTTCACTGCCTGGCCATGTTCCCAGCCAACTTACTTGACCCTTGAGTATTTCAGCAGGGTATGACTGTTTGTAGAGTAAAGAGTACTTTATTCCAAGCTTGAGGGCATGTGCTGTTGTTTTCAGAGCTATTTCTATACAGCCATCTGTACCACACTAGCACTCCTCCTCCCCCAAGAACCACCAACCTGGACCTGACTCAGATCATAAGCAGGCTCTGTACTCCCGCTCTGATCCACCACTTAATTCCTCCCACCAGGTGAGCCTGGGGCCAGAAGCAACTACAGCTCTAGTTCTGTAGCTGTACCACCTCCACTGTCCCTGGGGCAGTGGCCGAACTGCGAACTCCTTTCACTCTGTCCCCACAGTTTTTTCCCACTAACCTTCTCTGTTGTCTTTGGTGTTTGTGGGTTGAGAAGTCTGGTAACTGCCACAGCTCACTGATTCAGGGTGCTAGGGCCTGTTCCACCTGGCTCCTGGTCTGGTTGGTCCTGCCGCCTCTCACCCTGGGCTCTGCTCCCCTCTGCTCTCATAGACCTCACCCAGCGACCATTCAGGCTGTCCTGGGATGGAGCCCTGCTTCCCTCTGTTTTTTTGTAGGTTCTGCAGTTCTACAATTTGTTCAGAGTCATTTTTTATAGGTCTTTGGAGGGACCTGGTGGAGAGCTCACGCAATTCCCTATTTTCCAGCTGCCATCTTGGCTGTGCGCCCCCCCCCCCCCCCGTGATGCTTTTTATAGTAAGAAAGAACTCAGAATCTGAAAGTTTAAGGGGGAAACTGATAAATTCAGCTTTAGAAATGTTGTGTTTCGGATGAATTTTTTATTAAAAAGTCTTAAAAATATTCTTCAACTAGTTTCCTACTTTAAAAGTAAGATGGAAAATCAATGATAGGCATCACAGTATCTTAAATTTAGCAGAGCTTCTTCTTGGACAAAATCAGATCGTTCAGTCATTTCTTATGGGATTAATAATAGCAAGAGTCAACATAGTTATCATCATTATTAGACAGGTAAGAGTACTTCATTTAGGGAGAGAAGACTGAGTTCAAATCCCAGAGAAGCTACTTATTACTTCTGTAACTTTGGACAAGTAATGGAATCTTTCTGGGCCTGTGTTTATTCATCAGTTAAAAAAAAAGAAGAGTTTGGACCACATGATATGTAAGGCCCTATCCAGTTCTAAATCATTTCATCTCTCAATCACTTCATCACACACTCCTTTTATTCTATTGCTGTGTCTTTTCTGAAAAGAGATCAAAGACAAAGTACTAAAGAAAGATTGAGGAATGAGAAAATACTGTCATGTGGAGGCAATCAAGGAAGGCATCCCTAAGAAGATGGCACCTAAGATGAATCCTAAGGACCCTTTCCTCTATACACCTCTTCTAGATAAGAAGTACTTTGAAAATAAATGGCAAGGCTACATGGGAGCAGGGGCCAAAATAAGCAAGTAATGTTTTCTTATTTGAATCAAGTTTCTCTGTATTTCAAAAACATCTCTTTATTTAACAGAATAAACCCCTTCAATTCATCACTTAATTTTAAAAAGCAATTCATACTTTAGAGTCTAACCAAAGTAAAGTATTATAAATATTTGAAACTGTATTTTATTTTAAAAAATCAAAATATCCCTCAAGGAATATTTTTTAAAAAGGAAAATAGTCCAACCCTCTAAGCTAATGTCAGCTATTTTTCACGTATCCAATAATATCAGCAATATGTTGCAGTGGAACTCACGTGAAGCAGTGTATTGATAATCAGGTCATTAAATAAGTATCCTGAACAGTGAGAATGAAACTTCTATAGAGCAGAAGACTTTGGGGGCTGCTCAGTTCAATATTTCTAAACCAGAGCACAGATGGGAACTTTAATGACCAAATCAATGTGTTGGAGGAAAAGCATCCTGTTTTTAAAATATTGCTTTATCAAAGTTAATTTACAATGCTTTTCCTCTTCTGCACGCACTACCATGGTGACATATTGCAATGATTTAGTCAGGAACAAAAGGTTTTCAAAGCCCTCCCTTAGGAGATTTTATGTGAGGAATAATAAAATTATATCCATTTTTGTTTGCTTAGCTATTTCATGTTCTGTTGAATGATCTATAAAAGGGGCTGATATTTAGATTCCTGTTCTTTTTTTTTACATAAGAAATTATGTGTCTATAATTACAGTTATATGGTAAAGGATTTTCTTATTGAATTTTCTTTTTGACAGAATTGATTTCATTATTGACTCTAGGAAGTAAAAACTTGTAAGAAGAATCTGGCAGAAAAGACATATTTGGCCATATGCTTATATCATTTACCACGGTCTGTATTCAACTGAAATACTAATCACTTTGAACTTCTCATGTAGATTTAAACTTCATTCATTCTACATATATTAAAGCATAGTACCTACTATGCACAAAGTACTGAAGTAGGAACTATCTGAGTATCTTAGAGAAGGAATCCTTGTGCATGTATGGGTTGACCTAAATGGCTTTTGAGATCCCTTCCACCTTTCCACCTTTTTCAGAGTCTATGTGTGGTTCTCTATGAGACACAAGCATAATTAAGATATAGTACTGATTCACATGAAGTTTATACTCTCTAAGTGCAGATCTGACAAATGTGTAGCATTCCAAAATAGCTATTAGATTTTGAACCAAAATCAAAGTTATTGATTTTGAACTTGACCTATAATTTTATTTGTTAGGAAATGGGTATTGAGAAAACTCCCCTATAGCAAAGCAGATCTGTATCCACTCCGCAATTTAAGAATGTTGCATGGGTCACTAAGATGAGAAGTGGCTTTCTTAGGGTCACACAGGTAAGTATGTAGAAGAGGTTTGAATTAAACCCTGATCTTCTTGGGTCTCTATACTTAAAGCCTGTGCTACCTCTAACAACAAACAAACAATGACAACAACAAATGAATGAACAATGAATGAATGAATAAAGGAATAATAAACAAATGGATGAATAAATAAATATGTGGCCCTATACATTAACTGTTTGAAAGATTGAATAGAGAATGAGAAGTTTAAGTTACGGTCATTATCATTTGTTCAGTGGAAGAATAGAATTATCTCTGACCAGGGATATCATGGACAGTTTCCTGGAAAAAGTTACATTCATGCTTTTGCTTGATGTTTGGGGAGGATTTCAAAAGGAAAGGATAAAGAAGTGGAGAACACTGTAGGATTGGGTATAAATGATGTAAGGAAAGTCCCAGCATCAATGAAGTACTAGATGCATGCAGAGTTCGACAAGAACATGGGGCATATGTAGTAAAGTGAAGCAGTGAGACATGAGATTATGAAGAACCTCACATATCAGGCTAAGGAATATGAACTCTATTAGAAAGGCAACAGGGAGTCATCAAAAGATTTTTAACAAAGGAGTGATTTGACCAAATCTGTGCATAATGAAAATGAAGCTGATAGCAATATGAAAGAGGCCTGGGTGGGGAAGAGTCTAGAAGCAGGAACCCCAATGTGAAGACTTTAACAGAAGTTTAGGTGGTGAGAATATGAGCCTACATTAAAGCAGTAGTGATGAAATGGAAAAAAAGAAACAGGTTTGAGAAATATAGTGGAGATAGAATCAAAAGGAATATACAAAAATAAATATACATTTTTCTGGTGACCTAGAAAGTGACTAGTCCCAATAAGTATGGTAATCTAATCAGTAATTTATGAAGTATAGTAATAGAAAGAAAATAATGAAATGGAAGATAGAGATAATCTGTCTTAAAAAGGACAAGTATACTGTATAATGTATCAGATACAGTAACAATTCCTCCTACTTCCTTCCATGATCCTTGAAAAAGTTATTTACAATTAATTAACTTCTCCTCCTTCTCCTCTCTTTGTTCTCCTCTAAACACTCTCCAATCTAGCTTCCAATATCATGACTCAACTGAAACTCCTTTTTTCAAAGTTACCAGTGTCTCTTTAATTGCCAAATTTATTGACCTTTCCTCAATCTTCATCTTTCTTGAACTTTCATAGCTATTCAATAAACATTTATTAAGTGCCTACTATATCCCAGGCACTGTGCTAAACACTGATGATTTGATAATGTTGTAGCTACCCTCAAGGAATTCACAATCTAATAAGCAAATGCATATGTACAACAAACTATATACAAGAAAAACAAGAAATAATTAAAAGAGGGAAGGTAAAAGAATTAAGAATGGGAAAAGGTTTCCTGTAGAAAAGTGGATTTTATTCCAGAACTGAAGGAAACCAGTAGACAGAGATGATGAGCAAGATCAAGGAAGATGACTAGTCTATAAAGGGCTTAAAGGCCAGAGAATTTTGTATTTGATGCTGACGGCTATAGATAACCACTAGACTTCAGCTAGTAAGGGCATAACATCATTGGGCCTATACTTTAAGAAAATCACTTTAGTGGCTGAATAAAGGATAGATTAAAGAGGGCAATCTCACTAAGCAGATTATGTCAACAGTGCAAGCGGCAGTTGATGAGGGCCTGTACCACTGTGGTGGCAGTCAGAGGAAAGAAAGAGGTGTATTGAGAGGTGTTGCAAAGGCAAAATCAACAGGCCTTGGCAACATGTCAAATAAATGGATAGAGATAGTGAAGAGTTAGGATGACAGCAAAGTTGTGAAGCTGAGGAACTGGGATCATGCTGTTTTCCACCAGAGCAACAGGAAGTTAGAAGGAAGTTGGGTTTAGGGGAAAATAATGATGTTTGAACATGTTGTATTTATTGTGTACTGGATATCCAGTTTGAGATATCTGAAAAGAAGCTAAAAATGTGAGATTGGAGGTCAGCTGAGAAGGTAAAACATGATAGATAAATTGAGAATCATTAGCAATAGAGATGGTAATTTAAATCCATGATAGCTGATGAGATCACAAAGTGAAACAGTAGAGAGGGAGAAGAGAAAGCCCAGGACAGAACCCTGTGGGACACTTCCAGTTAGAGTACATGACCTGGATGAGTATCCAACAAAGAAGACTGAGGAGTGGTCTGATAAATAGGAGTGGAACCAGGAGAGAGTAGTGCTCCAAAAACCTAGAGAGAAGAAAGTAATCATCTGACACTTTTCACCTCATTTTTCTCCTGGATACTTTTTCATTTCTGGGTTATCATGACATTGCTCTCTATTGGTTCCCCTTTGACCTATCTCCACTGTTTCCCTTGTCACACCCACTAAGTGTAAGTGTAATCCAAGTGTCTGCTTGATATTTTTCCCCTCTCTATGGTCTCATTTGGTGACCTCATCAGTTCCCATGGGTTTAATATTCATTTATATGTTGATAACTGTCAGCTCTATCCATGGTCTGTTTCCTGAGCTCTTATCCTACCATTATAAAGTTCCTATTGGATATTTTGAAATAATGTGTAAGTATCTCTAACTCAATATCTTCAAAACTAAATTCATTATAATTCTCCTCACATCTATTTCTTTCTTGTACTTCCCTCTTTTGAATGTTTTAAACATCGAGAACGCTACCATTCATCCTATCACCAAGATTTCGAACTTCAATGTTGTCCTCATTGCCCTACTCTCAATCATTGGACACAGCCATCCATTGGTAATATTTACCCAAATATGCATTTTGTTGCAAAATAAAATTTCTATTTCCACAGCTTCTCTCACATATGTCACTCACTCTATTCATGTAGCCACAACCCTAGTTTAGAAGTTTATGACCTCTCTTCTGACCTACTGTATAGCCTTCTGATTGCTCTCTGAGACTCATGTCTCATTTTGCCAATCTACCATAAGAACAAATGGCAAAACAATTCTCTAAAAGGAAGAAATTTGACCATGTCACTCCCCTACTCAATGAATTCTAGTGGATTTGTATTACCTCCTGGATCAAATAAAAATTCATCTATTTTGCACTGGAAATTCTTCACAAAAAATGAATTAACAATATAAAAAATGTAAAAGGTGAATTCACAACCAATGAAGAAGAAATAAAAGCAATTACTAGGCACTATTTCACTTAACTACATGCTAATAAAGCTAGTAATCTAAATGAAATTAATATTTACAAAAATACTGAACATCCAGTGTAACAGAAGGAAAAACATTTAAATAACCTTATCTTAGAAAAAGAAATTGGGACACCCATAAATAAATTCTCTAAGAAAAAAGTCCCAGAACCAGATGGATTTAGAATCACCTTGTGATTGTAATTCTGTGAAATATTTAAAAAAAGTTAATTCTACTACTAAATGAACTGTTTTAAAAATAGAGAAACATTCCTATAAAATTCTTTCTAAGACATAAATATGGTCTTGACACCTAAACTAGTAATAGTGAAAACAGAGGAAGAAAATTATAGACCAATTTTTCTAATCAATATTATTTCAAAATTTGAAATAAAATATTAGCAATGAGACTATAGCCATACACCACAAATCTCATACACTATGACCAAGTTGAATTTCTACCAGGAATGCAGGACTGGATCGATATCAGTAAAACTGTAGGCAAAATTGATCATATTAATAACAAAATCAATGAAAATACCATTATTTCAATAAATCCAAAAAATCCCTTGAGAAAATAAAACATTCATTCCTGTTTTAAAAAAATAAAACTAAAATACATTAAAAGGCATGGGAATAAGTAGAATTTTCCTTAAAATGGTAAGTAGTATCTATCTAAAACCAAGAGCAACATTTGTAATGGGATAAGATAGACATCTTTCCATTAAGATAAAGGGTGAAGCAAGAATGTGCATTATCACTATTACTAGTCAATATTGTAGTAGAAAAGAAAAAACAAAACCATCACTTTTTGTAGATGATATGATGGTTTACTAAGAGTACCCTAGAGTCAACTAAAAAACTAATGGAAACACTTAACAACCTCAGCCAAGTCACAAGGTATAAAGTAAACCCATACAAATCATCAGCATTTCTGTACATTACCAACAAAACCCAGAAAAAAGAGACAGAGAGAGAAAATTTATTTAAAATAATCACAAACTGTGCAAGATATGTAAAAGTCTACCTACCAAGATACACATGAGAAGTATATAAATACAATTACAAAACACTTTTCATTCCAATAAAGACAGATTTAAATAATTGGAAATAATTTTAATTTCCCATGGGTAGGTTGGTCAAACAACATAAAAATGATAATTCTACCTAAATTTATTTACTTATTCAGAGTCATACCAATCAAACTACCAAAGAATTACTTAATAAAGTTATATGTGTGTATAATGACACCCCTTTTAGAATGTAAGCCTCTTCAGCACAGGAACTATATTACTTTTGTTTTTGTATATTCAGTACTTAGCACAATGGCACATCAGAGACTTAGAATAAATGCTTTTGATTAACTTTCACATGGAATAAATATTAAAAAAAAACTTCTGCCTCAGCTGTTACAATTCCATTCATTAACATACTATGTTAATAGAAAACAAGGTTGTGTTTTCCCCATCCTCATCTCACTGCAGAATGTGTCCCTGGAGTGTTTATAGATGGTAGCCACTTATTCTAACAATAACTTGGTAGAATAGTACTTTTAGTTCAGGAAAAGCTTATCACTACTCATGGGAAAATAATTTAACGGCTCATATCCTTCTGTTGGAGGAGCAGTTGTGTCTTCTTCGTATACAAAGGACCACACATCCAACATGAAAAATTAATTTCTATGTTCAGGAGTAAATTCAGACTGTGTGGTCCTCATAGACAATGTGGTATTCCTGACAGCTGATGATGAGGACCTGATTAGTAATCATAAGGAGTTACTGCAGGGAGGCCAAGGAAGGCTTCATATCATTTGAAGTGATGGGGCTAATACTTTACAAATGCCATCTTACTACTTAAAAGAAAAAAATATATATCAATACATGACATACAGAATCTAGAATGATATAACAGAAAAGGTTCTCTAACAAATCAGAAGTGAACCACAATGAAATGTTTTTAGACCTGTTGTAGTCATTATTGGTTGAGGGCATGACTTGGTCTGGAGACTATGGTATGTCCTTTTTTGTTGCTGTAAAACACTGTGTATTCCCATAAGGTCTATTCACAATTCACATTGCTAGTTATTGTCAAATATTCCATGGTTTGTTTCCTAACTGTATAAGACTGTGGCACATAAAACAGCACCTTGGCTCACAAAGCCCATTCCTTCTGAAGCATTTTATCTAGCAAAGATGCTTGGGTTTAAATACATGAATTGTTTATAGTGGAAAGTAAACTATAGGCAAGTTCCAGGTGAAAGACATTTTCTTTCATGCAAGTTAGTCACAAATCTACATTTATAAGTTTCTTCTCCCTTCTGACTAATGATAGTTCTACATTACTCCTTAACTGGATGCTTCATAGGCTACTCAAATTCATCATATCTGAGTAAGAACTCATTATCTTTCCCCATAAATCTACTCCTTTCTCTAAATTCTCAATTTCTATTAAGATCACCACCACATCTTTTCAGTCATACAGGATCACAACCTCAAAAATTTATTCTAATCTTCTTTTTCTATTCCTACACACACACACACAAACAAACACACACATTTCAATCAATTGTCATGTCTGGCCAATTGTACTTCCATATCTTTGTCATCTAACCTTACCCAATCACCAACCTTGTACAAGTTCTAATCACCTCTCACCTGAATTATTGCAGTAGCTTCCTAAATGGATCCCCCACTTCCTGTCTTTTAAATCCATCCTCCACATAAAAGACAAATTAAAAATCTTTAAGAACAGATCTCATCATATTATTTCTCTTTTAAAGAAGCTTCAATGGTTCCTATTATCTCTAGGATAAAATGTGCTTTGGATTTAAGGCATAGTCAAATATCTCTGTTTGAAATTCAAATCACTCTGCCTCTCGCTGATTAGCCAATAATAGGTCCCAGCCCAAGCCACATTTGCTCATTGTTTGGGTTTTGATGGCTCATAGTGAGTGTAAATAGCAGTTTCTGTTTTGGGCAGCAACCCTAAGTGTCTTCCCCTCCCAGACTGATTTTTTCGAGAAGACAAACTAGTCATCTTTTGCCTCAACTCTTACCTTTAATCACTGAAGGGGTATTGCCTCAGACAAAACTAAAAACTGGGAAAGGCCTTAGGTCAAGGTCTCCCACTGCATCAGGGTCATCAGAGCCAACCCCAGTCTTCCTGACCTATGTCTTGCCACTGGATAACTCCGGAGGAGAGAGTGAAGCTGATGACTTTGCAGAGCTGTGCCTCACTTAAATCCAATTCACTTACAAGTCAAGATATCATCCTCCTGTTGTCATTGTTCTTCTTCAAGAAGGAAGGATGAACAACAATCTGTGAATAGTAGTAGTGGCCCCATTGGGGAACCAACTGGTCAGTTCCAGTTGGACAATGCTGATTTGCCTAGGTTCACATAGGAAGTAATGCCCAAAAGTGCTGTATTCTTTTGGCTCATTATGTCTTTCCCCAGCTTACTTTTAAAAAAAAGCTTTATGTCTTATACTTAGTCTGCTAGAAATGTGGTTATTGGGTTCCCCACGTCCCATGAAAGCATTCAAAGTAACAAATACGTATATGTAGAGGAAAGTCTCTACTTCCGTAAAGAAAAAGTAGAAGATTTAAATGACTTACAAGGGCCTATAAATAAATACAGAAAACAAAGAAGGCTCTCACCATAGTTTATAATCTCTCATCCCCAAAAAAAGAACTGAATTTGGGATTGCTACTTGTAAAATAATCATTATAATGAAATGCCTCTTTCATACACAGTTCGACATAATGCTTCCCAAACTTTCAGTGTCTCCATTTATTCTGAGTTTTCCTCAGGAGGGAAAAAAAAAAAAAAACAAGAAAAAAAACCATGATATTGTTAATAAGGCAAAACCTTGACATTGCAAGAAGCCCCACTTTCATTCATGGAACGTACACAGACTTCTAGCCTTATTGTACTAACACAAAAGATTAGACTCTTTCGGGAGAAAACTAAAGATTTTGCTCCAGCAACATCATTTTGACATTCTAATAAAAATTTCTCCCCATGTTCTACACAATCCCTCCTAGATTTGAAGTATGATCATATGATTTAAACTTCCTTTAGGAGGCAAACACACTTTGGAAATAGTTTATGATAACAGGGAGGGGTACAAGATCCTAAGTTTTGCTCACCTGTTATGATATTGTTTCCATCTTCTGCCTCCCTCCATGGGGTGCTAGAAGACTGAGCTTGCTCAGGAGAACGCAATTTGGGACATCTCTCCAGGCAATATATAACACTGGTACTGTCCAATAAATCTCCTGTTTAGAAGACCAGACTCCATCACCATGCTTCCTGGGAAATCAAGTTTACCTTTCTGCTACAGAGGGTTTTTGTTTTTGTTTTTGTTCTTTGTTTGTTTGTTTATTAAGTTCAGCAACATTATGCACAAATTCGCCTCTTGACCAACATGGGCAAGCATATGTCTTCCTCTCCCGCATACTTCTACAGGATATTCCACCATTATTCTGACTGCGGTCATCATTTGAGACAGGAAATTCCACTCCAAATAACTCTTCTCTTGGGTTATGTGGCTGAACTCATGAAGATTCCACGTGTTTCTGCTCCATAGAAGCAATTAATAGCTACCAGGAAAAAAGACTATATACACGCAAAAACTTTTTTCAGTCCATGAGCTAGGTTCATTGTGCTGAATTTTGGTATGTCTTCCAAACTTGGGGAAAGTAAATTTTTAAAAAGAAAACATGAGAAATGTCTATTAGCTCTCTTTTATAGAATAGCCCAAAGGAGTCACTTATTATGAGAATAAAAGATAACTAAGCGATCTTAGGGAGGAATGAGTTACTGTCTTCTGTCCATTTTACAAGGTATCAAAAGACATGTCTCTACTGTCTAGGTGGAGTTGCTTTCCTAATGCCAGAAGAAGGTAAACTGCTATTTAAAGTAATAACATTAATTATGAAATGTCTTTAATCGATCCTGCCTTCCTATACAAGAGTAAAGTTGTTTCCCAACTTTATAAGAAATTACCTAGCATGTAGTTCTGTGCCTTGTGAAGAGCAGGTATACATGATAAATTTGATTTTCAAAAAGTGATATCATTGCATGCCTTTTACCTTCTGATATTTGAACAAATGTGTCCATTTGTCCAAAAAAAATTTGTTTTCTGGCATTTTAGTCTTATTTGAAAATTTGGCTTTTCTGGTATTTTAAACTTACTTGACAATTGGGCTTTCCCCAAAAAAACAGGAAATAAAGTAAATGCCTATCAATCAAGGAGAGGTGAAGCAAATTTTGACACCAAATGTACTGGACTATCCCTGCTCCTTTAAAAAATTCAATAAATATAAATAACATGGAGAAGTACTTTCAAGAATACTTTCAAGAACAGATGCAAAGTGAAGTAAGAGCTGTGATAATTCACAAGAAGACATAATGCAATTTTAAAAAAAAAAACTATACTCTGAGGAATTATAATAACTAAGCTTGGCCCCAAAAAAGAAATGAAAAAAATTGACTTTCCTTGTTTCTTTGAAGAGGTGGGGGGATATAGGTACAGAACATCATATATATTGTCAGAGTAGTTTGATGTGCTCATTAGTTTTGATAAGCTGCTGTTTTTGTTAATTTAATTTTTTAATTAATTAATTTTTGTTAATTTTTTAATTTGTTTAATTTTGTTTAATTCTCGTTTAAAAGTTTGGAGCAAGGGTAGGAAATTTAGAAATAAAAACAATTCAAAATCATAAGCCCAGTGTTTAAAAAAAAAAAAGAAAAGAAAAAAATTGAGGTTTTCCAAAATCCAGTTTTTTTAATGTAACTACTTCCATTATTTTTTTTTTTTGTCCACAATAAATCCATCTGTACCCTTGTAGCTAAGATAATATCACTATAGGAGAGCATGGAGAAGGAACACCCAGGACAACTCTATTTGTGATTCCTCAGTGTTATTCAATTTATATTTCCCCAACAAACTATCTCCCATGATCATTAAATAAACATAGACCAGGAATTATCTGCTAATTCTTAGGTCAAGGATTCTAGGAAACAATGGTTGATTACCACCTTTTCCTGGACATAAACTGGGCTGAAGGGGAGAATCTGGAAGAAGGCCATGGAAGTTGATTATCAATTATTCTCTCATCCAAAGAGAAGAGTCAGGTTGAATATTTCCAAAACAGAACAACGACAACAACAAACCTAAACAAATAAATAAACAAAAATCCCTAATGTGGTTTTCAGTGCCTAAGGAATTACTGTCTGCTTGGGTCTGACATCTGCTAAGTTGGATGGAGTTTCAATGATTTGCCTTAAGGACTCATGTAAAGGAGAGATTAGAATGTATAGTCCTAATTCTTCTATCTCCTTTTCAGTTTTGCCCCACAAACAAAATATTATCTCTCTTCACCATAATATTTCCAAAATTTCCCTTCAGTTCTCCTCTAGATCGTGTATATATAAATCTTAGATATTTCACTTCAAATTTTTTTTGTTTGCCATTTATTCCATCCCTGATTTTTCTTCTTCTCATCAATCAAGGTAATTTTCCTTTGCCATGGGAAAAAAAATTGAAAAACAGTATTTCAAAGGTAGACTTAGTGACTGTGTAGTCTAACCAAAACTTGAAAAGAACCTGCAAAACCACAGGCCTGATAGGTAGTCATTTAGTCTCTACTTGAAGACCTTTAACGGATGAGAAAAGTGCAATCTATTTTGCTTTTGGACATCTCTAATTGTTGGGAATATTTTCCTGACCTCAAGGACAAAGTTTCCTCCTTGTAACTTCCACCCATTATTTCTGATTCTTCCCTCTATGGCCAAATGGGAAAAAAAAGATATTGATATCTTAATGAAGGTTGAGAATGGAGTAACCAAGATAATGATTAACTTTGAGTTTATATCACATGAATGTTGGTTGAAAGAATTAGAAATTATTTTGTTTGGAGAAGAGAAGACATACATATAATCATGAATACAAGTTATTTAAACTCAAAGCTAATTGATATCTTGGTTACTGTCTTCTCAACCTTCTATAGCACTCTATATGTGATCTAACTGAGCAGAATAGAGAGGGACCATCACCTCTTTATTCTCCTAATAAATACTAAGATCACATTTAGTTGTTTTTTTCAATTTCTTGTTTTGTTTTTGTTGTTCTAGTTGCCACTACTGACTTGTATTCTTTTTATAGACCCTTCAATTACCCCATTTTTTTTAAAATAAACTACCTAATGATGCCATCTCTCATTCTATATTTGTGAAATTGATTTTTGAACCCAAGTATGATACTTGGAATTTCATCATATTAGATTCAGCCCAATTCTCTGGCATATAAGATGTTTTTGAATCCTGATTCTGTCATCCAATTCAATTCAATAAACATTTATTAAGTGGGAAATATGTAGCAGGCAATCAGGCACTATTCAAAGTGCTAGAGATAAAAATAAGAAAAAGAAGCAGTTCCTACTCTTAAGAAGCTTACAATACAATGAGGGAAGACAACACACAAAAGAAAGCTGGAAAGGGTAGGAGTGTAAGGAAGACAGAAGGCTTTGTAAGGAATTTCAGGCTGTGCCCTCCAGGGCTCCATTGAGATGGGAGGGGCAAATAGGGATGAGTTGAGATGATGTAGTATCAAAACCTGATCCTGATGAGATTTCATATGGTGAGCTTATCCTGGAGGAAGGACATGTTGTTTGGAAGCCAATGAAAAGTAGCTGATGGAAAACAAGTAAACTGAGTTAACTAGTTTGGTATCATCCCTCAATCAAATGACTATGCTATTTTTACCTTTGTCTAATGTTCCCAAAAAATCTGTTTGCCTCATTTTCCTATCTACAATAACCAGGTTTCATCATTTGAAGAAATGTTTATTTCATTTTATTTTATAATGGACTCCCGTCGACCTATAAAATGGCCACCACTTAGCACAGCAATTATCCTCTGAGAATGAATCATTGTGATCTAGGTGTCTATTATTGCACATTTGTCAAAGAAGACTAATAACATCACAGGATGATGTATTGACTCTTGCATGAATTACATTTAAGTGAGATAGAATTGCACAAACTCCTCAGCCTCATTCTCTCTTCCAAAGTCATCAAAGTCCAATGGCAAGACAAAAGTCACAATGAACAGAAATGGCACAGAATGGAGTAGATGACCTTGGCATCTTCAATGTCTGACCAAGTTCTGAGCACTCCACTGCACCTGCTTCAACTGCATTCCTGGCTGTTGGAACAAATTGTTCTCATCTGCCCATTCCACGGAGGACAATTTTCACATGCTTGAGATTGACATCCCCCTAACTCACCAATATGTTTGAAGCCTGTCTGTTACGCTGAACCTGGTTTATCCTGTTTGCCAAGATGGTTTGCCAGATTGTGGCTGATTCCATGCTATAGGTTCTTGGAGCTACAGGTGAGAGTTGGGTAATGACAGACACCAAACATGGAGAAACAGTCCTGAAAAGGACTCAGAAAGCCCTCACACCAGAATGCTAGTTTTCCCTGAACACCCCATCCACTCCATTGGACCCCATGGAGGTCCATTAAAAATTAGTAAAGCTATGCAGCAAGATTGTCAGTAGTTCTATTTAACAAATAGTCAAGTTCTATTTCTATGAAAGTTTTCGGTTTCATCAGGTAACTGACTGAGACCAGCCATTAAGAGACATACAGCCTCTGACTGTTTCAATCAGTCAACCAACACTTATTAAGCACCCACTATTTACTAGGTACTGTGCTATGTGCTAGGGATATAAAGATTTGTATTTTAGGGATAAGTGGTAAAAAGATTTTTTTAAATGGAAATACATGAAGTAGATGCTTAATTAATATTTGTTGACTCAAATGTTGATTAAATAGGTATGGACAAAACAAATACAAGATAATTGGCATTAGGAGGCCCTGGAAGCTGGTAGATAAGGAAAGCCTTCATACAAAGGTGGTCATTGGGCTGACCAATGAAGAAAACTAGGGATTCTGAAAGGTGGAGGTGAGAAAGGAGTGCCTTTCAGTCATGGGGGGTGGGGGGGTGGCCAATACAAAGCAAGTGAGATGGAAATAAAGTGCAATATATGAGCAATAGTATAGATAGTTTTGGCCCAAAGTGTATATGAAGAGCAGTAACAGATTATAAGTATGGAAAGTCGTGATGAGGCAGGTTGTGAAGAGCTTTAAATGCCAGAATGAGGAATTTACATTAAGTCCTAAAGGTCATAAGGAATCACTGAAGTTTAGTACACCTAACCCCCACCTAGATTTCCATTCTTCTTACACCTTGCTTCCCGACACATACTTTTCCCTTCAGTGACACTAGCCTCCTGGCTGTTCCAGGAACAAAATCTTTATCATTCAGACCTAGGCATTTTCTTTGGAAGTCGCCTATACCTGGAATGCTCTCCCTCCGCCACTCTGACTGTTAAAATCCCTGTCTTTCTTTAAGTCTCCACTAAAATCATGCATTCTACAGGAAGCCTTCCCCAACCCCTCTTAATTCAAATGCTTTCCATCTTTTAATTATTTCCTACTTATCCCATATATAGATTGTTTTATATATATATATATATATTTGTTTGCATGTTGTCTCCCTCATTAGACTGTAAGTTCCTTGAGAGTAAGAACTTATCTTTTGCCTCTTTTTGTGTTCCCAAAACTTAGCACAGTGCATGGCACATAGTAGGCATTTAATAAATGTTTATTTAATTGAATAAGCAAGTAACATGCTACAGAAGTCACTCTGGCAACTATGTGGAAGATGGATAATGGTAAGGGCTTGTGAAATATAGAAAAGGGTAGTAAAGGGAGCTCACAGAGAATAGCTTCCAATTTCTCAGCAAAGTCCTAGTTGAGGTCCTCCGCTGTGAAGGTGGTAGAGGTTATAGTGTGAGAGAAGCTGTGACTTGCCTAAGATCACGCATGTTATGACTATATGACAAAGTCAGGATTGGAACCTGGGTATCCTGACTCCAAATTTCAATTTTCTTTCTACTTATTTCTAGCCTTTTCTTCTTAACACTATATGCACAAATGCATGCATATGTATGTATTTATGTGCATGTATGTATGTGTGTATATACACATATATGTGTACATATATAAGTACTTATATATACATACTTAACTACATGCATATGAATGTATATATGATATGTATGTATGTGTGTGTATATATGTATTTATGTAGTGTGTGTATGTATGTGTGTGTGTATGTGTATGTGTAGTAATATAGCTAAGTGGTCCAATGGATAGAAGGCTAGATTTGGAGTTCTGATGACCTGAGTTCAAATCCCTTTCTCAAACACTTTCTAGCTCTGTGACCTTGGTCAAACCATTTAACTTCTGTCTGCCTCAGTTTCCTCATCTGCCAAAATAGGGATAATAATAATAGCCCCTACCTCACTTGGAGGATTTATTGTTTTAAGCATTAAATAAGATATTTGTAAAGCACTTTGAAAATCCTAAAAGACTATCTAAATGCCAGCTCTTACTGTTATGTACTATTATACACAGACATAGAGCATGTATCATCTTGGACAGTTCTTCAATAGAGCAGCAAAGGTTTGGTGTCTTTTTGCATTTGACAGCTTCATAGATTTACTTCCTGACCCAAATGAATGTCTTGCTGAAAAGGTTAATGCTCATCTACTCCATCATGATGTCCACATTTGGGTTTTCTCTGTCTGATTCATCCCATATCTATGCAAAGAATTGCACTTTTTTTAAAATGTCTAGGACCCCAAGCATGTCAACTACTCTTTCTCCCTGGCAGGAGGCGATTCTAGATATTCACTACACAAAGTTATATACTAAACTGTATCATAGTCAAGAAATAGGAGCCTCAAAACCAAGTATCCTACTAATGTATATACATGAGACATCTTATCAGAGGTACTTCTAAAACTGCTCTGAAGTCCTAACTTAAATGGACATATTCAGTGCTCCTGAAACAGAATTTCATGAAATTCCCAAACAATGGTATTCTATAAATTAAGTGTGCATGAAACTTGAAAGGAATCTTATAAGCAATATTTATTTAGTGAAATATGTTTAAGTTTAATTGACTGGATTTAATTGGATTCAATTTGTTCCCCTGAAAGTTAGGGGAAAATCAATGATGATTATGAGGTTTGGGATATATAGGGAGTGGACCACAGCTTTGCAAAGGTGCAGAGGGATTAAAATTAATTTTCTAGCACAAACTGTGAAGTTTCAGGATGTGCATGGATTGTACACTATTTTTTAACTAGAGGTTGAACCAGTATTTACAATGTGTTCCCTCTCCACCTTTTCTAAAACAAAGGAAACATAAAACAGGCTAGCATGCTATAAATATTTCAGTTTTGCGACAAATAAAATTGGACAAAGGCAGCATATTTAGGTAATTCCCTATATCCAAATGATTTACTTGGCCTCACACAAGATAACACATGTGAGATCATTTAACCTTCACTGCTGGTTAGGGACTCTGGAGACAAAAGAAAAAAATGTAATTCTTTCTTTTAGCTTGAGTTAGTTGATGAAGTTTTTCAATGATGCTACTTATTTTTTGATGTTCAATTTCTTTTTTAATGTCAGATATCCTTATGTGGTAAATCTATCTGGAGAGGAGGAAAAAAGAAAAAATAGCAATTTACTGATTTCTATATCATTGCAAAATCTCTGAGGTTTTGTTTTGTTTTGTTTTTTACTGCCCCTAACTTGAATGTGATCATACTTTAGCACTACAAATCTGATTTGACTTTTCCTATTATGAGCCTTTTAAGAATAATCTTTTTAAAGGAAACTGTAAATATTTTCAGAGAGGATATTTCTCTCCTTGATATCTATAATAGCAGAAAAAGCAACTAAACCTCTAGGTTCAAATATATCAAAGGTAATCTTTTTTCCCCTAGTTCTTCTCCTAATAGGTAACTATAGTCATCCAATAGACACAGTGTTTTCCTTCACTCCCTAGGAGAGTACTAGTTATTGGAGCGCTCAAGGACAATTCTATTGTCCCTGTGTCCTTTGTTGAGGTCAAGGTATAAAATCATCCTCCTCTTTTGAGCAAAGTGTCATGTAGAGTGGAGGCCATGCTGAGAGTACAATGGTGATGTTGCAGAGTTTTCTGATCCAGCTTTCAGAGTCCAATACATTTCACCATTTTAGCTACCTCTCCACCTCCTCCAGAATATCAGCCCAACCACTTCAACTCCCCAGGTGCCAAGGATTCTGCCCTGGAACCAAAGCATAACCTCAACTTTAGAAGGAACTTGCTGAATGGAAAGAATGTAGCCCACATTTCCCATACAAATTCTGTCATTTTCTTGTGCATGAAAGGGAGGATTAGGCCTAATATGGATTTGTATTTCAATTTATTTAAGGAAGGAAATAGTATTTATCACAAGATAAATGCTTTATAAATCCTTACAGCAACTATGGAAGTAGGTGCTGTTACTATTCCTATTTTACAGTTCAGGAAACAGTTCAGGAGACAGACTGAGGTTAAGTGGCTTGTCCAGGATCACACAGCCAGTGAGCATTTGAGGTCCGATTCTAACTCATGTCTTTCTAACTCCAAACCCAGTAATCTATCCACTTAGCCACTTAGGCTCCTCGAGAAATTGGAAGTCCTATAATGCTGCAAAACTATATCTACACAACTATCAAGCTGGTATTGTGGCACAGTCACCAGATGTGGCTTTAAGTCATAATTCTGCCATTTCCTAGAGGTGTGACCTAAATAAAATGACATCCCTTATGAAAATGAAGTGGAGGTGATGAATAGATTTAAGGAATTAGATCTGGTAGATAGAGTGCCTGAAGAACTATGGAAAGAGCTTCACAACATTGTACAAGAGGGATCAACTAAAACAATTAAATTTAATTAATAAAAATGTTCCAAAGGAAAAGAATATCAAGAAAACAAAATGTTTGTCTGATGAGACTTTACAAATAGCAGAGGAAAGAAGGAAAGGGGAAGAAGAAATGGAAAGATATACCCAACTGAATGCAGAATTCCAGAGAATAGCAAGGATAGATAAAAAGGTTTTCTTAAATGAGCAATGCAAAGAAATAGAAGAAAACAATAGAATGGAAAAGACAAGCAATCTCTTCAAGAAAGAGATATCAAGCCAAAGTTTCATGCAAAAATGGGTATAAAAAAGACAAAAAATGCTACGAAATTAACAGAAGAAGAAGAGATTAAGAAGTAGAAAGAATACACAAAACAACTACACACATCACTGGTAACCTCAATGGAGTGGTTATTGATTTAGAGCCAGACATCCAAGCAAATGAAGTTAAGTAGGCCTTAGGAAGCATTGCTCACAGTAAGACTAGGGGATGTGATGGAATTCCAGCTGATCAATTTAAAATTCTAAAAGTTGATGCTGTTAAAGTACTGTATGCAATACACTAGCAAATTTGGAAAACTCAACAATAGCCATTGGATTGTAAAAGATCAGTTTATGTCCCAGTCTAAAGAAGGACAATGCCAAGGAATGTTCAAATTACCTAACAATTACACTCATTTTACATGCCAGCAAGTTTATGCTTGAGATTCGGCAAGCTAGGTTTCAGCAGGCTGATATTTGAAGAGCAGAGAAATTAGAGACCAAATTGTCAACATTCACTGGATTATAGAAAAATCAAGAGAGTTCCAGAAAAAAAAAAGATCTACTTCTGATTCACTGATTACACTAAAGCCTTTGATCGTGTGGATCACAACAAAATGTTTTGGTCCTCAAAGTGATCAGAGTACCAGATCATCTTACCTGTCTCCTGAGGAACCTATATGCAGGCCATGAAGCAACACTTAAAACCGAAAATGGAACAACTGATTGTTGAGATTTAAAGAGTACAACAAGGCTGTATATTGTCATTTTACTCATTTAACTTATATGCAGGGTACATCATGTGAAATGCCAGGCGGGATGAATCAAAAGCTGGAATTAAGTTTTCTGGGAGAAATATCAATAATCTGAGATATGCAGATAATACCACTCTTATTGGCAGAAAGTGAAGAATAGAAAAGCTTCTTGATGAGGGCAAAAGAGGAGAGTGTAAAACCTAGCTTGAAGCTTGACATAAAAAAAAAAAAAAAACAAAAAACTAAGATCTTTGCAACTTGCCCTATCACCTTCTGGCAAATAGATGAAAAAAAATGGAAGCAGTGTCAGATTTTCTATTCTTGGGCTCAAATATCACTGCAGTTGACAAATGCATGCATGAAATCGAAAGATGCTTTTCACCTTGGAAGGGAAGCTATGGCAAATCTAGACAGCACACTAAAAAGCAGAGATATCCCCTTGCCAACAAAGATCCATATGGTCAGAACTAGGGTTTTTCCTGTTGCAATGTATGGCTATGAGAGTTGGACTACAAGGAAAGTTGAGTGCCGCAGAATCAAGGCTTTCAAAATCACATTGAAGCTTAAACACTTTGGCCACAGAACAAGACAGAACTCATAGGAAATGGCTGTGATGTGGGGAAAGATTGAAGGCAAAAGGAAAGGGAGGTGGCAGAAGATGAGATGGATAGCTAGTATCATGGAAACAAAGAACCTGAACTTGGACAGACTTCAAGAGATTGTGTAAAATAAAAAGGCCTGCCTTGTTATGGTCCATAGTATCACAAAGAGTCTGATATGACTGAATGATTGAATAACAACAGCAGCAATGACCTTGAAAAATCATCTAAATCTTCTATGGCTCTATTTCCTCGTCTGTAAAATGGGAATAAAATTACTTGCACTATCTCACAGTTCTTGTGAGACTCGAGTTATTCAAAAAAAAATTTTACAACATTAATATTAGTTATACATGTAAACTATGCCTCAGACTATTAGATAGGCTATAGAAATCTGGGAATCATCTCTATTGCATCCAAAGTTTTCAGCAAGTTCTAAAATCAGTTGTTCTTCACATCTCTATGTTGTCTCCGTTTGTCATCTCCACTCACAACTATGCATATGATTGCCCAAATCTGAATCTACTCCTAGCCTCTCTCCTAAACTTACATTTCTGAATACTTGCTGGATGTGTTTACCTGGAAGCTTACTAAAATACCTCACTGTCTCCCTGAATGCCTTATGTTCTCAAAAAAATCCCAAACCCAACTCACTGGTTTTATATAAGAGTAGCAACATCTCCTAACTCCATCTCCCTTTTTTTTGTTCATTGTACCACTACCTTCCATTTACCTGATTGAAAATTTAAGGGTATTACTTGATTCTTCCCTCTCGTAACCATCCAATGTGCTGCCCAGACCTTTCAACTGTACCTGTCCTTTGCCTATATCTTCATGTGTACTTCTGTCTCTGTGCCTCTATCTCTGTCTCTCTGTCACACACACACACAGACACACACACACTCACACACACACGTGCATGCACACACATGCACACACTCACACATACACTATCCTCAACCGTAAATGCACGTAGGTGCACACTACCATCTCCTTTCAGGTCTTGGTTGTAATCCCATACTAGTTCAAGTCCTCAGTAATTCTGTCCTTGAATATTCCTAACTGGTCTCTGTGCCATATTTCTGTCTCTGCTTCAACATAGCATGAACACTTCCATAAAATTAATCTTCTTAACCCACAGATCTAGTTATACAGCTGCATTATTTGACAACCTTCAGTGCCTCCCCATTGCCAGTTGAATACTTTCCAAATCCCTTATCATGGAATTCAAAGCCTTTCACATAATCTGACAACAACCTACCTTTCTAGTCCTTATTTTAGATTCATTCTCTTTCATGTACTTTATATGCCTACCAAATGGGACTGCTTGCTCTTCTCAAGATTAATCCCATTGATTCTTCCTTCACTGCTTTCTTTCTTTTTTGTTCTACACTATCCTCTACAACTAGAATATCCTTCATTTACTCTTTCGCAGTTCAATTTTTTCCTTTCCTTCAAGTCTAACCTCACTTGTCACTTTCTCCATGCAGAATCTACTGTTTCCCAGAGCTAGGAGGAAACCCTTTCTCCTTACAATTCTTAAGTGAAATCATTTTTCCCCTCTCCTATGTAGTTAACATATTCTAATCTGTACTGAAGTTATTTATAAACACATTGTTTTTCTTATTACATTTTAAATTCCTCAAGGAGAGACACCATGTATTTTTCATAGTGTATTCCACAGCACCTAATGTACTGTCTTATTCTTTTGTTGCTAGTGTTTTTTTTTTGTCTCCTTCTCATTGTTGTTTTTGTAATCCTTCTCTGTGGAGGAGGCCAGGTTTGAGGGGATAGAGAAATGAAGAGTGCCAGACTAATAATTTCATCCATGTTGGCAACTTACAGTGTGAACACTCCTTCCATCAATATAGTTTGGCACTTTTTCTTTAACTTAGAATATTACAAAGTTGCCTTGACAAGTTCCAATTAACATGGGATTGTGAAAAGTCATAAAGAAGCCCAGCTCTCACACATAACTCCAAAAGATCCCCAAAGACAAATTTCAAAACAAACATGTAGTTTAGAACTATAGAAAATGACAACCAAAAGTGAGAAGAGATAGGAAGAGGAGACACATTAGGAGAGCCAGTGAAATCACATATAAATTTAGAATCATTGGGGACAAAAAAAAGCCATGTGAGGGAGGCAAGCAAAAAATGCCACATGTGAATCTGAAGTCACTCAGTGTTCTCCATGTGGTTTGCAAGCCATAACAAGCTCCTGTAATCAAATGGCTGAAACCAGATCCTAGGCTGGACTTCCAGAACCAAAGCAGGGGACAAAATCAGCCTCTGATGGTCAATGTGTAAAGAGATAGGACTCACTCATTACTCCTCAGAGCACAGGGATCCTTAGCAGAAAACAGAGCCTACTCAGAGATTGACTATCGGCTCTAGGCTGGGAGAAAGGTGCGATACATCAGGCCTGAGAGCAGTACAGTACGATCTTCGTTATTTCTCTGGAGTCTGTCAAGGCTGTAGCAGGTAATGGAGCTACTTTTTTAATGAATCATGCAAGCACAGGAAGACAGATAATAGTTGAGTCCAGAATCCGCTATGGACTGACCAATAGGAAACTAACACAGAAACCAAAGATTGAAGTAGATAATGAGACCTAACATTAGCCACTACAAGCAAATAAAAAGCAGCAATGCCAACAATATGAATCACAAAAGGGAAAAGGACTAAATAAAGCCAATCCAATCCATGCTGAAAATTTGGATATAATTAGTCAGACCATATAATCTCAATCCAAGCTGAAAGTAGGAATAAATAAAATAAAATACCCCCCAAAATGAAGAAATACAATTGGGATTAAATAGCCCAAAAGAATAACTGCAGAACGACTCAAACAGAACTTAGGGGTGTATATGTGTGTGTGTGTGTGTGTGTGTGTGTGTGTGTACACATACATACATATACACATACATACACACATACACACATACATATATACACATACACTTACATACATGTGTATATGTGTACGCATATATGCACATATATACACCTAAATATAGTGTACATATACACATATGTATGCCTGTATACATGCATGTATGTGTGTATAGACATATACACACACATATATAGTCTTGTCCAAAATATTATGTCCATAGCTAGAAAAAATAAGCAAAGGATATTTTAAATAAAATTATGAAATAAATTATAGTTTAGAAGGAGAGAAATGAAAAGGAGAATAAAAAGTTTAGAACAAAGATGGAAAACCTTACACACATAAAAATTGATTTCCTGGAATATAGAATAAAGCAAAGATAATGACTCCTTAATGACTCCTGAAATAATCAGAAATATTACAAAAAGTAAAATTATATTTTTAAAAAATAGGAAGTACATATAACATGTCTGTTCTCAAAAAAAAAAATCTGACCTGGAAACCAAGTCATAACGAGATATTTTAAGAACCATAATAATTCCCCTAGCATGTAACTAAACAAAAATCTTCATAACTCAGGAAAAAAACCTATAACTCAGGAAATCATCAAAGAAAACAAGATGATTTAGAAATAGAGAACAAAGTAAAACCTGAAATAATCCACACATCACTCCTGAGAGAAACTTCCAACTGAAGACATCCATGAATGTCATGTCCAAAATGGAGAACTCCCAAGATAAATTTAAAAATACTGCAAGTATCTAGAAAAGAGTTTAAGTATGAAAGAACCAGAGACAAGATTACACACAATTTGGCAATTACTATTTTAAAGGAGAAAAAAAATCTTGAAATATGATACTGTAAAAGGCAAAGCCTTCTAACCAAAAATAACTTACCATGAAAATTTTAGGATTATCTTGTAGAAGAAAAATGTATTAAGGAATAGAATATAATTTGTAATAATTTTTGTAACATGACTATGACTAAGAGGAAACTTTGAAGTACAGAGAAGTCAAGAGAAAACTAGAAAGGTAAATGCATCCAAACAATCAAAGGGGGTATAAGGTGACATTCTTACATTTTAATGGGAAGAATTAAACAACTATTTATAAAAACATTGGAAAGGAAGGATCAGAAAAACTCCACTATTATTTGAAATAGACAAAGGAGAGGTGAGTATGAATAATACATACATATATGCACACATACATACAAAGATGTGGTTATGGAAGTATACTAAATTCAACAGTGTAACAGGTAGAAACAAGGAAAAGAGAGAGTAAGAAATAGAGAATACTTGGGAAAGGAATAGTTATAAGCAAAACAAACTAAAAAGAGGGAAAGAGTTAGAACCAGAGATGAAGATCTAAAGTTGGTAAAGAAAAGAGGATACAGAGAATCGGAATAGACCAAATAAAATAAAAATGACTAGTATTGATCTTTCTCCAATCTCTTCTTTTTGTAGAGAAGTTGATGGAAGGGAAATTGGGGTGGAAGGTTATAAAAGGTCTTGACAAACAAAAGTACACAAGGAAGAAGCATGACAATGAACATGAACGAGATGAACTCACTCATAACACTGTGGAGGGTAGTAAAATGGCTTAGAAAACAGAATTAAACACATATTGCTTAGAAGAAGAAAAAAAACCACTTAAAACATCCATTCGTAGTTACAATGTGAGAATGAGGCAAAATTCATTATGATTCAAGCAAATTCGATATAAACAGAGGTAGCAATTATAATTTTTTAGAGGTTAACATATTTTATGAAATGTAACTATGCTTTCCAAATAAAATAAGGAGTGAAAAGAGTGGCATTGTTTTAGATATTTTTGTGATATCTGGCTAAATAGAAGACAACTGGATTCTCATAACTTCTTCATCCAAGCTGTTAGAATATGCAGTTTTGCTTGAAGTATACAAAGAAAATTCAGCTTAACACAGTTGTATAGTTCAAAAAGGGTGCCAGATTTGAACAGTCAAATAATGCCATCGCATTATTATAAAAGAAGCTTTGACTTCATGGACCCCCTGAAAGGGAGTTGAGTACCACCATAGAAATGCATGGACCACATTTTGAAAATCTATGGTTTAGAGTTGCCTGGGACGCTGAGAGGCTAAGTGATGTAATGATGATACCACAATTAATATGCGTCAGAGACAAGTCAGATTTTCTTTCTAAGGTCAGGCTTGTTATACCATTAAACCATCATGTCTAAACAGAAAACAGTATTGAATATAATTTATTTTTAATTACATCATTTTCTTTTTTTCTCATTATTTATTTATTTATATAATAATTTTGGTTTTCAGCATTGATTTTCACAAGAGTTTGAATTACAAATTTTCTCCCCATTTCTATCCTCCCCTCACTCCAAGATGGCATATATTCTGATTGCCCTGTTCCCCAGTCAGCCCTCCCTTTTGTCACCCCACTCCCCCCCCCCCTTTTCCTTTGCTTTCTTGTAGGGCAAGATCAATTTCTATGCCCCATTGCCTATATATCTTATTGCCTAGTTGCATGCAAAAATTTTCAACATAGGCCACATGTGTATCATTATGCAAAACCCTTCCACAATACTCATGTTGTGAAAGACTAACTATATTTTGCTCCTTTCTATCCTATCCCACTTTATTCAGTTTTCTCCCTGGACACTGTCACTTTTTGAAAATGTTTGCTTTTGATTACCTCCTGCCCCATCTGCCCTCCCTTCTATCATCCCCCTTTTTTTTATTTTCTTCCTCCTTCTTTCCTGTGGGGTAAGATACCCAATAGAGTGTGTATGGTATTGCCTCCTCAGGTCAAATCTGATGAGAGGAAGATTCACGTATTCCTCCTCACCTGCCCCCTCTTCCCTTCCAACAGAACTGCTTTTCTTGCCACTTTTATGTGAGATAATTTACTCCATTCTATCTCTCCCTTTCTCCCTCTCTCAATATGACCCTCTCTCATCCCTTAATTTGATTTTTTTCTCTTAGATATCATCCCTTCATATTCAACTCACCCTGTGCCCTCTGTCTCTCTCTCTCTCTCTCTCTCTCTCTCTCTCTCTCTCTATATATATATATATATATATATATATATATATACACACATATATATACATGTATACATCATATATATACATATATGTGTGTATATACATATACACATATATGTGTGTGTGTGTGTGTGTATATATATATATATATATATATATATATATATATATTCCCTTCAGCTACACTAATACCGAGGTCTCATGAACTATACATACCATCTTTCCATTAGGAATGTAAACAAAACAGTTCAACTTTAATAAATCCCTTATGGTTTCTCTTTCTTGTTTACCTTTTCATGCTTCCCTTAATTCTTGTGTTTGAAAGTCAAATTTTCTATTCAGCTCTGGTATTTTCACTGGGAAAGCTTGGAAGTCCTCTATTTTATTGAAAATCCACATTTTGCCTTGGAGCATTATACTCAGTTTTGTTGGGTAGGTGATTCTTGGTTTTAATCCTAGCTCCATTGACCTACGGAATATATTCCTAGCCCTTCAATCCCTTAGTGTAGAAGCTGCTAGATATTGGATTATTCTGATTGTGTTTCCACAATACTCACATTGCTTCTTTCTGGCTGCTTGCAGTATTTTCTCCTTGAACTGAGAGCTCTGGAATTTAGCAACAATATTCCTAGGAGTTTTCTTTTGGGGATCTATTTGAGGAGGTGATCTGCTGATTCTTTCAATTTCTATTTTACCCTCTGGCTCTAGAATATCAAGGCAGTTCTCCTTGATAATTTCTTCAAAGATGATATCTAGGTTCCTTTTTGATCATGGCTTTCAGGTACTCCAATAATTTTTAAATTATCTCTCCTGGATCTATTTTCCAGGTCAGTGGTTTTTCCAATGAGATAGTTCACATTATCTTCCACTTTTTCTTTCCTTTGTTTCTGTTTTCTAATATCTTGATTTCTCATAAAGTCACTAGCTTCCACTTGCTCCAATCTAATTTTGAAGGTAGTATTTTCTTCAGTGGTCTTTTGGACCTCCCTTTCCATTTGGGTAATTCTGCCTTTTAAGGCATTTTTCTCCTCCTTGGCTTTTTGGAGCTCTTTTGCCATTTGAGTTAGTCTATTTTTTAAGGTGTTGTTTTCTTTATTATTTTTTGAGTCTCCTTTAGCAAGTCATTGACTTGTTTTTCATGGTTCTCTTGCATCATTCTCATTTCTCTTCCCAATTTTTACTCTACTTCTCTAACTTGCTTTTCCAAATCCTTTTTGAGCCCTTCATGGCCTGAGCCCAATCCATGTTTTCTTTGGAGGCTTTTGATGTAGGCTCTTTGACTTTGTTGACTTCTTCTGGCTGTATGTTTTGGTCTTCTTTGTCATCAGAGAAAGATTCCATAGTCTGAGTCTTAATCTGAGTCCATTTTCACTGCCTGGCCATGTTCCCAGCCAACTACTTGACCCTTGAGATTTTCATCGGGGTATTACTGCTTGTAGAGTAGAGAGCACTTTGTCTCAAGCTTGAGGGGCTGCACTGTTGTTTTCAGTGCTATTCCTACACAGCCAGCTCTGCCACACCAGCACTCCTCCTCCCCCTTGAACTGCCAACTCAGACCATGACTCACATCTAAGCAGGCTCTGTACTCCCTCTCTGATCCGCCACTTAATTCCTCCCACCAGGTGGGCCTGGGGCCAGAAGCAACTGTAGCTGCAGTTCTGTACTTAGAGCTGCACCACCTCTGCTGTCCCCTGGGTGGTAGCTGAACCACGAACTCCTTTCACTCTGTCCCCGCAGTTTTTTCCAACTAACCTTCTCTATTGTCTTTGGTGCTTGTGGATTGAGAAGTATAGTAACTGTCACCACTCACTGATTCGGGGCACTAGGGCCTGTTCCACCCAGCTCCTGGTCTGGTTGGTCTGGGCAGGCCCCACACTGGGCTCTGCTCCGCTATGCTCCCAGCTCCGTGGGATAGACCTTACGCAGCAACCATCCAGGCTGTCCTGGGCTCGAACCCTGCTTTCCTCTGATATTTTGTGGGTTCTGCAGTTCTAGAATTTTTTCAGAGCCATTTTTATAGGTGTTTGGAGGGTCCTGGGGGAGAACTTTAGGCAAGTTCCTGCTTTCCAGATGCCATCTTGGCTCTGCCCCACCAGCAATTATAATTTTTTAAAAAGGCAATAA
This sequence comes from Trichosurus vulpecula, assembly GCF_011100635.1. Classification (NCBI taxonomy): domain Eukaryota; kingdom Metazoa; phylum Chordata; class Mammalia; order Diprotodontia; family Phalangeridae; genus Trichosurus; species Trichosurus vulpecula. Next base: position 310,999,999 of record NC_050573.1, on the reverse strand, counting down.
TGAAAGTTGACAGAATAGTTAGGAAGACTAGTTTAAGCTTGAAGGCATTATAGAGAGAAATAATATCTATATATGTACAGAATGGCATAGCATCAAAGTCATTGAAAGACAAGCAAATTATTATTGGGGCAGAGCCAAGATGGCGACAGGAAAGCAGGGACTTGTGTAAGCTCCTCGCCAGGTCCCTCCAAAAACCTATAAAAAAGGCTCTGAACAAATTCTAAAGCTGCAGAACCCACAAAATAGCAGAGGGAAGCAGGGCTCCAGCCCAGGACAGCCTGGATCGTCTCTGGGTAATGTCTATCATGCAAGGAGCTGGGAGTAGAGAGGAGCAGAGCCCAGTGTGGGAGGCGGGAGGACCAACCAGACCCCAGACCAGGGGCTGGGCAGAGCGTGCCCTAGCACCCTGAATCAGTGACCTGTGGTAGTTACCAGACTTCTCAACCCACAAACACCAAAGACAACAGAGAAGAACTGCAGAACCCATGCAATAGTGGAGGGAAGCAGGGCTCCAGCCCAGGACAACCTGGATGGTCTCTGGGTAAGGTCTATCACACACAAAGCTGGGAGCAGAGCAGAGCAGAGCCCAGTGTGGGCGGCGGCAGGGCCAACCAGACCCCAGACAGGGAGCTGGGTGGATCGGGCCCTAGCTCCCTGAATCAGTGAGCTGAGGCAGTTACCAGACTTCTCAACCCACAAACACCAAAGACAACAGAGAAGGTTAGTGGGAAAAGCTTCCAAGACAGAGTGATAGGAGTTAACAGTTTGGCCACCCCACCCCCAAACCGGGGCAGCAGAGATGGGGCAGCTAAAGAACTACAGCTGAAGTTGCATCCGGCCCCAGGCCCACCTGGTGGGAGGAATTAAGGGGCGGATCAGAGCAGGACTGCAGAGCCTGCTTAAGATCTGAGTCCACTGCAGGTTGGCAGTTCTTGAGGAAGGACGAGTGCTGGTGTGGCAGAGCTGGCTGTATAGAAATAGCTCTGAAAATGACAGCACATTCCCTCTAGCTTGGAACAAAGTACTCTTTACTCTACAAGGAGTCATACCCCGACAAAAAACTCAAGTCAAGTAAGTTGGCTGGGAACATGGCCAGGCAGCAAAAACAGGACTCAGATTCAGTCTCAGACTTTGGAATCTTTCTTTGGTGACAAAGAAGACCAAAACATACAACGAGAAAAAGTCAACAGAGTCAAAGAGCCTACATCAAAAGCCTCCAAGCAAAACATGAACTGGTCTCAGGCCATGGAAGAGCTCAAAAAGGATTTAGAAAAGCAAGTTAGAGAAGTAGAGAAAAAATTGGGAAGAGAAATGAGAATGATGCAAGAAAACCATGAAAAACAAGTCAATGACTTGCTAAAGGAGACCCCCCAAAAAATATGGAAAAATATATGGAAGAAAACAACACCTTAAAAAATAGACTAATTCAAATGGCAAAAGAGCTCCAAAAAGCCAAGGAGGAGAAAAATGCCTTAAAAGGCAGAATTACCCAAATGGAAAAAGAGGTCCAAAAGACCACTGAAGAAAATGCTACCTTCAAAATTAGATTGGAGCAAGTGGAAGCTAGTGACTTTATGAGAAATCAAGATATTAGAAAACAGAAACAAAAGAATGAAAAAGTGGAAGACAATGTGAACTGTCTCATTGGAAAAACCACTGACCTGGAAAATAGATCCAGGAGAGATAATTTAAAAATTATTGGAGTACCTGAAAGCCATGATCAAAAAAAGAGCCTAGATATCATCTTTGAAGAAATTATCAAGGAGAACTGCCCTGATAGTCTAGAGCCAGAGGGTAAAATAGAAATTGAAAGAATCAGCAGATCACCTCCTCAAATAGATCCCCAAAAGAAAACTCCTAGGAATCCCAGATCAAGGAGAAAATACTGCAAGCAGCCAGAAAGAAGCAATTTGAGTATTGTGGAAACACAATCAGAATAATCCAATATCTAGCAGCTTCTACATTAAGGGATCGAATGGCCTGGAATACAATATTCTGGAGGTCAATGGAGCTAGAATTAAAACCAAGAATCACCTACCCAGCAAAACTGAGTATAATGCTCCAAGGCAAAATGTGGATTTTCAATAAAATAGAGGACTTTCAAGCTTTCTCAGTGAAAAGACCAGAACTGAATAGAAAATTTGACTTTCAAACACAAGAATCAAGAGAAGCATGTAAAGGTAAACAAGAAAGAGAAACCATAAGGGATTTATTAAAGTTGAACTGTTTTGTTTACATTCCTAATGGAAAGATGGTGTGTATAAGTCATGAGACCTCAGTACTAGGGTAGGGCATATGTGTGTGTGTGTGTGTGTACATGTATATATATTCATAAGTATATGCGTGTGTATGTATATATGTATGTGTACATATATATGTGTGTATATATATATATGTGTGTGTGTATATATATAGACAGAGGGCACAGGGTGAGTTGAATATGAAGGGATGATATCTAAAAAAATAAAATCAAATTAAGGGATGAGAGAGGTATATGTTGAGAGAGGGAGAAAGGGAGAGATAAAATAGGGTAAATTATCTCACATAAAAGTGGCAAGAAAAAGTGGTTCTGTAGGAAGGGAAGAGGGGGCAGGTGAGGGGGAATGAGTGAATCTTGCTCTCATCAGATTTGACCTGAGGAGGGAATACCATACACACTCTATTGGGTATCTTACCCCACAGGAAAGAAGGAGGAAGAAGATAAAAAAGGGGGTACGATAGAAGGGAGGGCAGATGGGGGAGGAGGTTATCAAAAAGAAACACTTTTGAAAAGGGACAGGGTCAAGGGAGAAAATTCAATAAAGGGGGATAGGTTAGGAAGGAGCAAACTATAGTTAGTCTTTCACAACATGAGTGTTGTGGAAGGGTTTTATATAATGATAGGCATGTGGCCTATGTTGAATTGCTTACCTTCTTAGGGACGGTGGGTGGGGAGGGAAGAGGGGAGAGAATTTGGAACTCAAAGTTTTAAAAACAGACATTCAAAAACAAAAAAGAAAAGGTTTTGCATGCAACTAGGAAATAAGATACACAGGCAATGGGGTGTAGAAATTTATCTTGCCCTGCAAGAAAGTAAGGGAAAAGGGGATGGGAGAGGAGTGGGGTGTCGGAAGGGAGGGCTGACTGGGGAACGGGGCAATGAGAATATATGTCATCTTGAAGTGGGCATGAGGGTAGAAATGGGGAGAAAATTTGTAATTCAAACTCTTGTGAGAATCAATGCTGAAAACTAAATATATCAAATAAATTAATAAATAAAAAGTACTGCCATAAAAAAAAAAGACAAGCAAATTAAGGGAGAAATAGGTGGCAAAGTTGTAATAGTCAGGGAACTCAATGTGTCCTTTTGTAGAGACATCTTTCAAGAAGATAAATAAGGAAGAAATTTATTCCCTGAATAGATCTTCAAAATTTTCAGATATTATAGCTCTCTAGTAATTAATGAATGCTAATAGAAGGAAATACATATGTTTTTCAGAACTGCGCATGGTATTTTTACAAAAATTGGCCATGGCATAGTGTACATAATATCATAGACAAATGCAGAAAATCAGAAATATTAGCTACAACATCTACAGATAATGATGTAATAAAAAATAATCAATAAATGGTCCCTGAAGAAATGATTTAAAGTTAAACAGAGAAAAAATATTTTAATCTTAAGGAATGTATGATTCAAAAACCAAATCAAATAAAAATATATAATTTCATAAAGAAAACTTCAACAATAAGATTGCATAAAAATTCTTGGGAAGCAGCTCTTAGGTCAAAATTTATATCTCAACATTGTCATTGAGAAAAGCTTTAAAAGCACAAATCATTAAATTGGACATGCAACTAATAAAATACATGAAAATAAGAAATTTGCAAAGTAATCAAACATAAATGAACATTCTGTAAATTAAAGAAGACATGAATACATTTGGAAAAACCAGTGAATTCAGAAAAGTAGCAGATAGTTTTTAAAAATTAACAAACTGGACAAATTGTTAGTAAATCCAATAAAAGGGAAAGGATAAAAAACACTAATATTAAAAAGGAAAAAAATTCATAACAGATGCAAAGCCAAGGCATTTTGGAAAATAGTATGCTCAATTATATGGCAAAAAAACTTATTACAAATCAAATCAATAGATATTGAAAGAAATATAAAATACATTAACAAAACAAAAAGTAGAAAATCTAAATAAGTCTATGTGAGAGAGAGAGAGAGAGAGAGAGAGAGAGAGAGATCCTACAAAGTTTTTTTTGATGAGATAAATACAATCATGATAACTTAATCAGAAAGAGACAAAGCCAAGTAAGAAAAATATAAATTGATCCTTGCAATGAATAATGAGATGAAGTATAGAATAAAATATTAAAGAAGCAACAACAACATTTAAATTTTTATATACTAAGATCAGGTCAGATTCATTATAGAAATAAATGCAGGTTTGGTTCAATATCTGAAGACTTAATACGTAATAGACAATGTAATAAAAATGATCCCCCAAATCATACTATGATACCAATTGAATCAGGAAATGTTGAGGCTATTTAAAAAAGAGCAAGGATAAAGAATGGATGTCCATTGTCATTGCTATTTGTATATGATTCTAGAAATGCTAACTATAGCAATAAGATAAAAAAAATTATTGGAGGAATAATCATAGAAAAACAAGAAGAAATCAGCTTTTGCAAATGGCATGATAATGTTACTTCAAGAATTCTAGAAATGCAACCAAATTCAATTAACATAGTAACCATTACAGTAATAGTATGCATAATAAAACCACAAAGTGATCAGCCTTTCCATATATTACCAAGGAAATCAAGCAGGAAGACAAAGAAAAGGGAAATTCTATTCAAAATAACTATAGAATAACTTCAGAATGTATAAAATATCTAGAAATACAGTTAGTACAAATCAAGAAATTATAAGAATAAAACTATAAAACAGTTTATAGAAACAAAGATAAGCATAAATAATTTGAGAGATACTAACTACTCTTGATTGAGCCATGCTAGTATAATAAATGATGAGATCTAAATTAATTTACAATTTTAATGCCATGCCAGTAAAACTACCATTAAATTACTTTATGCCACTAGAAAAAAATCAATTAAATTATTCTGAAGAAAAAAAAGAATTTGAAGACAAATAATAAAAAAGCAAGAAAAAGAGGGCCTAGTATTACTAGATATCAAAGTATTAGAAAGTTATCATACTAAAATATAGAAAAAAATGATTAGTGGCAAAAATTATGTAGATGAACCAAAATCAATTGAGTATAATAATATAATATATGATAAAACCAAGAAACCCCCCTATAAGATGATAGCCTACTATTCACCAAAATTTACTGAGAAAACTGGAAAACATTCTTAAATAAACTAGGTTTAGACATATTATATACCACAATAATCTTGAAATACATATGACTGATATAAAATTTTATAAACATAGTAGCAGGGGAGAAGATATGTTTCACAATTATGGATAGAGAAAAGATTCTTTTTAAGAAAGCAATAGATTACAAGAAATATTGCTCATTTTCATCACAAAATTCAAAAGATTTTGCATAACAAAATCAATGAGGCCAGAATTAGAAAGAAATAAATTAAGTTGTTTAATACTGCAATAAATTTCTATGGAAGAAGTTTAATGTTCAAGATACATGGGAAATTGCTAAAAACACACAAGGATTAAAGGCATTCCCCAACAAATAAATGGTTAAATTATGTGAATAGGTAGTTCCAAAAATAAAGAAATAAGAAATTCAAGCTATTGATAGCCATATTAAAAATATTTCAAAACACTGAGATACAAAAATTAACAGGAATGAGGTTCTATTTTATGCCATTCATATTGGTAAAGATTATTAAAAAAGGAAAAATTACAGTTGTTAGAAGGAATATTGGACATGGTCACTAAGTAACTGTTGGTAGAGCAATACATTACACCAGTCATTTTTGAAAATAATTTGAAACTATACCCCAAAAGTCATTAAACTATCCATATCCACTGACCTTCTTAACACCACTAACAAGCTTATACCTCACAGATCAAAGAAAGAAGGAAAGAATGTATATTTTATGTGTATGTACACATAAATGCATATTTTAAAAGAAAATAACTGGAAACAAAATACAACGGTGGGTACCAAATGAGGAACAAATAAACAAATCGTAGTTCATGTATATAATGAAATACTATTGCTCAATAGAAACTGATAAAAGATATTCAAAGAAATCTGGATAACTTTCGTGAAGCATTGCAGAATGAAATTTAGCATAAACGTAAAACAATAAAATTTCTACGATATTTTAAAAGAGTTCAATACATTCACACATCCAGAAGGTGTATAAAGTATTGATTCAAATTCATAAGAATGAGAACCATTCTCTAAGTGATAAAAGGTCTAAGGATATGAGCAGAGTTCTCAAGGGAAGAAACATTCAATATATAGCTCCAAATAATGAATAATAAGAGAAATACAAGTCCAAACAGTTCTGAGGTCCCACCTCACATTCATCACATTGTCAAAGATGCCAAAAAATTGTAAATGCTGCGGGCAGTTTGGGAAAATAAACACATTGATGTCCTATTGGTAGACTTCTGATTGGGTATAACCATTCTGTAAAGCAATTTGGAAGCATAGTCAAACATTTACTGAACCATGCATACACTTTGACCCAGTTTTATCACTGATAGGCCTATACCCCAAAGATAATGTTTTTAAAGGAAAAGTTTACGTATAAAACAATTTGCAGTCGCTTTTTTTTGGTGGTAAAAACCAAAATCTAAGGTTATCCATCAGTTGGGGAATGTCTAACAGACTGTGATATATGAATATAATGTAATACTTCTGTGCTGTAAGAAATGAGGAATAATGGTTTCTAAGATACAAGGAAAACTTTTGTGAATTAATATAGACTAAAATCATAAGAATCAGAAAAATGTATACTTTAACATCCACATTACAAAATGAAAAATTCTGAAAGACTTATGAACTCTGATCAACTAAATGATGAACAGTTATTTCAGAGCATAGGTGAAGACAACTGTCCACCACATGACAGATTAAAGATTAACATTAAAAGTAAGAAACACATTTTTTGAATGTGACCAATGTGGAAATTTATTTTGCTTGACTATTCTTATGCACTAGAGGGATTCTATATTTTTTTGTTACTATCATTTTTACTCAGTGGGAGGGAGAAAAATAAATGTTTGATAATTGAAAAAAAAAACTTTTTTTGAAGTTTGATGCCATTCAAAAAAAAATACTTTTGGTCTTTGTTCAACTATACAGTGTTATTTTAAGTTGTTCCAAGGCAGTTCAGCACGTGTTGAAATACCCCTTGAGCTAGCTGGAAAGCCTACCAACCTAGAATGATGCCATCACATTCTGCAAGCATGGTTGGTGGATTGTCTCTGGCAGTAAAATAAGTGATCAAGTGACTGTCATTGTGTAAACCAAGACTGTGGTTAAAGAAGAAATATCAAGGGGTTAAACTAAATTTATAAAATATATCTATGTGATTTCTGGAAGAGAATTTATGAAGACTCTCTTGTACAAGGTGTAAGAATTGGTCTGAGTATGAAGTTCGTGTAAAATGGAGTTGAAGTGTTTTATGTGTACCCATAAGGCCTAAAGTGTAACTTCATGTAGGAAAGGCAGCTTAGTATATTGGATATAGGACCAGCCCTATAGTCATGAAGCCCTGGTGCAGTCCAGTCCTGCTTTTAAAACACACTAGCAGTGTGACCCCGAGCAAGCTAATTAGCTTGTTGGTTCCCTGCGAAACTCTTTAACATGATAAGGTACTTGTAAGAATGATGGAAAGGGACATTAGATGGCAAGAACAGAGAGAGAGGTTGGAGATGAAAGAGAGTAAATGCTTGATGGTGAAAAGCTCATGGAAGGGACGAGTGGGTATGTGATCAAGGGCAAAAATAGAGGAGAAGGAGAAAGGCCACATCTTTATCAGAGACAGAAGCAAAAGGATAAGAGGATTTTGTTGAGTTTTTTTTTTTTGCTTTGTTTTGTGGTTTTTTTGGTTTTGTTTTGTTTTGCTTTGTTGTTTGGTGAAGAGAAGGTGACATAGAGGTTCAGAAAGATGGTCTCTATTTTCTTAGTAAAATTGGAAGCAAGATTGCCTAGCAGGAGAAACCCTACTTGGCTTTCACGTTGTGATCTTCATGAGAGAGGAAATGGTTTTAAACAGTCACTAAAAAAAGCATGATTTTTCGATTTTTCTATAAATGAAGAATAGAAATAATGTCATACACCAGTGAGGGATCATTAATTTTTAGTGGTAATAGTTGCCACTGTTTCTATCTTACTAGTCTGCAACGTCTTAGAGTTCAAAAACTAAGAAATAGGAAACCCCAGAATTATTTGGTTATTGTTGAGCAAATCACCATTACCTGGCTCATCAGAGATGAAAAATTAGGAAAGAATGGAAGAGATCTTGTAAGCTACAGTGAGGTTCCTTACTCAAGCCCCCGGAAAAGAAAAAAAAAGTGCAAAGAAAAATTAAGACTAAGGACTGTGGCTAAATATGATGATTATGTTCTTTGTCTACAGAACTCAGTTTCTGAGGACAAACATGTCTTGCAGGGATAATGAGAGGTCTCTGCACTCAACACTCAGGAAATAAAAGAGAGAAGCCTTTTTGCTGATCCTATAACAAGGGTTTTATGCTTTTTACACAAGAACCAGAAAATTTTTATAGACTTTAAGCTGATACAGCATGGCAGCACCTGGTCCTTCTTAGAGGATGAAATACCAAAGAATTTCAGCTGAGGCAGAAACTGGAGGAAATAGAATATCTAGAAAGCAGAAAATATAAAGTCCAGTGGAGTAGTGTCTAATGGATACTACAAGTTCATTGAGCAGCATTTAACAGAACAGTGGTTAGTGGAACAAAAGGAAATTGCAGAAGAATACAAGACATGTTTTGTAAATAGTCTGGACTCTCTCTTCAGATGAGACCAGACCCAGGAGGGCCAATGAGAAAGTATCACTAGAAAATATTAGCAATCCTATAGCATATTAGGCATGTGTTGGCCCATCAAACACAATAGGAGTAGTTGTTGTAGTAGTAGTCAACCCTGCCTCACTTAAATCTAATTCACTTGCAAGTTAAGACATCACCTTCCTGATGTCATTGATCATCTTTGAGAAGGAAGGACCAAAAACAAGTAGCAGGAGGAGGAGGAAGAATAAGAGGAGGTGGAGGAGAAAGAGAAAAAGGAGAAGGAAAAGGAGGAGTAATAAGAAAAAGTCATCATTTGTATCGCACCATAAAGTTTACAAAGTGCTTTACATATGTTACCTTATTTGATTCTCACAACAAGCCTGTGAGGTAGATAGTACTATTGTACCAAAATTATAGATCATGAAACTGAGGCTTATATGGGCTAAGTGACTTGCTTAGGGTCACACAGATAGTAAGTGAAGCAGGATTTGAGATCTGTTTTCTTCATACCAAGTCCAGTGTCCTGTCCATGAGGTCCCCTACCAGCTTAGCTATATGTGTTGCCTAAATACGTGCCCCTCAGTATGTTTTCTAAGTCACTCTAGTCTTCCTATTAGCTTGGTTTATATTTGTGAGGGAATGTACCCCTGATTTATATGATATCTGATGTTATGAAATATTTGCTGTTGTTTTTCTTAGTATGTGATTTCATCTAATGGCTATGTTTTTAACTAATTGTGCCCTCTGGCACACATAGGTAAATACATCAACAGAGGCTCCTAATCTATAATTTTAGAGCCTAAAATCATGCAAAAATCTTTGAACCCCAGTAGTCATTCAGTAGGGACCCACTCAGCTACACTTAAAAATCTTCATTTGATCTTATTATCATGTCAACCCATATTTCTTCCCCCTTTCACAGACAAATTCATAGGAAATAAAAAAAGTTATTTGTATCTGCTATTTCCAATTATTCTCCCCAATTCACTCCTCAACCCCTTATGATGTGGCTTTGGCCTCATCACCTAAAAGAAATTGCTCCCTCCAAAGTTAATAAAGATATCTTAATTGCCACATCCAATGAGATTTTCTCAATCTTCATCATCCATGACTGCTCTGTAGTGTCTGACACAGTTGGTAACCCTCTAATCCTATATTTTATTTTCTCTGGATTTTTATGACACTTCTTTCTCTTTGTGAGTTGCTCCTTCTCAAGTTCATTTGCTAAATTATCCCTGTCCTACCACCTTACTGCTTGGCTTCTGCCAATGCTCTTTACCAAACTCTCTTCTACACTCTCAAGGATCTCATCAGTTCTCATAAGTTCAATTATCATTCACATCTCTAAGGAGATAATTGCCTGATTTATATATCCAGTCTTAACCTCTGAGCTCCAATCTCTCATCACCAATTGCCCGGAGAATATTTTGATCTGAATGTCTTATAATCATCTCAAACTTACAACATCCAAAAGAGAACTAATAATTTTTTCCACCTTAAACCTATCCCTCTTCCAAATTTCCCTGTTTCTGTTAAGAACAGCATCATCCAAAAAACAGAACATCATCCTTGCAGTCACCCAGTTTCTCACCCTTGGAGTCCTACTTGTCTCTTTACTCTCACCCATCTTACCAGTCACTTACCAAGTTTTAGCACTTCTATTTCTATATCTCTTGGATATGACCCCTCATCTCAACTCGTGTGAACATCATTCTAGTCCAGGATTTCATCACCTCTCATCTGGAAGATTGCCGTAGCCTCCTAAATGGTTTCTCTGACTCAAGTCTCTTTGTTCCCTAAACAACCCTCTACACAGATGTGAAAGTGATGTTCCTAAAGTAAAGTTATAACCAGGTCATTCCCCTGGTCAAAAAGTTCCAATTGATTTCTATTACATCTAGGATAAAATGCAAGCTTCTATATTTAGCCTTCAATGCCCTTTCCAACCTAGACTCAACCTACCTTTTAAAGATTATTCCCCTTCACATACTCTATGTTCAACTCAAACAGCCTATATATTGTTCCTTGCACATAGCATTCCATTTACTAACTTTGCACTGAAAAACTACAGTGACAAGACTGAAAAGGGATGAAAGCGAGGTCAGAGGAAGAGGGATGAGTTAAGAGAATAGAGAAGAACTAGAGGCTGAAAATACAGGAGGCTGATTCAAAAAATCAAGCATTGATCTTCATAGCTAACAAGAAGAAACTGAAATCATAACAGTGGGGTTCCAAAAAACAAAATATGAAAACAGCACCTCACAGCATGCCATCTTTTATATTTATTCCTTCTGACCTTCCTTATTCCTAAGCTACTTACGTTCTTTTCTATTATGGAAAACACAAGAGGATTGGAAAATCTATGTGTTAGGTAGGTTATATAATGATACAGTAAGTTTTACAGACTCAGAGATAAGTGGACAAGATATTCTTGGTTTACCTTCCTCCAATCCATTTGCAAAACCTGATTCCCCTTTGAATCAAGAAGTTCCTGAGAAGTTCTCTCTTTCATTCACCCCCATCCTATAACAAGGTCTCAGATGAAATTTTAGAAAGCAAGGCAATCACCAAACGATAGCTCCTAGAGAAATATCCTATTAAAAAACAATGTTTTTTTTTTTTTACTTTTCCTATTATCATATATAAAAGGAAGGAAGGAGGTGTAATATTAATTAAGTTGGGACTTTTTCACTGCTTTAGAATGCTAAATTAATTAAGAGTCTTTGATTGAGCCTTACTAGGTGCAAAGCCATAGGCCCAAACCCCTAATTACTAGGTGCTAAGCCTATGTGGGCATGGAGCCCTCAGAGTGCTAAGGGGAGTTGCTAAGACCAAAACCAATAGTAGATGGACCAACCATGTACATAAAATAGCTCAGAATCTGCCTTGCCTTCAATACAATATTCACAGAATCAAAGGAAAGCCTCTATCACAGAAAGGGGGATCCTCAATAAAGGATATTTAGAAAAACCTACAGAAGAATTGTATAAAATTGGAAAGGTGAATGGACTTGGATAATTATAGGAGATGGAGAATACCACAATGATAAGATTGTAAGATCCATTGAAGTTTCTAAATAAGTGTATCTGTTCCCTTTAATTGCTCCCCACCCAAGATTTGCAAGAAGTTAAATATACAGCAAAAAGTTCTTTACTGCTGCGTAAACAATTGTTACAGGTAACAAGCTATACAGGTCACATTCCTAGACAACAAAGTCACGACCCCTTGGCAGCAGTCATTGTGTTAGACTGCCCGTAGTTTTTGGCACAAGCAGTGGAGCAGGAGTAGGAAACATCCTAGGCAGCCTATTTCTGGTCCAGAACAAAGGAACTTCCATCTGTTGGGAAAACAAAATGCTTGACGAAGAGAATGTTGACTCTGCAGTAGAAGGCCCCAAGCTGCAAACTATTTATACAAGAGAGACTCATTTAGAACAGCCAGTCAGACATGTGATAGTTGGGGAAGAGTGGGGGATGGAAAAGGATAATCTCCCCAAACATCTGTCATGATTATCATAAAACCTTACTACTAAAGTCGGAAAGGATCTATTTGGTACTTCTGGTCTGTTAAAACTTACGTGATTGAATCTTTGCAGTCACCGTTATGTCTTTCTATCAGTTTTTATGGTCCCTATCACCACTATACCCAAGCTACAAGGGAATACATAAGCAGCATAATGAACAGGTCAATATAGAAGATACATTTGACCATTTAAATCAGAGAGCAAGAGCTAACATATGTTATTCTGTTTTCTACCAGAGGAAATAAAGCAAGGAAGTAAGCACAATGGTTCTGGGAGGCCTTTGAATCAAAGTCAGTTTCAGCTTCACGATTGCTCTTTTGTTCATATAGCTCCGGTTTTGCCCAGAATCTCATCAGTGCTAGGTATGAAGTAGGAGCTAAAATCAAAGAATTATGAAAGACATCTCTGCTCTATCGCAGAAGAGAAGAGAAAGTAGTTACCCCAGAGCTTCAAGGTACTTGGTGATTATTCAAATCACAGCTTGTCTCCTGAAGGGCTGACTGACTAAAGTACAGTAAAGGCCTTTTCAGATTTACTAAGATGCAGATAGACCTTGTTTTCTTGACTTTGTTCATGTGTTAGTTTAGATACTTAATTATTTGGTTGGGGTTGGACTGCAAGGGTGTTATTCCTATCTTTTTGTATACATCTATGTGTGTGTAATATATTTTCTAGCTTTATCCATTGTTGAAGTTATTCTCGTAAAGGTAATTGTGAAGGCCTTTCTGCATATTTGTATCTCCATGTATACAGAGGAGATAGTTAAACTTTCCATTTATATTATAATATTAAAATATGAATGCTACCTAGCTTTGTGCCTGCCTAAATGAATGCTTGAGTAGGAGCTCAGAATTTAATGGAAGGGGAGCTGGAGGGTAACAGATTATCTAGCTTCATCTGTGCATATTCCCCCTATCCATGACTTCTCACGCTATTCAACTTTTATCTATGTGGTCTGTAAATCCTCCACAGAGTCTACTAAATATTCAGAGGGCCTGCTCTGAGATCTCTTGATATTGTGTGGATGCTAATGAAACGCACATAAGTTTACCATTCTCTCACTCTTTGAAGACAATAACAGTCCAATAGTCTTTTCTAGCCATATATCCAATCAAGCAAGCCACAGGCATTTATTAAGCACTGTGGTAGGTGTTAGAGGGCACAAATAAGAAAAAATTAACAATCTAGTGTGAAGGAACTAATCCAATAATCATCTGTTAATTACCCTTCATGACTATCATCTGTAAGACCCTTCTTGTGGCTAGGAATACAAAGAAAAATTGAAAATGGCCCCTTGTAGCCAGAATGGACTTTGTTTTCTTTGAATGACTCAACTTGCCTCGTTGAGCTTCCCTGGATACTGGGGCTTGCTCTTCCGGGGCAGGACCAGAGCTTCCTGTGTGATGAGTCATGGGGCTGGCTGAGGGGAAGTGTGTTAACGTGGTCTATGCTAGGGGGAAGGGCCAAGTCAAGAACCAATCGGCCCTGGTCGTTCAGGTGGCGCTTGGTGATGTCAAAAACTCTATAAGAGGGGAGAGGACGGCTTGAAGTTCCTCCTTTCCTTTTCCGGTTGGAGCCAGAGACACCTACAGCCGAAGCTGAGCTGCCGGTAGCAGAGCTGACTAGAGGCTAGTGGGTAATCTTCTTACCGTAGAGGGGAAGCATGTATACAATTTTGCCTTATACCATCTCGCTTCTCTGTGGCCTCCTGGTTACTCTTATAAGGCGGACTTATTGGGCCTGGAAGCTTTTGATGAAAATATCAAAATGGGGATGCTGGTTTGTGGGCTTGTTATTGTGGAGTGTAAATACATGCTTTAGTTCTCCTGCCTTCTGCCTAGAGAATTCCTTATATCCTGCGGTTCCGGACCTTTTAGGCACATATGAGATTCTCTTTGAAATCATAAATTCTGCCTTCCTAATATACCCCTTCTCTCAAGGAACTTACATTTGACTGAAGTACACATTTTTCTGATGACAATCTTTGTGGCTCTTCTGGATAATCCTCCATAGGTAATTCATTGCAGCATACTCACATTTTAATTTTTTTTTTTCCAGAGACTGTGGTACTACATCACTTGCAGACAACTAACATCAAAAGGAAAACATTGATTTGAAATTATGGTCCTTTTATTCCCAAATAAAATTCAGCTCCATTTTATCCTCCTGTTCAATTCTGGGCCAAGTTTTCTACCCTTGTGTAATGTCTACCCAAGATATGTGTACCAGGAGAAAAGCTTTATCACTTCTTGGTCCAACTATAGATCAACATCTGGATAATATGTATTTGTCACCCAATTGGATTTTCCAAAATCTTTTGAGTGATTGGTACATCTGGCACACGTGCCCTATACCAGTCACTATGCGAAGCACTGTGAAAAGAGCTAAAAGACAGTCCCTACCTCAAGAAGCTATTTTTCATAATGGTAGCAAAAACCTTTGACAAGCACATTTCCCTCTGTCATATATCACATATTTATGACCAAAAAAGTGATGCATAAGCTTTTAAAAATAATTTTATTGATATTTTCTGCTTCCTAAATCACACATAGTACCTCATGTATCCTTCTCACAGAGGGCTATCTCACATGACAAATACTATTTTTTAGGAGGAAAAAAAAACATCGGCAAAATTGATAACATTGAAAAAACCTGAGAATGTGTAATTGTGGATCTCTCACCTCCACAAAGGGGTAGATTGGAAATATGTTCTCACATTGCTTCATTAGAATCCCACAAATTCTTTTTTTTTTTTACATTTACTTTTGAATTGTTGGTAAGTCTATCTTTCCATTTCCATTGATGTAATTATCAAGTATATTATTTTCTTTGCTTTGCTTACTTCATTGTGCATCAGGACATATAGATCTTTCTATGTTTCTCTGCATTCATCACACACATGATTTCTTATACCACAGTAATATTCCATTGTATTCGTGTGCCACAATTTGTTTAGCCATTCCCTAAATGATAGGCATTTAATTTGCTTCAAATTCTTTCAAATTCAAATACCCAAAAAAGCGCTGCTATAAATATTTTGGAGTATAAGGGGACTTTTTTAAGTTCAATGAGCTCCTTCATGTATAACCCCAATAATGGAGTCTCTGGTTCAAAGAGCATTGCCATTTTAGTCACTTTATCATTTTTCCACAATGATTTCCAAATTGCTTTCCACAATGTATTAGTGTGCCTCTCCATAACCTCTCCAACGTTGATTTTTTTTTATCATTTATATTATGTGGAGGGTGTGAGAGTTATTTTGCTTCAGGGTCATTTTTATTTGCATTTTCTTGTTATTAGTGATTTGGAGTCTTCTTCCATATAATTGTGAATACTTTGCTGTGCTTTAAGAACTGTTTGTTCATATCCTTTGTCCATTTATCTATTAGGGAATGGCTATCAGCTATATCTATATCTATATTTATACACACATATACATATATACACATATTATATATATATATATACATATATATGTATATATATGGAGGGAGGGAGAGAGAGAGAGAGAGAGAGAGAGAGAGAGAGAGAGTTTATCTTGGATGTTTTTGTTGTTCAGTCATTCAATCATGTCTGACTCTTCATGACCCCAGGTCCTTCTATCCTCCACTATCCCTTAAAGTATGTCCAAATTCTGGTTCATTGTTCCTGTGATACTATCTATCCATCTGATCCTCTGCCTTCCCTTTTTACATTTGCCTTCAATTGTTTCCCAAATCACATTCATTTTAAGCTTCAGCTTTCGAATTTGAACTTGCAGTGAATATACTAAATTAATTTCTTTAAATATTGACTGATTTGAATTCCTTGATGTCCAAGGAACTCCCAAAAGTCTTCTCCAGCACTTCAGTTTGAAAGTATTGATTCTGTGGTGCTTAGTTTTTCTTGCAGTCCAACTCTAATAGTCATACATTGCTAATGGAAAAAACATAGTTTGACCATATGGACCTTTGTCAGCAAGGGGATGTCTCTGCTTTTTAATATGTTGTCCAGATTTGCCATAGCTTTCCTTCCAAGGAGCAAATATCTTTTAATTCCATGACTGTAATTGCTGTCTATGGTGATCTTTGAGACCAAGAATAGAAAATATGACACTGCTTCCATTTCTTCTCCCTCTAATTTCCAGGAAGTGATGGGACCAATTGCCAAGATCTTAGATTTTTTTTTTGAAGTAAGGCTTCAAGCCAGGTTTTTCACTCCCCTCTTTCACCCTCATCAAGAGGCTTCTTAGTCCTTCTTCACTTTCTGCCATTAGAGTGGCATTATCTGCATATCTGAGATTGTTGATATTTAGCCAGGCAACTTTAATTCCAGCTTTTGATTCATCCAGCTTGTCACTTCACATGATGTACTTTGTATATAAGTTAAATTAATAAGGTAATAATATGCAGCCTTATCCTACTCCTTAAATCTTAAACCAATCAGTTGTTCTATGTTAAGTTTTTTTTTAACTGTTGGCCTCTTAACCCACATATCAGTTCCTCTGGAGACAAATAAGATGATCTGGCACTCTGATCACTTCAAGGACTTGCAATATTTTGTTGTAGTCCACTCAGTTGAAGGCTTTAGCACAGTCAATGAAGCAGAAGTAGACTTTTTTCCTGGAACTCCCTTGGTTTCTCCATGATCCAGTGAATTTGGTCTCTAATTTCTCTGCTCTTCAAAGACCAGCCTACTCTTCTTGTATTTCTCAGTTCACACATTGCTGAAGCCTAGCTTGCAGAATCTCAAGTATAACTTTGATGGCATGTAAAATGAGAGCAATTGTTCAGTAATTTGAACATTCATTGCCATTTCCTTTCTTTATATTGGGACATAAACTGATCTTTTCCAATCTAGTTCCCACTGTTGGGTTTTCCAGATTTCTTGGTATATTGAGTATGGCACTTTCACAGTATCATCTTTCAGGATTTTAAATAGCTCAGTTAGAATTCCATCACCTTTACTAGCCTTACTGTTAGAAATGCTTCCTAAAGCCTCCTTAACTTCATTCTCCAGGATGTCTTGCTTTTAGATCAATAGCCACACCATTGTGATTATCAGTGATATTAAGATCTTTCTTGCATGGTTCTTTTGTATATATTCTTACCACCTCTTCTTAATCTTTTCTGCTTCTGTTAAGTCCCTACCATTTTTTCATTTCCCTAATGTCTATTTTTTTGCATGAAATGATACCTCTAATTTTCTTGGAGATCTCTCACCTTTAACATTCTATTCTTCTATTTTTTGCATTACTCATTTAAGAAAACCTTCTTGTCTTTCCTTGCTATTCTCTGGAACTCTGCATTCAGTTGGCTATATCTTTCCCTTTCTCCTTTCCTTTTCCTTCTTTCCTCAGCTATTTGTAAAGACTCATCAGACAAACATTTTACTTTCTTGCTCATCTTTCGTTTTGGGATTTTTTTTGTTGCTTGCTTCTGACCAATATTCTAGGTCTCTCTATCTGCCAGGTCTAATTCACTACTTCATATTCATAAAGGATGTTATTTAGGTCATATCTATATAGTCTGATAGTTTTCCGTACTTTCTTCAATTTAAGTTTGAATTTTGCAATAAGAAGTCCATCATCTGAGACCCAATCATCTCCAGGTCCTGTTTGAACTGACTATAGAGAGCTTCTCCATCTTTGGCTGTAAAGTATATAATCAATCTGATTTTTATACTGACCATCCAGTCATTTGCATGTGTAGAGTCACCTTTTGGGTTGTAGAAAAAGTGCTTGTTATGACCAGAGAGTTATCTTGATAAAACTCTATTAAATAGTCTTTGCCCTACTTCCTTTTGTACTCCAAGGCCAAACTCACCTGTTGTTCCAACTATCTTTTGATTTCCTGTGTTAGCATTCCAGTCCCCTATAATGAATATGATGTCTTTTTGAGGATATTATTTCTAGAAGATGTTATAGTCCTCTTCAGCACCAATGGATGAAGCATAGAATTGTATTACTGTGATGTCGAATGATTTGCTCTGGATTTGAACAGATATCATTCTGTCATTTTTGAGATGATACCCCAGTACTGTTTTTGTCACCTTTGTATTGACTATGAGGACAATTCCATCTCTTCTAATAGATTCTTGCCAATAGTAGAATACATAATGATCCATTGATCTAAATTCACCCATCCCTGTCCACTGAAGTTCAATGACACCCAAGATATTGATGTTTAATCTTTCCATCTCTTGTTTGACCACATCAGTTTACCTTGGTTCATAGATGTTATATTCTATGTCCTCATGCAATATTGACCTTTATACCATCACACTTTCCTTTCATCACCAGACACATCTGCAGCTAAGCTCCCTTTTGACTTTGGCCCAGCAACTTCATTAATACTGGAGCTACTTATAGCTGTCCTTCACTCTTCCCCAGTATCATGTTGGACACCTTTGGATCTGATGGACTCATCTTCCCACGTCATCTCTTTTATCATTTTAATACCATCCATGATTTTTGTTTTTGGCAAAGATGCTGGAGTGGTTTGCCTTTCCTTCACCTTTTGTCAGAACTCTTCACTATGATGCACCCACCTTGGATAACCCTGAATGGCATAGTTAATATTTCATTGAGCTGTACAAGCCCCTCAACCGCGACAAGGCAGTGACCCAGCAGGGGTTTATCTTGGATGCCGAGCTTTTATCAGAGAAATTTTGATACAAAGATTTTTTTTTCACATTTGATCATTTCCCTTCTTATTCCAGAATGCATTAGTGCCATCTGTGCAGAAGCTACTCAGCCTTAAGTAATCAAAGTTATATATTTTATCTTTTATAATTGCCTCTATCTTTTGTTTAGTTAAGACTACAGCTCTTAACCACAGCAGTGACAGATGTATGGTCTGTTTCTCTTTTGATTTTTTTATAGGATGTTCTGTAAGTTCTACAAAGTATCCTCTTGGTAATTTAATTTGTATAGCACTAAAAATATAAATTAATTATGTTAGTATTATAATTTTTGTTATATTGACTTGACTTAATAGCAAGCACTGAATATTCCTCCAGCTATTTAAGTTGTTCTTTATTTCTTTAAGGAACACTTTGTAATTGAATCTATACAAGTCTTTTGTGTGCTTTTGGAGACTGATCTCCAGATATTTTATGCATTTTGTACTAATTTGTAAAGGGATTTCCCATTCTACTACTGCTTCTTGTGTTTTGTTATGATATAGAAATGTTGTCAATTTTTGAGGATTTGTATTGTAGCCTGCAATTTTGCTGACACTATTAATTGTCTTATTGGAAAAAGTACTAATAAATCCCTACTGCACTGTATGCTAGCTTTGGGTTTTAGATAGATAGATTCTTTTTATGACATTAAAAAACATCCCTCTGCACCAAACGTTTCAGGGTTTTTAGCATAAAGGAGTGTTGTACTTGTCAAAGCTTTTTCTTCATCTGTTGAGATGGTCTCGTAATTTTAGATATTTTGGTTTTTAATATGATTAATTATGTGATTACTTGTCCTAACAATGAGCCATCATTTAATCCTTGGCATAATTCCCAGTTGGTCATAATGAATGCCTTCTTGGATAAGTTTCTACATACTCTTTAATAAGACTTTGTTTAAAATTTTCTAGTCAATGTTCAT
The DNA here is from genome assembly GCF_011100635.1 of Trichosurus vulpecula. NCBI lineage: Eukaryota > Metazoa > Chordata > Mammalia > Diprotodontia > Phalangeridae > Trichosurus > Trichosurus vulpecula. The sequence goes on along the minus strand of NC_050573.1, from coordinate 310,979,921 downwards.
TAATGATAGTGGCTTGTATTTTTCTTTCTATATTTTATTTTTCCCCTCAATTTGTCTCTTGAAGGGATTCTGGTAGGGTGCTCACTTTCTCAATTTTTAGGAATAATTTGTTAAGTATGGGTCCTACTAAAAGTTTGATAGATTTCTTCTGTGAATCTATCAAGACCAGGAGTGGCTATTTTTGTTTTTGTTTTTGAAGTTCTTTTACAGTTAGACCTATTTCCTTTTCTGAGATTGGGTTACTATCTGGTCTTCTGATAATTTGAGTATTTTATATTTCTGAGGGTATTCCCCTATTTCATTTGTGTTCTAGTTTTATTAGCATATAACTGTGCATAATATGTTTTGATTATTCCTTTTATTTGGTCTATTTTGCCAGAAGAAATCTGGTGATTTTACCTTGCTCATTTGCTATTTTATTGATTTGGCTTTTCTGTTCTCTCTTTAATCTTTTCATTTAAGGGTTATCAATTTTATAAGTCTTTTCACAGAACCAGTCTTTACTTATACCATTTCTATGATTTTTGCTTCCAATTTATCTATTTCTACTCTAATTTTTCATATCTCCTATTTTGTGCTTATATTATGTTTATGTGTTGATTTTCTCATATATAAATGCATAATCAGTTCATTAATCCTCTCTCTCTCTCTTTTTTTTATTTTGTTAATGCATGATTGGAAGAATGGATCTTTCCCCCCTGAGGACTGCTTTAGCTGCAGCACAGAAATTTTGGTGTTTTCCTAGGTAGATAAAGCATTTCTTTCCTGCTTACTGTGTGCTGGACACAGTACTAAATTCTGTTAATACATTCACAAGGGAAAAGAAACACAGTGTTTGCCCTCAAGGAGTTTACCTTCAAATGTGGGAAGACAGAACACAAAGTCAGCTGGAAAGGGGTTAGGAAGAAGTGAATAGAACAAGACAGAAAAGTAGTCTGGGAAACCACAGTTTGAAGCATGCGTATTACACTGGAGCACTTCCTCAAATGGAGATTCTGAGGGGTAATTACTACACGGGGGAGGCCAAGGGTTAAGGCATTTCCAGAGTAAGAAGACCTCTGGGGGAAAAATGGAGAAGTAGTTAAGGGAATCATGTGCTGAGACAAGTTGGAATCGAATTTTTGCTGCTACATCTTTCAAAGACTCTTGAATTATTTTGACATAAGTGTGAGATACATCACTTTGGAGGTGAACATACGTTAAGGTAGCATTTTCTTTATTGAATCAATGTTTTTTTTTTTAGTTTTGTTTTTTTTTTTCCTGATAGACAAAAAAAATAAGTACAAAAGCAAATATTTCCAGCAGTGAAGATGACAGAATAAGCAGGAAATCACCTGAACTCTCCAATATTAACCTCCAAACAACTAAAAAACAGTGCCCTGAATGAATCCTAGAATGGCAGAACCAGTAAACATACAGGATGAAATAATCTTCTAGGCCAAGAAACTTGGAAGTTTAACAAGAAAGGTCTGTGCTATTCAGATAAAGAGGTGCACAGTCCAGGATTGTGTCTTGGCAATCCAGCAGCAGACCTGCCTCAGCAAATCAGTGAGATGCCCTGAGCCCCAGTGGGCGACCAGGATAAAAGGCAAACACCAACACTTGGACCCCACCATTTATTTACCTTAGCATAGTGCCAGGCAAATGGGCAGACGCCAGTGCCTGGGACCTGCAATGTATCTCAATGCAGCCATGGGCAAATGGGTAGATGCCAGAGTCCAGACCTCCCATGTGCCTCAGTGTAGTCCCAGGTGAACAAAAAGACAGCAGTGCCTGGAGCATCCCCTCATACCCTCCCCCACAACATGCTTCAGCCCAGAACCAGGTAAGCTGCTAGACTCTTGTGGACTCCAACAGGGTTAGCCATTTCAGGCCCCACCCCACCCCCTCAGTGCAGCACCAGGTACAAGGGTCCCTCATGGACTTCAGGGAAGCACCAGGGCAGCACCAGGCAAATAGCCAGGACCTGCAGCTCCCAGCAAAAGAATGCTTGGAACAGTGTCCTTTCTGCCCCAGGAGCAGAACTCAAATTTAAAAGTAAGGAAGAAGTCTAAAAAAGATAAGCAAAAAACAAAAAAGAGGAAGAATCTGACCATAGAAAGTTATTATGATGACAAGGAAGATCAAGACACAAGTTCAGAGGAGGAAAATAATGTTAAAACACCTATGGGCAAAGCCTCTAAAGAAAAATGTGAATTTCACTCAAGCCCAGAAAGAACTCCTGGAAGAGCTGAAAATGGAGTTTAAAAAGGAAATGAGAGAGGTAGAAGAAAAATTTGGAAAAGAAATGAGAGTGATTCAAGACAATTATGAAAAAGGAGTCAACAGCTTGGAAAAAGAAAACAACTCCTTAAAATGTAGAATTAGCCAAATTGGCCAAAGGAGATATAAAAAATCCACTGAAGAAAAGAACTCTTGAAAAAGTAAAACAGGCTAAATGGAAAAGGAGATACAAAAGCTAACAGAAGAAAAAAATTCCTTAAAATTTGAATTGAGCAAGTGGAAGCTGTAGTTGTGGTTTGTCCTTCATTCTCACAGAGCACCAGGATATCAGAAGATGATGCCATGACTTGCAAGTGAATTGGATTATAGTGAGGGAAGGCTATGCAAAGTCACCAACCTCACTTTCTCCTCCACAGCCATCTCAGTGGCTAGCTATAGATCTGGAGAGCTGGAGATGGCCCAGGATGCAGTGGGAGACTTTGGTCTTTTTAAGCTAAGGTGTTTCCTAGTTCTCACTTTGCCTGAGGGAACACCCATTCAATGATTAGAGCTGTTTAAGAATTGAGCCAAGAGATGGAACCTTTAATAAAAAAAAAATCAAACTGGGAGGGGGAGATCCTCAAGGCTGTTTCTGGGCAAAAGAGAAACAATTACTATTTACATTGACTCTGAGTCATTTGGACACAAAAAATAATCATTAAGTGGTGCTTGGGCAGGGACCTATTGTTGGCTAAAGGGAATTGGAAGGGGAAGCTAATGGTCCTATGAGACATCAAGAATCCCTCAAACAAAGTCAAAAGAATGAAAAAAAAGTGGAAGAAAATGTAAAATATCTCCTTGAAAACAACCGACTTGGAAAATACATGCAAGAGAGATAATTTAAGTAATACCTGGACATCCTACTTCAAGAAATTATCAAAGAAATATCCTAGATATTTCTAGGATATCCTAGAACCAGAGGGCAAAATAGACACTGAAAGAATTCACTGGATAATACATTAAGAAGAGGTGGGATTTATACCAGGAATGCAGGGCTGGTTCAAAATTAGGAAAACTATCAGCATAATTGACTATATCAACAACAAAACCAACAGAAATCATGATTCTCTCAATAAAGGCTGGAAAAGCTTCTGACAAAATACAACACCCATTCATATTAAAAGCAACTAGAGAGTATAGAAATGAAGGAGGTTTTCCTAAAAATGATAAGTAGTTTCTATCTAAAACCATCAGTAAGCATTATATGTAATGGGGATAAGCTAGAAGCCTTCCCAATAAGATCAGGGTAAAACAAGGATGTCCATTATCACCACTATTATTCCATACTGTATGAGAAATGTTAGCTATAGCAATGATAGTAGAAAAACAAATTGAAGGAATTACAATAGGCAATGAGGAAGCAAAACTGCCACTCTTTGCAGATGATATGATGGTCTACTTAGAGACTCCTGGAAAAACAACTAAAAAATTACTTGAAATAATTTACAACTTTAGCAAAGTTGCAGGATATAAAATAAGCCCACACAAATCATCAACATTTCTATATGTTACCAACAAAGCCTAGCCACAAGAGATAGAGCAATTACATTAAAAATAACTGTAGACAATATAAAATATTTGGGAGTCCACTGTCTAAAACAGACCCATGAACAATATGTACACAATTATAAAACACTTTCCACACAAATAAAGTAAGAACTAAACAATTGAACAAATATCAATTGCTAAGGAGTTGGATGAACCAATATAATAAAAATTCCAATCCTCCCTAAACTAACTGACTTATTCAGTACCATACCAATCAAACCACCAAAAATTGTTTTATAGAGCTAGAAAAAATAGCAAAATTCATCTGAAAGAATAAAAGGTCAAGATTATCCATGGAATTAATGAAAAAAAATGCAAAGTAAGGTGGCCTAGCCATATAAGATCTTAAACTATATTACAAAGTCATAATCATCAAAACTATCTAGTACTGGCTAAGAAACAGAGCAGTGGATCAATAGAATTGATTAGGTACACAAGACACAGTAGTAAATGACCATAATAACCTAGTGTTTGATAAACCCAAAGATCCCAGCATCTGGGAAAAGAACTCACTATATGACAAAAACTACTGGGAAAACTGAAATGCAATATGGAAGAAACTAGGTGTAGACCAACATCTTACACTGTATATCAAGATAAAATCAAAATGGGTATATGATTTAGGTATAAAGGGTGATACCATAAGCAAATTAGGAGAGCAAGGACTAGTTTACCTATCAGATCTGTGGAGAGGGGAAGAAGTTATGAACAAGCAAGAAATAGAGAGCATTATGAAATATGAAACAGATAACTTTGATTATATTAAATTAAAAAGCTTTTGTACCTACAAAACCAATACAATCAAGAATAGAAGGAAAGCAGAAAGCTGGGAAATGATCTTTACAGCAAGTATATTTGATTAAGGCCCCATTTCTAAAATATATGGAGAACTGAGTCAAATTTATAAGAATATAAGTCATTGCCCAATCTATAAATGTTCAAAGGATAAAAACAAGCAGTTTTCAGTTGAAGAAATCGAAGCTATCTATAGTCACATGAAGAAATGCTCTAAATCATTTTCAATTAAAGAAATGCACATTAAAACAACTTTGAGGTATCACCTCACTCCTAACAAATTTACTAATGTGACAGAAAGTAAAATTATAAATGTTGGAAAGAATGTGAGAAAATTAGGACATTAAGATGTGAACCGATCCAACCTTTCAGGAGAACAATTTAGAACTATGCCCAAAGGGCTATAGAATTATGCATGCTCTTTCATCCAGCAGTACCACTACTAGGTCTGTATCCCAAAGAGATCATAAAAAAGGGGAAAGGACTTACACATACAAAAATATTTCTAGCAGCTCTTTCTGTGGTGGCAAAGAATTGCAAACTGAGGGGATGCCCACCAATAGGGGAATGGCTGAAAAAGCTGTGATATATGAATGTAAAGGAATACTACTGCACAATAAGAACTGATGAGCAGGAAAATTTCAGAAAAACCTGGGAAGGCTTACGTGAACTGATGCTGAGTGAAATGAGCAAAACCAGGAGAACATTGTACATAGTAACAGCAACATTGTATGATGATCAACTATGAATGACTTGGTTGTTCTCAGCAATACAATAATCCAAGACAATTACAAGGACTCATAATGAAAAATGCTATCCACAAACAGATGAAGAACTGATGGACTCTGAATTCAATTGAAGCATAGTATTTTCGCTTATTAAATTTTTTTTCATGATTTTTTTCCCTTTTGGTCTGTTTCTTCTTTCATAACATGACTAATATGGAAATAAATTTTACATGATTGCACATATATAAGCTATATCAATTGGTTACCATTTTAGGAAGAGGGGAGGGTAGGGAGAGAAGGAGAAAAACCTGGAACTCAAAATTTTGTAAAAATGAATGCTAAAATTGTCTTTACATATAATTGGAAAAATAAAATACTGCAAAATATAGCACAGAGGAATCTTGTATAATTTATACTCTGCCTTACCTTTATGTCTTTACTGCAAAATTAGAAAGGTACTGGATGAGGGTGAGAGCTATTTTTCAGTTTTTTTCTTGTTTCTTTGGTTGTCATGGCCAATGAATTGCTGTGTTTAAACTCTTGCATTAACTATCACTCCCCACCAAAGATTTCTAAGAAGTTAAATATTTAGGACAAAGTTCTTTGTGGAGTAAAGATGTGTAAAGTAAATAATTGTTATAGGTAACAAGCAACACAGGTCACATTCCCAGGAAACAAAGTCATAGAAGCCAGACTATTCATGATGTCTGTCCACATTTAACTAGGTGGGTCCTTGGAAAGCAGAAATACCTTAAACTCTTGCCAGTCATTGATTCTACATCTTATAAGAAGAGATGAGGAGGTACTAGAAGGCTGATCAACCTGGCCCATGTCATATGGCTAGACAGAGTAACATCCAGGGAGCATAGGTTTCTTGACTCCTAGCCCAATTTTCTTTCCCTTATATCATGCCCTCATCTGGGGAGAGGAGTAGTCTCTTTGTTACAGGTCTACAGAATACCCTTTCTCTGTGATATCAGTTCTGCAGAACCAAAGTTGGTAAGTGTTTAAGCTCTAACAGCATTGCAGTTCTCCTCAACAAAGAAACATTCATGAAAAGAAATATAAAATGTGTCTCTTTTTCACATTTTTAAACAGCATATTTGCTTTATTCCATGACTACCAAAGTCCCATGCTGTGTTTTGAAGAGCTTCCATTGTAAAATATATACACTGAGAAATGTCATGGTGTCATTTTTTACATAATATACTGAAAAACAACAATGGAGATATTCACTGGTATCATCAATAAAATAGATCTCCCTTGTGGTTTTCCAATTTGCCATTAAGTCAGGAATCAGAGTTTATAGGCTTGATTTGGATATAAATTTTAAAGCAACACACCCTCCTCCACAATCAATTAATTGTTACAAATGCAAAATGATATTGCTTTATGCTTAAGCCATGTCAGAAAGTTCAATAATTCAACATGCTATCTGGATACTTCAGCATCTTTTCAGTGACCTGGATGGAGATAAAGAAGTCTTGCTTGCAAAATTTGTAAATGAGAGACAATTGAGGAGGATACAGAACCCTAGAATTGTAGAACTGCAAGGAAACTAAGATAACATTTTTTAAACTGGCCTACCATTTTGCAGATAAGGAAAAAGATCTGTGAACAAGTGATATCTTTTGACTTGTTCATAAATTGATGAAGTTATCAGTCTCACTTTCTCTTCCAAAACCATTGGAGTCCAGTGGCAAGACAAAAGTCAGGACAACTGGTTATGGCCTTAGATTCAATGGATGACCTTGAGGTCTTTGGTGTTGTTATGGTAATTAGGGTGGGACTTTTTTGCTGTTCTTCTCTTTTGGAATGCTAAGGCCATCTAGGGCCTTTAATGAATCTTGCCTTTGTTTGAATGGGGCAGGTAAAGTGGGACCCTTTTGTCTTTTGTTTTGGAGTGCTTCTCAGCACTGAGGTAATCAAGTCTTGCCTTTCAAATGTAATGGCAAGAAAAGTGGGACTTTTTGCTGTTTTTTTTTTTGTTTCAGTGCTTCTTAGCACTGAGGTAAGTGCCCCAAGGCCCTGAGACATGTATATAAGATCTGAGATCTGTGTTTTGTTTTGGGGGCACATTCACTGGAAAAGTGTTGGTGATTTGGCCAGAGAAAACTCTGGGTAGCTATTGGAGCCCCTTGGCTTTGAAAACCCAGATGTTGGTACCTCTCTCTTTGGTAACTATGTAATTCCCTAGTCAGATAGCTAGAGGCCTGTCTATTGATTTCTGTGTGTGTTTATTCTGTTTATACAATTTCTGCTTGCGATTTCTGTTTGTATTCTCTCTGAAGTTCAGGGTGTTGTCCTTTCCCCCTTGAACTAAGTAAATGGTATACGTATGTTTAACTAAAGTAAGACTGTTAACCCCTTAAAGTTGCTTTCCTTAGAAAAGCAGATCTAAGGACCTGTGCTCGCAGCCCTTTTGCATGCTAGTGTTGTCAGTCTTTCATCACTACAGCAGCTGCTAGCAACATTGTTGTTACAAGTGTCCTTTGTCCTTTTCAATTCTAGGTTCAGAGAGGGGAGTTTCCAACCCCCAGTGCCTTTCTCCACCACCTTCATGGCTGATTGAAACAAAATGTTCACATCTGCCCGCCTCCATGGAAGTCTTCACATGCTTTTTGCTCACAGATGATTGTGCACTCAATGCAGCTTCTGAGGCTGAGATGCAACAAAGTATGGATCAGTTCTCTGCCAGTTGTGCTAATTTTGGCTTAACAATTAACACCAAGAGAACAGAGGATCTTCACCAAGCAGCACCATATCACCTATACATAGAATCACTGGTTACAGGAAATGGAGAAATTTTGAATGCTGTGGATAAGTTTACTGACCTTGGCAGTATGCTTTCCAGGGATGTACACACAGATGATGAGGTTTATGCATACATTGTCAGAACTAGCACAGTATTTGGGAAGCTCTGAAAACATATGTGGTAGAGAAGAGGTATTAGGCTGCCTATCAAACTGAAGATCTACGGAGTCATTGTGCCGACCTCAATATTGTATGCCTGTGAAACCTGGACAGTATAGCAATGCCTTGCCAGAAAATGAATCACTTCTATTTGAATTGTCTTAGGAAGATTTTGAAGATCACCTGGCAAGACAAGGTAACAGACACTGAGGTTCTTTCTCTATTTGAACTGTCAAATATTCAAACTCTACTGCCAAGAACATGGTGTCAAAGAGCTGGCCACATTGTTCAAATGCCAAATGCATGTTTACCTTAAATACCATTTTAAAAATAACTCACACAAGTCCGGTGTTCATGTGGTGGTCAGAAGCAGTGATCCAAGGAACTCTAAAGAGCTTGGGTATTGATTGTGAGACATAAGGGGCACTAGCACAGGATTATCCAGTATGGCATGCCCACATCGAAGATGGCAAAATGCTCTATGAGTAAAACAGAATAGCAGTAGTTCAAAAGAGACATGAGATGCTGAAATTTAGATATCTCTCTCTCCCAAATGGTCATTATGGACTATTTGTAGTTGATCTGTGGTAGAAGCTTCCGAGTTCATATTGGTAAGATCAGTCACAGCCACACACACTGCATATTGACCCCAACATTGTGATATCGTTCTAGTCCTCTTCAAGTACAAAGGACAAACAACAACAAAACAGAGGTCTAATAATATATTCTATCCAAGGCCACCCTGTAGGACAAGGTGGACTTGAGACTAGATTTGGAGTTGCTAACTTCTTGTTTTTCACTACTTGGGAGGCAATTTGAAATAATCAAGGTCCAAAAAAATTCAGGCACTCAAAAGACCGGGTCAAACCAAAAGATAAAATTTAACAATAAATATAAATAGCTGAATTTAGTTTTCAAAAATAAACTGCCTTAAATATAAGTTCTGGAAAACCTAGCCTGGTAGCATCATGTGAATTATTTCCTCAACAAAATTATAAATTCCTAAAGAACACAATCATATTTTTTAATGTTTCTATATTCATCCCCTGCCCCCACTTACCCCAAAGTCTCACAGAGTACTATCTAGGTACTCAATAAATATTTTTTTTATTTATTTTGAATAATTATTTACTTTAGTAGTAATTCATTTACAAAGTTTCTTTTGGGGGGGAGGGTTCATGGTCTCCTTTTATTATTTACCATTTTTAGTTTCCAACATTGATTTTCACAAGATTTTGAGTTACAAATTTTCTCCCATTTCTACCTTCCCCCCCAACTCCAAGATGGCACATATTCTGATTGCCATGTTCCCCAATGAGCCCTCCCTTCTGCCACCTGATTCACCTCCACCATTCCCTTTCCACTTACTTTCTTGTAGGGCAAGATAGATTTCTATGCCCCATTGCCCGTATATCTTATTTCCCAGTTGCATGCAAAAACGACTTTTTTTTGAGCATCTGCTTTTAAAATTATGAATTTTAAATTCCCTCCCCTCACCCCTTCCAACCCACCCTCCCTAAGAAAGAAAGCAACTCAACAAAAGCCACACTTGTATCATTATGCAAAACACTTCCACAATAATAATGTTGTGAAAGACTAACTATATTTCTCTCCCTCCATCCTATCCTGTCACACTTTATTCAATTTTCTCCCTTGTCTCTTTTCAAAAGTGTTTGCTTTTGATTACCTCCTCCCCCAATCTGCCCTCCCTTCTATCATTCCCCCTTTTTTATCTCTTTCCCCTACTTTCCTGTGGGGTATGATACCCAATTGAGTGTGTATGCTATTCCCTCCTTAAGTCAAACCTGATGAGAGCAAGATTTACTCATTCCCCCTTTTTGAGGGAGAAATGAATCCCAGGGGTGTAGAAATCCCAAACCAAAGTTCCCAAGGCAAGGCTACCTGGAATGAATTCACGGACCTAAGCATTCTTTAAGTCAAAGAGGCAAAGATTTATTATGCATTAAGTAAATAAAGTGGGCAAGAGTTCTTAGGGAAACTACAACCATACAGGGCTACAGGGAAAGTTTAATTACAAGATTTAGGGATGAAACCTGTCAATTAGGTGTTTTGGGGTGGGATTAAGGAGTGGTCAAGGTAAGATTAGGGGTTGGTCGGTTCTTAAAGGAACATGCACTTTTTGTATCTACTGCACAGGTATCTTACCCAGAGTTCACTGGGAAATAGCCCAAGGTAGTGGGGGGGCAGGGGGGGAAGGCTACCCAGCGGTGTGGTTTTGCCTGTGAAACATGATTAAGTCACCAAAGTTCATGGCTGACTGGGAATATCCAGGTGGATTCCTTCATACATTACATTAATGTAAGAGAGTATGCATTTGACTGTGTCTAGGATACATGTTAGACTTAGTGTATAGTCAGTTATCAGCATCCTGAATCAATCTATAATTGGGCATAGCTGCTTATTGAGGAAGAAGCAGGGATAACTTTGGGGCACACAGCCGTTTAGCTAGAGAGAGGCTGCCTGGGAAAGAATATGTTTTGAGAACTAGTTGTTTTGGTAAGGCATGCTGCCCTTGAACTAGGGAGAGGCTGCCTGGGCCAATACTTTGAAGCTAGGGAGATATGTGATTTTAGAACTAGAGTTCAGGCACAGGCACCCAGCAGAGGCTAAGGGGAAATGTGATGTTAGGATGTTAGAATTAGGGTCCAAGCACAAGCACCCCATCACCCTCACCTGCCCCCTCTTCCATTCCAACAGAACAGCTTTTTCTGGCCACTTTTATATGAAAACATTTACCCCATTCTATCTCTCCCTTTTTCCCACTCTCAATATATTCCTTTCTCATCCCTTAATTTGATTTGATTTTTTAGATATCATCCCTTCATATTCAAATCATCCTGTGCCTTCTGTCTATATATATATATATATATATATATATATATATATATACACATACATATTTTAAATTATTTCTCCTGGATCTATTCTCCAGGTCAGTGGTTTTTTCCAATGAGATAGTTCACATTGTCTTCCATTTTTGTTCCTTTGGTTCTGTTTTATAATTCCTTGATTTCTCACAAAGTCACTAGCTTCTACTTGCTCCAATCTAATTTTTAAGGTGGTATTTTCTTCAGTGGTCTTTTGGACCTCCTTTTCCATTTGGCTAATTCTACCTTTCAAAGCATTCTTCTCTTCATTGGCTTTTTGGACCTCTTTTGCAATTTGAGTTAGTCTATTTTTTTTTTACAGCTGAATTTTTTTTATTTTCTTTTTTAATTTAAATTTATTTATTTAACATATTGGGGAGTTAGTCTATTTTTTAAGGTGTTATTTTCTTCAGTATTTTTGGGGGTCTCCTTTAGCAAATTGTTGACTTGTTTTTCATGATTTTCTTGCATCACTCATTTCTCTTCCCGATTTTTCCTCTACTTCTCATACTTTTCCAAATCCTCTTTGAGCTCTTCTATGGCCTGAGACTAATTCATACTTTTTTCTTGGAGGCTTTTGATGTAGGCTCTTTGACTTTGTTGACTTCTTCTGACTGTATGTTTTGATCTTTTTGTCACCAAAAAAAAAAAACATTCAATAGTCTGCATCCTTTTTTGCTACCTGTTCATGTTCCCAGCCAACTACTTGACCCTTGAGCTTTTTGTCAGGGTATGACTGCTTGTAGAGTAGAGAGTACTTTGTCCCAAGATTTAGGGGCTGCACTGCTGTTTTCAGAGTTACTCCTATTCCACCATCACCACAAGCTCTGCCACAGCAGCACTCCTCATCCCCCAAGAACCTCTAACCTGGACCACAACCCAGATCCAAAGAGGGCAAAGCAAAGAGAACCCTGCCTCCATGCCAGCAAAGCACTCCCTGCACTATTGCTCTGATCTGCCACTTGATTCCTCCCACCCTGTGGTCCTGGGCCAGAAGCAGCCACAGGTGGAGCTCTGGAAGCAGCTGCAGGAGCTTCCTGCTGTGGCCACCATGGCCTTGCCACCTCTGCTGCTTCTGGGGCTGGGGCCAGACTGCTCTCACCCTGATCCAGCATTTTTCCCACTAACCTGCTCTGTTTTCTTTGGTGTTTGTGGGTTGAGAAGTCTGGTAACTTGCACAGCTCAGTGATTCATGGCCCTAAGGCCTACTCTGCCAGACTCGTGGTCTGGTTGGTCCTGGCAGGGCTCACACTGTACTGTGCTCTGCTCCTAGCACCATGTGATAGACTCTTCCCAGTGACCATCCAGGCTGCCCTGGACTGGAGATCAGCATCCCTCTGTTATTGCATAGGTTCTGCAGCTCTGGAATTTGTTCAGAGCCATTTTTTACTGGTGTTTGGGGGAATTTGGGGCAGAGTTTAAGCAAGTCTCTGCTTTCCAGCTGCCATCTTGGCTCCATCCCCCAAATATTTTTAAATGAATAAATGGATGAACAGACACAATGGAACACATTAACTATATTACATTTACCTCTATTATTGATATTATGTTAGGGATTTTCTTCTAATTTTGTATCCAATCTCAGTAAAAAAAATTCCTGAAATATATAGCACAAGCAAAATTCCAACCAATTTTTTATAGTCTTTATTATTCAACATGCTATTTCAAATCTTTTGTTTCTTTAGGAAATCTGGCATCCTCTTATTTTCTCTACCTCACTCCCTGAGATGTCCATGTTACCTCAAACTCTGGAGAGAGATGGGTGATTAGGCACCCAGATACTACATAGCATTTGTCTAGCTACATTCAAGCCCAAAGGTATCCTGGGATCCTAGTTTCTCAGGGTTTCCCTACTGGGCTGGTTGTAACATTTGGCTCAGAATTCTAGACTTCATGATCCCCATTGGTTGAGCTCTTGGGTTGAGGACTTCACTCTCTGAACCTAGAACTGAGAAGGACAATAAAACATACCATAAACCATTTCACAGGGCCTAAGAGAAGGGAAAGGTGACTCTAAGGCCCTTCCTTGATTATTTTGCATTAACTGCTGTGATTGAATGAGTCTTTCAGTTATATGCCACTAGAAAGAGAGAGACTGTCTCAGTTATATAGTTTAAAGAAAAACAACCACCAATTATGGCTTATGTAGTCAATAGAAATCTGCTCTTAGCCATGGAGTAATCTAGTGCAGATTATCATGGCTTCTTGACTGGTCTTCCTGTCTCCTAGAAGCAGGTGTCTGCCTTCTCCTACTTGGATTCCTCCATTTTAGGTAGTCTTAACATGCACCAAACAGAATCATTAATTGGAATTATAAAAAAAAATGATATTACCCTTTCTGTCTTGGAACTTACTAAGAGAGAAAAATATTTCTGTGAAACTAAATTGCTTTCTTTTGCTCTACCTTCACAATCCTGGTCAGGTTGGAGGTTACAGAGATAAATTATTATTATTATCATCTTACTTCCATTACTATATTACTGTACTTATATTACTAATCTTCCACTTTTGAGAGGGACCTGAATGAGGAAGAATTAAAACTAATCCACATGCAAAACAAGATATATTACTTGATTGAACTCACATTTCAATCATTTTCTTTTGTAAAACATCATTCAAATGAATCTGACTTTTGATCGATAAGGAAGTTTAATTGTTAGGATAAGAAAGTTTAATCTCATTGTGTCTACATGTTTAGCATTCAATTTATCCATCTTTAATGTAGATATGGTTTCATTTTTCCCATTTTCCACAAATATTTTAATGGCATCAGAGTAATGGATAAAGAGTTAATTGTTCTGTTACAAATGTAATGGGAAAATATATTAAGTAGGCAAAAAAGTAACCCAAAACAAAAATACTCCCCCAAAAAATGTTTAAGAAATCTCATGCCCCAGCGCAAGTCACATGAGGCCTGCATAAAATTCCTCAAAATACATCATTCAATCCTTTGTCACTATGTTCAAATGAATATATGAACAAATTATCATGCCTTTGTGATAAAAAACAAAGAAATACAAACAGATGAGTGCTAAAAAATTAAAACAAGCATGCTGTTTGAGGTAACTGATGTAGACTAGTCAAAATAAATGAAAAACAATATTAACACTTTTTTACATTTCAAAGACAAAATTCATTTCACAGACATTTCACTTTATTTATTTATTGCCAACAATGGTTCCAGTATGGTGAACCCGAGAAGCCAAAGAATTTGAATATCTACTCAGCTTGAGCTCCCTCACCAATTTTATTGTATTTGAATATTTTTGATGTTCCTGAATTAACCATGTAGTAGTCAAGGTTGCTTGTTTTCCTTTTTTTGTTTTTATTTATTCTTTTAGGCTGGAGATGGAAAGAGATTAGCTGTTGTAAGAATCAAGAGCCAAGTAATTGAGCTTTAAAACATAAACAAGAGATGATTTAATTAGATCAATGAAATGGCTGAAACAACTAGATTTCTATTTATTCTATCTCAGTGGGAAGGGAAGGGGAAGAGAATAAACATTTATATAGCAACTACTATGTGCTAGGCTCTACATTAAGCAATTTTACAAATATTATCTCCTTTGATCATCACAACAACCCTACAAAGTAGGTGTTGTTATTATCACCATATCATAGTTGAGGAAACTGAGGCAAATAGAGGCTAAGTAGATTTCCTAGGGTCATACAGCTAGTAAGTATCTGAGGCCAGATTTTAATTTAAGTCTTCCTGACTCCAGACCACATACTAATCCATTGCACCACCTAGCTGAATGAATCTGGTTGGTCATTTGGAAGCTGATTTATCCTTCCATGCTAGTCTATCACTATAACTGGGTGGGGGTGGGTGGGAGATGCTTGAATTCAAAGTATTCAATTCAGTGATCCCCTATAAACACACACCTTATTGTTATAAGGCAAACTTTTCTTAGTCTATATTGTTTGATCCTTCATACTGAATAGCTGCTTCCATAGCAATCTACAAACTCTGTCTCTCTATTTGTCCCTTAATTTGCCCACAGTCCTTTCAAACTCAGGCTCTATAATCTTTTAATTATTTCCTTTCCTTTTTTTTGATTGATTAATTTATATATTGGGTTGTGGTGATATGACCCTTTCTAGAGTACTTGGGTGGAAGGGAACATGTTGTTGTTTTACTCTGTATTTCCTAAGTATAATATATATTTTATTTATTGTGAAATCTAAAATTTTAAAAAAATTTCACTGGGGGAAAGATCTGAGACTTGTGTCAATTCCCTAGAGCTAGGGGGAAGAAGGTCTTATGTCACAATAATGACCAAGAAAAATTATTCATTGTTCATATCTGTTGAATCTGTTGAGTAAGGTGAAGTGAAAAGCCTGGGAAAGAAGACCCCAGTGATACATTTCAAACAAAAAGAGAAGGAAGCCTGAAAAGGAATTTCACACATGGGGCAAGACAGTGGGTTCATTGGCAGAAAAGATAATATGTATATTAAATGGGGGTCAGAAGCTTCATGAGAGGGAGATTTTGTAATACTTACCTAGGCTAATAGGATAAACCACACAACTTTGGTGTCAGGGGGTATCATCAATGCACTTAGCTAAAGAATTCCCTTTAAAATAACTTGAATAAAGAAGAAAGGACATGGAGGAGAAGGAATGTACTTTAAAGAAGTATGGTGCCTCAAAATCATAAAGAAAATAGGTGAAATGAGTATGCCACATCAGGATGGGCAACCTGAAACCCAAGGGAAGAATCCTTGGGAAGACCAGAGAAGGAAGGATTATGGGAAAAACAATTTATTACATTGTTCAGGAAAAATTATTATATTGTTTAAATCTAACCTTATGTAATTAAAGGTTGTCCACATCCAAAATGTCCCTGACCCAAGTAACTTTCTGGAAATGCTGGTGACGGCTATAAGGTATTTTGGGTTTCCCCAAGTCCTAAATACACCCAAAGCATCCCTGTTTTGGATCATCATACCCAGGACTTGTGATGGTATATCAGTAAGGCAGTAATGACAATGAAGATCAGGGCTGTCCAACCTTAGGTTTTTATTGAAACAATAGACAATATATTTTGATTTGCCATTTTAGTGAGAGCTCAGCGGTAGCTTGGCTTCATTTACTAAAGCATTCGTGTAAATTTCTATGCTTGTAGAAGGGCCACATAAATCCCACTGTGGGCTGCATGCGACCGCGGGGCTCATTTTGGACAACTCTGATGTAGATGATAATTGAAAAAAAGCCTATGTGGTTCTGTCTCGCAAAGTATACTAGACTCCCCTCATAGAAGGCAGAAGAAGTAAACCATTTACGCAGACCCCAGACAACCATATCTCACAATTCGTTTATCCAACTACCAGAGCAGTATAACATTCCGCACACAATATCACAACATGGAGCCTCGCCATCCCAAAACCTCTCCGACCTCCTGCTGGGATCTTCCCCCAAAACAAAGTCACAGTACAGATAAGTCAGCCTGTTCAGCTCTATAACTATCACAGCACTGGCTATTAGCAGCCATAACTGTGCTTGCTCTCTCTCTGTCTCTTTCTCTCTCTCTCTTTCTCTATTTCCTGTGACATAACTTCCTCCCACCACATGTGACTTAAACTTCCTGTGACTTAAGCAGGTCACACAGCTTATTAATGGGTGGGAAAGATCTTCAAATCTAAATTGGGTCCACTAGATGGGTCCACTCAAGCTCGTATTTTGATTTTGCTTGTGTTTTGGCTTCACCTAAATTTTATTGAACAGCTTACAGTTACTCATATCTATCTCAATTCACCTTGCTTTCAAGTTGCCCTCTCAGCAACTTTGTTTAATTGTATATATGTGGTTCCTGTAAAAGCACCTTTGTTTGAATTCTCTGTAATGTAAATCTTCTAGAGTCTGGGTGGGAGAGAGAGGTATACCACTTTTCTGGCTTGCTCTTTTCTATCAAGTGACCAAATAAATTTCTTTCTAAAACCATTTCAGATTTTGGGGTTTGTTCTCATGAACAACAAAACTGTGTCAGAAGTGGGATGCCCTGGTAGTCACCTGGATAAACCTGAAGGCTCTCTGAAACCACGGAAAATGACTAAGTCTCTACAATTCTAGGATTGAGCATGGAAGGAAGTGACCAACGTGGGAGCATATCAAACACAGCCAGAGCCTAGTGAGTCTCCTCAGGTTCATGTCACATGCAGTCCAGGCTTTGACTACAGGTGTCCATTAGATTAAGGGACAGTGCTTGGTCTTAGTCTAGGGAAAGACTCAGACAGGGTAAGAATTCACCCAAGCCATACTAATCCCTTTCTTTTTCTCTTTTTTCTTTCTCTTCGTGTCTTTCCTCAACTTTCCCAAGACACCTAGTCTGTGACTGGCCAATAGCCCCTTGGTGTCCTGGTGAACAAGGGCATTAGCTCTGAATCCATTCACTTAAGATGACAATAGGTTAGTAAAAGAAACTTGTATTTGGTAGATAGTGAAGTGGATTTGATGGGGACTTCCACTTCTGAAGTTCTCCAGCATGCACAAGTTCTTGTTTACCTTGGAAAACCTTGAAAGCGGGAAAAAAAAACACATCATCACCAACAAAAATATGCTGTGAGACATCACAGAAAGGGAGCTTAGAATGCTGGGATAGAGACTAATGAAGTGTCAAAAGAGCTCTTCCACTTATTTATAATATTAAACAAGGATTTACTGTCATTGACTTTTTGTTTAGACTTTCAGTGAGGTAATAAGAGGGGAAACTGTGAGATTCTTTCTTTTGCTCTACCTTCACAATGCTGGTCAGGTTGGATGTTACAGAGATAAAGACAGACCAGATAAGGAAAGAAACCTTTTTCCCGGTTTGTAGAAATTTAGGACATTATAAACTAGAGACTAAAAATTGTAACTGATGTAATATCTTTACTGTAAATTTCCAAATTATGGTTTAAAGATTTTTGTTAACTCCTAAAACATCTTTGTGGGGTTTCTTTGGAGGTTTACAGCTAGGATCAAGATTAAGTTCAAACAGCAAATTCCTCTCTCCTTTCCCTGGAGGGCTACGGATGTATTGTTCTAGTAGAAGGTGATTTTACCTACTAGAGAATAAACAGAACAGAAGCTAGTTTAAAATGATTCAACAGAATTTAATTGTTTAGGTAAACTAAGAATTAAGTCACCTAAGGTGAAAGAGACTGTGAAATTAAGGAGTAAAAGTTTAGCAGTTAATTGGTATTATATAAGGAAATCTGTACAGGAAAGATTCAATGGAATGTCAAACTAGATTGGGAAATAAGATGATATGGACTGAAGAAAGCAACAAAGGTAAATAGAAATGAGAGTGTAAAATGAAAGGTTAGTTTTGATGTTGGTAAACTTTAATCAGTCCACTAGAAGAAAAAAAATTACAAGAAAGATTTAAATAAGTAGAGAGAAAAAGAAAATGGGTAGAAAATTAAAGAAAATCTTACTCTGTTTTTACTGACAGTGTCACTAGAGGATTTGAAAGTCAAGGGTTTGGAATTTTGGAAAGAGGTTTGAGAGCAATTTGTATTCCATTAAGATAAGAAGGATTTGAGAAACTTTTGGGAGAAATGTCTATCAGCAATTTCAGAAAGACATTATTTTATCAAGTTATAACATTTACCAAATGGAAACCATAGAAATAAATATGCAGCATGGAATTATTCCACAATAGCATATTAAATTCTGTCCTTGAAGGACAATAAGAACAGCACATCCCAATCCTTAGAACCTTGTGATATACAAAATGAGGAAGATGGAAATGTGAGATTGCCACTACATATCTTTGAAAGTGAGCTAACTGAAACCATTGGGCTCTAAAATTTGAGGTGCTGGCAGTTAATGGATTTCAGGAAAATTAATATTTTAAACATCATACTGATTGTAAATAGATATTTAATTTCCTTGAGATAATTGTAGTCAACACAGTGGTAAGTGCTATATAAATGTTAACTATTATTATTTTTATTAAATGTAATTACTCTAAACTTTTTAAAATGAGATTGGTATAGAATGCCAAATTGATAGCCTTATAAGATTTGGAAATGCATTCTAATGAATTAATATTTTTGATTGGCAAGAAAATAATTTTGTATTATGTTTTTAAATTACATAATTTTTTTTATTGTTAGGCTTCTAATTTTTCTTGTGTCATGAATTTTGGGAAACCATTGTATAAGAAATGCTGTTAATTTGAAAAAAAATTATAAAAGGGGATAATATAGTTGTATCATTAGAAAAGCAACTCCTCTTTCAATCTAGGTGCTCTTAGATTATGAATTGAGCTATTAAAATATCATCACAATATTTTGCTTTAAAATGGATAAAGTTTTGGGGATTTTCTTTTTGGGCAGGATCATAAAATAACATCAGCTCTGCAGACAGCATTTTGTAAAACTCTAAAGTAATGAAATTTTAGAAGCTGAGACCATTTCAAATCAAAGTGTGGGGACTTATAAGTTTGTTTATAATAAAGAGTGAGTTTTTATATGATATTATTTGACTATCACTTATGGAAATTATGAAATTGTACATGTTAAATAATAGGTATTGACATTACATTTTTGAGCCAACTTAGTAACAATAGACCTTAGAATGAAATATTTTATTTTTGCCATAGGAGTTAATAGGTAACATGCATATTTGTTAGTCTGAGGGCTTATAGTAGCCAATATTTTGGGGGCTGGGAAAGTTGAAAAATATCATATATTCAATATGTGTTCAGAATGTAGTTATTGTTAATTTATAAATGATGGATAAATAAGATGTCCCTATATGTGCTAATTGTTAACTGTTTTCCCCATGTGAGAATAATAATAATAATAACATTAGCCCTAAGCTGTGATTAGTAAAATTTTGCTATTTGAGGTAAAATTTTCTGGGACTGTAATTTGATATTTTTCTGAGTTTTTATTTCAGGTATGATTATCTGAATTGTCATTAAGCCATTATAATATACCATGTTGCCATGGTAGACCACCATTCAAGGGAATGCTATGTGCTGCCCTAAAGGAAAAGCTATGGATAAATGTTTTTTTTTTCCTAGTAAAGGTGAAGGGACTATCTTTCAGAGGAAAAAGTAACATTCTCTTTGTTCAGTTTCTCAATTGTACTATTTCCTTTATCATTTGGAAATTTTCTCACCTGATTAATTCTGAGCCTGTCTATGACATCCTGTGGATAATGTGGAACATTGCTATATGATGGGCTGGTAACTATGACTCTTGACTGGAATTAAACAGATATAATGGATTTTTTCCCCTTTTATGGTTTATGTCAGGTCAGTATGTGACCTTGAAGGGACACTCTTGATATTGTCATAACCATGCTCCTCCTTTTTCCTTTCATAACAAATTTCTATAATCAGAGCAGGTGACCTGCAGAAGTTTTCATCATTCTAATACTGAATCTATTAATTGATAGATTGATACTAAAGCATCTCTAAATTACTATAATAGTATGCAAATATGAAATATCTTAACTATTTTCAATCTGAATTTCTAATCAACTGCGGTTTGTCTAAGTTCTTAGGCTTTCCATCCCTTGCTAATAGTTAAATATTCATGTAAGAATAGGTCTTTAAAATATCTCATTCATTCAGGATGACATGAAGATAACACATATACTCAAAAGAGAGGAACGTGATAAAGATATGGAAGTTGTTTTACTTTAAATTTTAAATGTAATTAAGCAGTAAACTTTGAGAAAGCAACAAGAACAGAATCTTTGCTCAGAAAACTAAGAGATATATATGATTGCCTTCCAAATGTTTGTAGTGGAATATATTAATCTTGAGTATTTTTAGCATAAGTTTCCAAAATCAGATTAAGGATGTTACATGTAAAATTGCATTAGTGATTGTAAATAAAATTTTAAATCACTCATTAATAAATTTTTCCATATTTTGAAGTCTGGTAGCATGAATAGACAGAAGAGTTCATTTTCCAAATCAGGCCCTCATGGATCCTTTTTGATATTCTTCCTTCAGCCTGTTGATGGCATAGTCCATATCAGATACAAAGATCGAAAGAGCAAGTGGTATGTCAAAACTGAAATTCTCTGAAGTTTCAGATATATTATGAGCTCCTAATCTGATGTTCTCTTAAAGCTTTGTCATTATTAGAATTAGCTTCTTTAAGTTTGAGCTGACATGAATTAGTTACTAGAAAACCAAATTTAAAAGGTTGTGCTAAACTGTGTTAAGTCCTCATTACTGGAAGATTTTAGCAGTATTACCTAGAAAATCTTTTCAAGTTACTTGGAACCAGAGAAGTGGTTCTATAAGGAGAGGCCTCATTCAAAGCTGCCCTGAGAAGAAGGCCTAGTCCAAAATTTTCAAGTGAAGACACTTCCAGGGACTAGATGACTACATGGGACTCAAAATGAAATAGGCTGATTACATGGATGTCAGGAGTGGGTTACCAAGAAATAAGAGGCTTGATGTTACTTTGGCTTTTGTTTTGTTTTGTTTCATGGTATTTATGTTTGATAAGAGTTTTTCCCTGACTCAAGTTTTCTTGGTTACTTTGGTGATATATAAATCTCCCCTCTCTATTAATCCATTGTAAACCCTCTAGAATACCAATGCAACTTTCCTGGATAATTTCTTGAAAGATGATGACTAGGTTCTTTTTCTGATCGTGGCTTTCAGATAGTTCAATAACTTTTAAATTATTTCTCCATGATTTATTTTCCAGGTCAATTGTTTTTCCAATGAGATATTTAGCATTATCTTCTATTTTTTTCCTTCTTTTTGTTTCATTTGTTTCTTGATGTCTCATAAAGTCACTAGCTTCTATTTGCTCAATTTTAATTTTTAAGACATTATTTTCTTCAGTAGGCTTGTTTACCTATTTTTCCATTTGAACAATTGTACTTTTTAGGGGTTCTCTTCAGTGAAGTTTATGCCTCTTTTCCCAGTTGGCCAATTCTGCTTTTTAAGGAGTTCTTCTCTTCACTGAATGTTTGTATATCTTTTTTTTCCATTTGGCCAATTCTGCTTTTCAAGGCATTCTCCTCCTCATTGGATTTGTGTGCCTCTTTTACCCTTTGGCCTATTCTGATTTTTAAGGTGTTTTTTTACTCAGTATATTTTGGTGCCTTCTTTACCAAGCTGCTGACTCTTTTTTCATGATTTTCTTGCATCACCCTCATTTCTCTTCTCAGTTTTTCCTCTATCTCTCAATCTCTCTTACTTATTTTTTAAGTCCTTTTTGAGCTCTTCAGTGGCCTGAGACCAATTCATATTTATAAGGCAGAATGTCTACTGTTCATAGAAAAGCTGACTGAATTATTCCAGGTTACATGGCAAGAGGATTTTATACTCCAGGAGATCAAGGAGGCCTTAATTGTCCATTTCTATAAAAGAAAAGGAAATAGGTTGTCTTGCAACAACCACAGAGTTGACTTTCTCAGTCCTTGCCAGCAAGATTCTTGCTAGAGTCCTCCTTAATCAGGTGATCCTCCACCTGGAAGGGTCATCTACCCAAAAGGAAGTATGGCTTCAATAAGAGTCAAGCAATGGTCAACTTGGTGTCTGCTTCCCAAAAACTCCAAGAGAAATGCCAAGGGCAGAACAGAGGTCTATACGTGATGTTCATCGATCTAATCAAAGCCTTTGATACCGTCAGTCATAAGACCCTATGGAAGATCATGGCAAAATTTGGTTGCCAAGAGAAGTTCATCAGTATTGCATGCCAGTTGCATGATAACATGCTTACATGGACTCTGAATAATGGATAAGGTTCTCACACTTTCCCAGTCACCGATAGAGTGAAACAGGGCTTTGCGCTTGCTCCCATGCCTTTTTAGCATGATTCTTTTCAGCAATGTTGTCTGATATCTTCAACAAGGACAAAAAAGGCATCAACATCAACGACTGCACTGACAAGTAAACTATTTAACTTGAAAAGACTATAAGCCAAGACTAAAGCACAGGGAGAGTTGGCGTGTGAGTTTTTGTTTGTGGACAATCTTGTATTCAATACAGCCTCTGAGGCTGAGATGCAAAAAATGTATGTATTAATTCTTTGCTTTTTGTGTTAATTTTGGCCCAATGACACACCAAGAAAACAGAGGTTCTCCACCAGCCAGCACCACACCATCCATATGTGGAATCATTGGTTACTACAAATGGAGAAATTTTGAAAGCCATGGATAAGTTCAGTTACCGTGGCAGTTGTGGTTCTGTTCGTCCTTCATTTTCAAAGAGGACCATAACATCAGGAAAATGATGACATGACTTGCAGTTGACTTTGGTTTGAGTGAGGGAGGGCTGTGCAAGGTCACCTGCCTCACTTTCTTCTCTAGAGCCATCTGGGTACAGTGGCTTTCCATGGACATACACATAGATGATGAGATTGATGTATACATTTCCAGAGTCAGCTCAGCATTTGGGAGGCTCTGAAAGAATGTGTGGAAGAGAAGTATTAGGCTGCCTACCAAACTGAAAGTCCATAGACCCATTATGCTGATCTCACTGTCATATGCCTGTGAAAGCTGGACAGTCTACCAATGCCGTGCCAGAAAACTGAACCACTTCCATTTGAACTATCTTAAGAAGATTCTAAAGATCATCTGTCAAGATAAGGTACCAGACTTTGAAGACCTTTCTTGATTTGAACTACCAAACATTCAAACTCTACTGCAGAAAGTTCAACTCCAAAAGGCTAGCCACATTGTTTGAATGCCAAATATACATTTGCCTAGGAGAATATATTATGGACAGCTCACACAAGGCAAGCAGTTATGTGCCGGTCAGAAGCAGCTAAACGAGGAGACTTTCAAAGTCTCTCTGAAGAACTTTGATACTGATTGTGAGATATAGGAGACATTGGCACTGGACTACCCAGCCTGGCATGCTCACATGAAAGAAGGTACTGTGCTGTATGAGCTCCAAAGAAACATGATATGTACAAATTTAGAGACATTTCCCTCCAAAGACACGTTTATAAATCCTATTCATGTTTAACCGCTAATAGAACCTTCTGAGCTCTCCTTGGTCTGGTCTGCCCCAGTCAGACACATTCTACATTTACCCCAACATCATGATGTGATTTTGGTCCTCTTCAGGCATGAAGGACAAACAAGAAGAAGAAGAAGAAGAAGAAGAAGAAGAAGAAGAAGAAGAGGAAGAGGAAGAGGAAGAGGAAGAAGAAGAAAAATTTTGTAAAGGAACTGATTTGGGGCTCAATATAAGAAAACATTTCCTAACAATTAAAGCTCACAATAAGTGGATGGATTCCCTCATAAGACAGTGAGTTCCCTAACACTGAAGGTCACCAAGTCGAAGCTTCATGACCACTTGGTGATGATGTTGTATAGCAGATTCTGCTTCAGGCTGAGGTTGGACAAGATAATGAGTGACAGCTTGGAAGGCCGTTGAAATTAGTGAAATGTCTTAGATACCTCTGAAAATAGTAAAATCCACAAATATATTATTGCCTCTGGTAAATGGACAAAATCCTTTCATTGTGACTGTGCTCATTAACTCATTAATCTGTACTTAACTAAACAGTTTTTAAAAGAGAAATAAGTCACTCTAGACTGTATGTCTGTCTAGGGACCAGAATGATATTTATCTTGAATATGTATGTTCTAATTTAGGTTCAGTCACTTTCTAGTGGTATGGCTTTTGAAAAGTCACTTGACCATTTTATGAGCCTCAGTTTCTTCATCTGTAGAAAGGTAATAATAATCCTTAGCTCAGATAAACAGCATAGCATATGATCACAGCCCTGAACTAGGAGTCAGGAAGATATGGACTTAAATATTGCCCCTGATGTTTGCTAACTGTTTGACCCTGGGCATCATTTAACTTCTAAGTCATAGCTAACTCTCTAAGATTTATTTACTAACATCAATCAATCGATAAACATTTATTAGGTTCCTACCACGTGCCAGGAACTGTGCGAAGTGCTGCAGCTGCAAAAAGAGAGACAAGATAGCCCTTGCCCTAAAGGAGCTCACAATTGAATAGGAGAGTTAACACGCAAATATATACACAAAGCAAGATATAGACAAGATAAATAGGAAATGATACAGGCAAGATACTAGAATTAAGAGGGGCTAGGTAAGGCTTCCTGTAGAGGGTGGGATTTTATTGGAGATGTAAAGGACATTTAATAGAGTGAAAGAGGGAGAGCATTGCAGGCATGGGGGACAGCCAGAGAAATGCCCAGAGCAGAAAGATGGATTGTACTGTTTGTGAAAGATGAAGGAGGCCATTTTCACTAGATCAAAGAGCACATATTGGGGAGTAAGGTATAAGAAGACTGGAAAAGTAGGAAGGAGCTAGGTTATAGAGAATGTTTCCACATAGACAAAATCAAAAATCTCTGATCAAGCTCTCTCATGTTTTCTCCAAAAGACTTCTGTGAGAACCAAGAAATAGAATGCATATAAAATTAATTAGAAAAACTACAAAGCACTATACAAATTCAAGGGAAAATTAGTAATGTCATAAAGAAGAACAATACATGAAATTTCAATTCACCAAATTACGAAGTAGATTTTACTGTACAAATAATACACTAAGGTAGGAATTTTCCTTTTGCTCACTAATGGTCAGTTTTCCCAATCAATTTCCAGGGTAAGAGAGGGTAAATCTCAGGAAACCCTCCATAGCTGACTATCCACCACCACCTCCTCAAGCCTCCGTTGATCAATCCATGGCTCCTAGTTTATCCAATCAGCTTGGCTTCCTACATATATGATCCACTTGAGAGTTCCATGGCTCCTGCTAGGGTAAGAGAAAGACCTAATCTGGGTTTATATCACCCCTGACTATAGGTTAAACCAAAGAACCAGCTCATACCAACTCATGAGAGCTAATAATTTAATTTTCAGTACATTTTCCACTTCAGAAACTGGAAAATGCAACAAATCAGGGCTTGATTTATTGTTTAGTTAACTTTTTCTAGATTTAACAAAGGGATGAAGAAAATGTTAATAATGAAGATTAAACTTGAAATGGCCATGCTTCCATGGCCCCCAGAGATCTAGTTGTTAAAACATTTATCAGTGCATCACTAGGCTATGCTCATAGTTCTTGTCAAGCCAGTCAAAAACTCAACTAAGTGCTATGAAAGACGTACTGAGGTGTAACAGGGAGAAAGATGTATTTGAAGTTAGAGAATGTACATTCAAATTCTGGTTCTGATGCAAACTACCTATAAGATCCTGGGCAAGTCATTTAACCTTTTTAATCCTGTTCCTATATCTGTAAAATAAGGAGTTTGGATACACCCATCTACATCCCCCTTTGTAGCTCTAAAACTATGACTATGAGGACATAGGTAATAAACACAGTTTTAGGTGTCTATGTAGAGAAACAACTTCATATCTCCTCCTTTTAACAGGTGTGTAATCAATGCCCACTGAATTGGAGAAAGATTTTTTTTTCCTTGCTATGTTTAAAATTTTTTGAAAGGTATAGTTTCTCATAAATGTGGATTTTATAGCCATAAATCCAAAAACAGAAGACTGTAGTATAAACAGATATCAGATACTGTTTGAGAAGGCCATTGAGGCATCACTAAATTCCATGTGGTTTAGGGGGAAAATGTAACTTCAAAGGGAAAAGTATAAAGACAGAATAGCCAGATGGGAGAAAATGTTTGTGGGGGGAAAGACAGCCTTTACTAACAATGGTCTTTCTCTTTTTGTATCCATGGGAATCAGGAAGACAATTTTCTTCTTTGTTCTAGAAAACAAGAAACTTCTTAGGTAGTCCAAGTGCTAGACAACACCAACTGACTGAGAAATCCCATCAGAATCAAAGGAGTCTTTCACTTTGAGATTGAAAGCCCAGCCTAAAAATGGGGAATAGCCAAAACACCTGAAGATACTGCATACTAACTTCATACAAAATAAGTAGAAGGAAACAAATATCTGAAACTTTTGATGCTACTGCAAAAATCACAATCTATACAAATGGTTGGATCATTTTGATTGAATTTTCCAGTTGGCTAATGTAGTATCCATGGGAACATGAATGTACCTCTCTTGGAGATTCAGTCTGTCAGAAACACTTTCAACTAATTATCTACTTACCTTCATTCAGCAATTTTAAACCAATTTTGGTGTAGGCCAAAGCTAACTGAGAAAATTGAAGTAAACATTAATTTAATTAGGAAAAGATTAATAATCAAATTTTGAATCTAGAAGAGTTCATCTGGTAGCACTCAGTCATTTTATAGTTAAGGAAACTGAGGCCTAAAGATGTTAATAGATCTGTGCAAGAACATACCACTAGTTGCAATGCAGACCTCCTGACTCTCGGCCCATTGGTATTTCCACTACCTCATGCTGCTTTATATTACTTTGGAACTTCAGGAAATCAAAGGTTTTTAACTTTGTCTTGAACCTCAAGAAACTGAAACAAAATGGTATTATGAGGCAATGCATAAAAGGTTCACAAGTACAACTGGATGCAAAATTCCCTCTGCCCACTCTGAATTAGAAGTCATAAAACAGAAATAATTCTCTTTTATTTAGCTTTTCTGCATCAAAAATACATTTTTGGCATTGGAAATTGACCAATAAAAAATGCTTATGAGTAGCAACTGTAGTACAAAGCATTGTGCTGGCCATTGTAGGGGCTACAAATATTTATTCCACATGATCTTTGCCTTAAGCCTTGGACCATCGCACTGGTAGCTAATAACTATTAGATCACCCCTATTTGCCACATAAAGAAGTCAAACTGTTAGTATATGCATTTTTCACTGGAAAAAACATTCATAGCATGTTGCCTTTTCCAGATGCTTTTGCTGCTTTCAACCAGATGTAGTCACCGCCATGATAGGAAGCATAGGAGTTGAAGACCATTTATGTTTCCAAATCTCAGCAAGGTTGTTGAGTGGCAGAAAATGTATAGCTTGCACAAAATAAATTTATGCAACCAACTGAGGCAATAAATCATTTGTGACTTCATTATTGCCAGTCATTGGTTCCTGAAGGGCAAAACTCACTTTTTCTTGATACGTACTTTGCTCCAATGGACAGCAACTTTCTTTTCAAATTTCCAAATTTGTTACCTGTATGATTTCTGAGGACCTATGTTACAAAAATTTAATAAAACATCCTTTCAATATTACATTAGAGTTTAGTGGAAATTGAATTGGCAACAATTAATGCCTCACAATAAGACCTGCATGCCATTCCTGAACCATTTCCAAATCATGCCACATTTACTCCACCATCAACTGCACCCTCCTCATCCATCTCCCATGGGAACTTTGAACTCTGATCCTGGGATTACTCTGAGCTCTAATAGGTGAGTTTTGACCTGATCTTGCCCAGAGACCTCCACATCATTACCCAACCATTTCCAAACCATGCCATCAGTGAGAGTGCCTACTTCCTACCGTTCCCAGCATCCCTTTTATGGACTGTCTTTCCCCATTAGAAGGTAAGTTCCTTGAGGACAAAAGTTGTCTTGTTTTCTTGTATTGTATCCCTAACACATAGCAAAGTGCCTGACACAGAGTAATTATGTAATAAATGCTTTATCATTTATCATTCATTCATATGAAAATCAACATATTCCATTTTAGTACCTCTTTTCCTTCTTGCTTTGAACAGTTTTCTTTCATCTGACTTGTCAACTACACCAAGATAACACCCAGAAAGATGGAATTTTAATTTTTGAGGAATTCAGAAGATACGGATGTTTCAGTGGAGGTCTCTCTCTGGTCAAGCTAATAATGAATGCCAATAATTACTGCTCCCTTATCTCTTGAAATTGGATGACATTTTATCACTTTTGGAACATATTTAATTCTCTATTTGGGTATAAAATATTTTTTATCAGTAGTTCACCATGACAATTTGGCAGAATGATAATAAACTGACATTTTAACCTACATTTTTTCATTACATATGTTAAATGTATCTATTCACTACTTTGTGTCTTTTCACAGACCTTTTTTCACTTATACCTGGAATGCTCTCCCTCTCACCCTCTAACATCATTAGTTTCCTTCTAGGCTCAGTTCCTGGATCATACAATATCTCCTGATCCCCTTAGTTATCAATTCTAACTCCTTGTTCTCAAATTACCATGTGTGTATTTATCTATTTATAGGTTACATTCCCTCTGAGAGGAAAATAAGCTCCTTGTAGACAAGGCCTGTTTTCCTTTTTTGTCTTGTTATTCCCAGCACAGTGCTTTATGCATAAAAATTACTTAATAAATGCTCTTGGGGTTAGATTAAATTCTTGTAGCAATGCTCTGATACACAGTTCCTTAATCCTAGAGCAAAGATTGTATTTGCATCAGAGTACAGTGTATAGATCATTACATAGCCTTATAAATTGAAAATAAATATCAATCTCTCACACAGGAATTTTCATGAAAATCAGCTCTTTTGACATGCAGGTAAAAGTAATCTGTAAGATTCTCCTTGCACATCTCTCCACTCAGATATTAACAAACATAAAAGATAAATTTCCTTTTCATTATATTCATTCTTCTATTAAGTACCTGGGGATTCTGCTTTCAATCAATGTATCTGATCTTTTCAAACTAAGTTATCTTCTTTTAAAGAACCAGTAAAAACATGTGATTTGAACAGATGAAATCATTTGGTTTATTTTGCTGTTTAGTGATGGACGCTATCAAACTGACTGTTCCTTCTCATTGTTATGGTTCTAGTGCTTCTAACTGGTAAAAATCAAGTGTATAAATAAACCCCAATAGGATGACAGGAAATCTATGCAGCTTTAGAAACAGTAATTTCATCAAAAGGCAACCAGTGTGTGCGATGATGATAATACTACAGACAAATGCTCCTCCTACACTTTTAATCAGTGTTTTCTTTTATATCAATAGGAATTCACACAAAGAAATGATGCATAGTTGAATTCAA
The DNA here is from genome assembly GCF_011100635.1 of Trichosurus vulpecula. Classification (NCBI taxonomy): domain Eukaryota; kingdom Metazoa; phylum Chordata; class Mammalia; order Diprotodontia; family Phalangeridae; genus Trichosurus; species Trichosurus vulpecula. The sequence continues at coordinate 310,949,945 of NC_050573.1, read as the reverse complement.
GAAATCATTGAAACATAAAATCACAAAGTATTGGAGCTAGAAGAGACCTTAAAGAATACCTATTCAAATCCCCAATTTTCTGAATGAAGAGGCTGAGCTATAGAAAAATTAAGTGACTTTCTGGCTAATTGTAGAAATTGACAAGAAGCCATTTTCCTTCACTATAGTTAGAAGCTTCTAAAAATGTCCTGTTAGGTAGAATGCTTATTTTCAAGGAAAGGAAAACAACTCTCCTGAGGAAGCTACAACTTTGTACACAAGATTACACGAGATAATACATACTTTGCAACCATAAAGTTCTCTATAAATATGTTACTATTATTATCATCATCATTATTATCATTTTACTACTGCCAACTATGTTGGGTTCAATTACTGCATGCAGCTGATCTTAATGGCAATTTTTTTTTCCTCTATGGAAAATGAAAAGTTTAGTCTATCATCCAGGAGTTATGTTGTCATGGTGCCATACATTCAAATAGCTGAATGCATCTGGAAATGTTGTGGATAGTTTGGTAGTTGAAGGGAATTTTTACTTTTTATGAGAACATTTTTGCATCTCCTAGATAGAATTATTATCATGTGAAAATCAGACCCTACTTTCAACCCACTGGTAAGACTGTCTATTTATTGACCAAAGAAGCAATGGGTTCAAAACCTTTACCAAAGTAGGGACAAACTTTTGCAACTCTATACAACTATAACAACATCTGAACCTCAAGAGTGTGGTGTACTGGAAACAGTACTGATTCTGGAGTCAGTGGATTCAAATCCTACCTCTGATATTACACGTCACCTTGAAAAATCACTCAATCTCACTGTGCCTCCATTTTTCTGAACTATAAAATGAGAGAATTGGATTTGATGGCCACTAAAATTCCTTCCAGCTCTAAATTGTTGAAACTATTTAAGAAATTGTTTATTTAATATCACATAACATACTATTTGCCTTTGTGATAGACTCTACCTTAGTAAAAGGCAGTGCAGTTGTCACCATTTATGTTGTGATAAACTTATTACCATTTACAATTTTCAGCTTTCTTTTTTTATATACTCAACCGGCCACCTGATCCCCTACACTTGCCAAAATGGGAATTACCCTAAGTGACCCCCGTATTCTATGTACTCTCTAAATGCCCCTCCAAACCTGATGGCACAAAAAGGGACTCTGGAATTTTTTTCAAAGTGCTAGATCAAAATGCCTTTCATCTGACTAATTTCAAGAAATGAAAGCCTCAGAAATCTTAAGCAATATAATGGCCTTCTTGCACCACTCAATTGCCCTAAGGTGGACACTGTTTAATTAACTTTGGGTGGGAATATTAGTATCAGTAGATATAAGGAGTGACTTTTTCTTAATTCTTGACTAACATATTTTATCTTTTTTTTTTTCCCAAACTGTACTACAAAAGCAGAAAGGTTCGCTTGAGATGAATAGCAAAAGACAGTGCAACAAATTAATACAAATGAAGTCATTCCTGAGTGACTCCATCTGCTTTAGAAACTAAGCTCGGACACTCCAGAATGTGGCCAAGATCCAGATAATTAGGCCTGACTCCAAATGAAGCCGCACAGGTAACTTATAGCTTCATTAGCTCTCTTCAGGAAGGCAGGCATCCAAAAACTAACCTTAATAGAGGCAGCATATGATCCATTGACAATCTGTTTGATATTAAAAAATGAACTTTGTTTTTGCAACGTTGCATGAGTGGCCGGCAAATAACATATGCAACTGAAAAGACCACGGACCAAGGAGTAGTTAAAGCATGCTGCATACTAGTCACTAAATTTGGAGAACAAGCCTCTTAATTTTTGTTTACAGAGTTTAATCAAAATGAATTAATAATCTAGAAACTAAGAAAGGCACATAAGTGTCTGCAAGTATCTTTTCTTCATAATCAACGGGAGGATTATTAGGTAATAACCAATGTTATTCATCTTCATAATGCCTAAATGACAACCTGCTTAAAAATAACAAATGAGTGCTCCTCATTGACTATTACAGGGTGACTATGACCTTCACGTATTTTAAGCAAACAAGTCCTCTTTTCAAAGACTTCAGGAGCTCTTTAATTGATAATGATGAGGTAGTTCATCTTAACAGAGGAAAAAGAACTTTTTTTTTAAAGATGCTCTGATAATTGAAGTAATTTTATGCAGCCCCCTCAGTTAGAAGAGACCTGGAAGGTCTCATACTGATTTTTCATAAACAAGAAATGAGTACACAGTGAAGGAGATTAGTTAGCTATATGAGCACCTCATCAATGATTTTTCTTATTTGTCACTCCTTATTTGGTTGAAGTTTTCTATCTAGGTTCTGTCTCATACTCTGTGCTAAAAAGTCTCCTTTTTTAAATGGATCATCTTTTTTATTTTCCTTTCAAATATGGCTTATGTCCCAAGCTACCTCTCTCATCAGTGCTTGCAAAGAAGGTTCTTGGGACTCCTAAACTATTTTTTTTATAATCATAGCAGAGCTAAACTGGCAAAATGCCTCTTGTAGAACATCTAGTTCTCAGGGTTGCACTCCATTGATTCTCCATTTCAACCACATAGCCAAACCTACTATTATAACAAAATGCAATAGGGGTTGGATGCAGAAACTGGGGAGGAGAACTTAACAGGTAGACCTGCTAGTGCTCCTGATCTGAAATTGTCTGAACAGAAAATTGCTATAACCATTTTCCTTTTTATTTGTTTTTAATATAATAAAGCAAACCAAAACATGACTCTACTATCTGATACCATTTTTGTCATTCGCAGCTCATGTCTCTAGTGTCTCCAGATGCCTTTGGACTCAGGACCTAAAATTAGCCACTGTATGATGAGGCTGATACTGCATCCCTACTGGGCAACCAAAGGTGATTCCACAAAGAAATGTGATTTTGACAGAATTTCATGGAGAATTTTTTTTAAAAGAGAGATACCAGTCTTTCCCACTTTGTCATATTAGATCTCATCTTCAGAAGAGTTACCTATATGTCATTCAGATGGAGAAATCTTTTAAAGATGAACTCTGCTTTGAGGAGAATATTTCCTTAGTAACCCTGGGAGGGTCACTTCCTTTCCGAGCCTTAATTTCTTCATCTATGACATGAGAGAACTGGGCTAGATAATCTTGATGGTCCTTTTGAGCTCTAAAATTCTTATTCTGTGACTGTTATTCCACCATAGTCTCACATTAACTACAAGGCAAAACACCATGCTGCAGATACTGTTGCCATTTTTTTACTGTTATTGTGTGAGACTGAGGGACAGGGACAGGGAAGGAAGGGAGGTGGTGATGTTGAAGTTTTGTTTTAATTCCACATGGCAGTGCTAATCATCCATTGGGTGAAAAAGATGAACCCAATGATTGTACCTTAGATCCCTTTTCTTCTGAAGGAAATTTTAGGAGCTTTTATTACTTGACAAATCAGGAGAAAAGGCTGTTTATAAGGGACCTGTTGTTTTTGTTACTTCCCCACCCCTCACCTCAGGCCTTGAGTGAATAGACGTACTGATCTTGTAACATGGTTATCAAATTATTCACATAAATCATCTAATAGTCAAGCAAACAATGTCACGAGCAAATGGAAAAGACATCTCAGTCATCTTTCAAGATAGGAGTGTGCCTTTATTTCATGTAAACTGAGAAGTGCACAGCCCTTATCGATAACTAATCACTGCTTTATACAGAATTTATCCTTAACACAGGGACAAATTGGGAGGCTACAATGCCTCTCTGGTTCAAAACTTTTCTAAATAAACTAACCCAAGGCAGTATGCCGATGGGGGGGGCAGGGAGGAGTTGTTTTTGATAACATTTTAAGCACATAGTTTAAGTTAACGAGACATGGTAAAAAGCAGGTGGGTAATTTGATGTTCACACACTGTAATGGGCCAAAGGCTAATTACTATTCACTGTAAAATGAACATAAAAGTAGCAATTATGCCTTCATCCTAGTGGATGTGATATATTAAAAGCTATCAGATTCACCTTCTGTAATAGCAGCTTTTGTCTATTTGCACCAGGAATGTGAGAAAGTAAGATAGATATGGAGAAGGGGAGTTCTGTGGCTCTCCAGGAGGAAGGATTGGGTTCCCGGCCAATTGCCCCTCCTCCTGTGTTCAAAACAGCAAGGGACTTATGAGACCCAGCAGCTAACAAACACTATTTGAAGTTGTGCTGCTTTTAATTCCACTTCCTGTGAAATGATGCCAAACGAACTGTTCACAGGATTTTTCCTTGCCAGGCTTTCAAGCCACTTGTGAACTGTGGATGAAGGCAAGTCTAGGAGAGGACAGTCACACTCACAGAGAACAGTTATCAGGGTCACAGATGAAAAAGTAACAGAAGCATGACCAGAGAACAATGATACTCTGGACATCACCAATTTCCAATGGGTAAAAAATCCATTTCCATAATTTTTGCCAAAAGTTACCACAAACTGAGCAGATCGACTTCTTAAAATCGAATTCAAATGAATACCTGGTTAAAGGTATACCAGAAAGCAGGAGTGAAGGAAGAAAAGAATTCAGAGTGGGTAGAAGGAGGTGAAGATGTCAAATTTATAGAACTAGTTACCTGTGGTATTTATTTTGTATTTATTTTGAATAGCCTTCTCTGTGTATACTGTTGTCTCCCCTAATATAATGTAAGCTTCTTGACAGAAGGGATGATTTCATTTCTTGTCTTTGGAACTCCAGCATCTATAGCAGCATACTTCCTGGCATACAGCAAGTCCTTAATAAGAAATTGTTGATCAGTTGATAGAAAAAGAAAATAGAATTATGGGCTCCCCAAGCAGATGCTGAAGAGGATGAGAAAATTTTGAATTTCTAATTTCAGGGAAATGGAAGGCTTTTTTGACATTGGGTAACTATTATGAAAACAGAGTTAGACCCTATCTGCGGTGAGCTGAACTGGAATAGGATCATGGGATCACAGATTCAGAGACAGAAGGGACCTTGGAACTTATCTAGTCCAGCTCCTTCATTTGAGAAATGAAGAAACTGAGGCCTACATAGCTCAAGTGATTTGCCCAGTGTTACCCCTGTAAAAATGATGGAGGCAAAATTCAAACCCAGGTCCTCTGACTCTAAATCAACTTGGTTTTCTACTATATCACAGTAACCCATACTCAGGTTGGCTCTCTCCACAACCAATTTAACCCTGAAGGTAAGACAGCAAAAATAATAACTGTAAGGCACACACAGTTTTAAAGGTTCCAAAGTGTTTACCATATATTATTTGAGTCTCCTAACAACCTTATGACATAAAGTCTACAGATATTATCTACATCTTATAGCTAAGGAAACGGAAGTTCAGAGAGTTGAAATAGTTTGCCACATAAATGTGATATCAGAGGTGACTCCAAATCCCACTGTCCACTGTGCTCTAGTAACAGTACATCCACTCAGTATAGCCAATCCCATTAGCAAAGACTCCTCTTTCCTTTCTTCATTTTCATAAAAACAAAGAAACAAACCAAAAGAATAAAAAAATATTATTAGCGCCCATGTATGTAGTGCTTTGAGGTCCGCACTTCAAGTGTAGCAAAAAGGATATGGGAATGATGCAAGTAAAAATCCTACTGCTTTTGTCCCAGATATTTTGATTGAAAGGAATTTTATCCAAATTGTGGTACCTTTCTTCAGTTCTCTTAAATGTCGGGATGCCTACTCTTATTAGAAGAATCAGATATTTAGGGAACTATAATTTAGCAGGACTTACTCTGACTTGTGGGTCTCCAAAACCTTGTATTTATCTATGTATAGCTTCTCAGCGTCTCAGGTTTGGGCTCTAGGCACTGGTTTCCGGGGGGCCATAAAGACTCAACTCAGAGTGAGTGAGTCATTTCTTTGTTCCAGGAAAGCATCTATGCCAGTGATCTCTGACCCATGACAGATTTGTTGTTTTGAGTGCTGCTCAGAGGGCCTTCTCAGTGAACACCATCCCAAATCATTAAGCTGCTGCCAATGTGTACTAGCCCCCAGTCTTTCATCTGGTCAGCCACAGTTAGTGGAATGGAACTGCTATGGATACTTCTCAGAGGGGCAGTTAGATCCCATGACTTCATCTGCTCCTGTCCATGCCAAAAAGGCAGCGAAATACAAATATTTCACAATGAGCAAATTATATCCCAGGATTTCAGTTACTTCTGTTTTGTGGAAATTCAGTATAGGTTACATTTATCCCAGATGGAGAAGCAGCATGATATGATGTATAGCAAGTTGGCCTCAGAGCTAGAAAAACCTGGTTTCAAGTCCTACCTTTGACGAGTAGTGACTCTATAACCCTGGGAAAGTCATTTAACCTTTTCAATTTTCTAGGGCATATTTTAAGACTATAAATTGTAGAAAAGTGGTGACATGGCAACCTGCATTGGTAGAGGCAGTTTATTCATCCAGGACATCCCTTTAATCAATGAAATGGTAGGCCTAGCTCCTATCTTATTGAATGAAACAAAGCTTTTTAGCACCAGACTGAGATTTATTTCATTAGTGTTAAGGATCTCCAAGTAAGAAAATTCTACTGATGCAAATTTGCAATTGTTCTGAAATGTAAAAGCTGGAAGAATTATCTGAAATGCCAAAAGGTTAAGTAAATGTCTTGTCCAAGATCACATGCCCAGCATGGGTCAGGGCAGGACTTCTGAATCCAAGTCTTCCTAAGTCTGAGGAAAGATTCACTTTGGCAGTCTTACTCTCCTTGTAACACAATTCCTAATATGCAGCATACCAAAGTATAATTAAAAACAACCCTATCAAGCCTGTCACAAGCAACTCCTCCCCCACAGCTGACGGTACCCTCAACTCATTCATGGCTCTAACTGCTCTAAATCCCTAAGCGGACTATGATTTTTTCATTTCTTGAACAGTGACTTTGCCCAAAAGAATAGAGCTAGAGACCACCCAAGGTCTACTGACATCTCAGATCTATTCATTTCTTTGCTTACTGCATGAAATAAGCTCCACCATATTTGCATCTCAATCGTTCTTAGCTTGTGTCCTGGTTTTATGTACATTTGTTTGCTTTGGGAGATCACTGAGGTTACTGATGTATTTTTAATGTAAATCTTCTGCTTTGCTCATGAAAAAGGAAAATTGCAAAGGTGTCAAAGTGACATTAATCCTAGCCATTCTAATATTACCTAATGATGAATTTCAGTCATTTTATAAATAAACTGGTATCAGAAATGGATTGATGCTAGTTGTGCCACTGTATATTCTTTATTTGGTGTGAGACAATAAGGCAAAATAATAAGAGATAATAATAAATCAGCTTGGTCTTTTAATTGCTTGCTCTCCACCAAAGACTTTTAGCCCAAATTCTGCCGTTCGGTTATAGATATGACTTTTTTCTTCAATGGCTATGTTTGATCTCCTAGTTTTGAAAGTGTGCTATGGAGGAAGTATGATCCCACACTCCAAATTTATAGCTCATTCCCCTAAAAGCAAAAGAGGATGTAATACTCATTCTGCAGTGGTCTGTAAGCTGGTTCAGCATTAGAAAACCAGGAGGGAAAGGTCTTCCATAGCCTAAAGACATACATACAAATGGTTATTATGTCAGGGTGGGGGGACATATCTCTCTAAATATTCACATTGAGAAATATAAATTAGAAATAGTTGATATGTGTTACAATGATTCCTAGTGGGCTGAAGCAGAGAAGATTGGATGCTGAGCTGGATGGCTTCTTTGGAGGTACTTCCCATAGAGGAAAGAGAGGGATTGGCTGAAAAGTTCCTTCCTACTCACTCTCCTCCTTCCCTAGCAGGCATAGATGCAGAACAGCTTCTAATAACTTCTATGTGTGTCACTAGGAGGTCAGTAGAGATTCATGAGAAGGGATTAGTCTTCTCTCATGCTCCTTGATTCCACATGCTTCCCTGCAGTGAACTATAGCTCAGAACATTTTCAGGGCTGTCAAATAGCTAGAGGTGGCAGATAAACTAAGAATCTCCTAGCAGCAATCCCTATAACCCTGAGCCAATCACTTTCTAATCTGAAAAATGGGAAGGCTGGATGACTTCGGGTGTGCATTCCAAGTCTAAGCCCTATATATAGTAGATTAGAAAGAATTCTGGGTTTGGAGTCAGAGGACCTGCGTTCAAATCCTTTCTTTGAGACTTACTACCTAAATGAATTCAAGCAATTCACTTAAAGTCTCTGAGTCTTAGTTTCCTGATATATAAAATGAGGCTATTGATCTAAAAGACCTTTCAGGTCCCTTCTAGCTCTAAATCTTGGATCGTCTGATTCAGTACATATATTTATGCTCTAAAAATAATCCCCAAAGTGTGACTCCAGTTACACCAGAAAGAAGATTCTATTTTAGTTTTCTTATCCAGAGAGGCATCTTCCTCAACATGAAAGGAAAATAGAATGCATAGCCACAACTAACGTGGGGAGAAGGGAATGTCTACCACTGTCTTTGGGAGTATACTTCAACTCCTCAGAGACTGAATCCCCCATATTTGCTTTATGATCTTCTGCCAGAACATGTGATCACATGCTATTTTGTTCAGTCTTTCAGGGTGTCTGACTCTTCATGAGCCCATTTGGGATTTTCTTGCCAAAGGTAGTGGAGTGGTTGGCCATTTCCTTCACCAACTCATTTCACAGATGAAGAAACTGAGGCAAACAGGGTTAAGTGATGCCCAGTGTAACAGAGCTAGTAAATGTATGAGGCCAGATTTGAATTGAAGAAATTGTCTTTCTGACTCCAGGCCTAGCTCTCTATCCACTGTACCACCTAACTGCCCACACATGGTTTAGTCACCCTAAATATACCATTACCAGTGTCCCATTTCCAGCTGACCTCTAAAGGAATGAGAGACAAACTCTATGAAGGCTACCCCTTTTCCCAAAGCACATATTTCCATCATTAGCCACCACTCATGGGTTCATAGAATAATAAGATTAGAGCAGGAGACATCCAGAGGCCATCTATACTAAATCTTTTATTTTATAGATGAGGAAACAGAGTCATAGAGTTTAAGTAACTTTCCCATGGTCACACAGTGTGGGTCAATGATGGGATTAGAACCCAAATTGTCCTGACTCCAATTCTAGCGACACACCATACTGTATTCCTGCTTCACTGCCCATTCTCTCATCCAAGGGAAACCATATTCTGTGCCACTGCTTCTTTCCAGACTCAAGTAAAAGAATTAATCATTTTTGCTCTGGTAGAATGTGGTGTTTCTCTATAATACTTTATGTTTTGCAAACTATTTTCAGTTGTGTTACCTCCTTTGTTATGCCATACTCTTGGAGGTATTTGGATAATTTTCCTGAGAAACATGATCATTTGCATCTTTTGCATTTTAGAGTAATGGAGAAGCAAATAGGCCTGACCACTCCTACCTAAGATTCTTTTCCTAGTGTGTACACAGCCATCCTTGTGTATCTACTCCAAGCTAGGTCTACAGATAGGGAATCTCAAACACCATTGAGTCCAACCTCCCCATTTTAAAGAAAAGTAAACAGAGGTAGAGATAGGTTACATGACTTGCCTAAGATCACACAGCCAGGAAGTGTCTAAGGCATGATTTAAACCCAGGTCTTCTTGACTCAAAGTCCAACATTACACAACGTTTTACTCTTTTCTTTTAGAGAAAAGTAAACAGATAGAATCAGATATCTATATCTTATTTGATTTCAATTTAATTGGTGATCTGAAAGTAAAACTTAATGTTGTTGACTCCTGGTATAATGTTCAATACTTCGAGATTTGCTTTTTAGTAGAAGTATGTGCACAAATGAAGTGTGATTTTTTTCTCTCTCAGAAATATCCTAAATGAGTAGGAGGAACATCAATTTGGTGTCCTGGCCAAATTCTATTCTTGGGTAATTACAATCTGCCTACTGAAAATTCTTTTTTATGAATTTCAGTAGATACAGAATACTTCTTGTTGTTCTTAACTATTAGATAGTGGTGTTGTTAACTAGCTGTCTTAAACTTCTCAGAGTTGATATTGCTTCTGGAGTCAATGAAAGGTGGCAGAGTGTAAATCAGTGTGTAAAATGTGTTAAATTGATATACTATTGCTACGAATAATATTAACATGATATATGACACTTTCGGATAACATTAATATCTAATGGCTTGCCCCAGAACATTGATTAATGTATTTATATCAGCTTCAAATAATGTCTCTAGTGGAATGCCCCGGGGGTCTGTTCCTGACTCATTTCTGTTCAGCATTTTTATCCATGATAACAGTGAAGTCAATGATAACATGCTTACGCAATTGATATATGACATGGATCTAGAAAGTATAGCTAATAGCTTCAGATTGTGATTTAAAATAATTATTGAGTAGAATGATGGGTCAAATTAAGTAAGATGAATCTAACAGATAAATGCCATTTTCCTTCTACAAAAAGCTATTCTAATGTCTCATTGTGGTGTGGAGATGACCTTGGTTTCTTGAAGGTTATTCCAGTTAAGTGCAATTTCTGGCAGGTTCTATCAAATAGGAAAGGCTGTGACACAGACCTCACAACAAATTATAAATTCTGTGTGAAGCCCAATCTAGCTCACTAGGGAGAGGCTTATTACCAGAGGGCTGACCAACAGCTATTGATTCTTTTGGTCCTATCAACCCATGAAATTGGTTTAAAATTACCCTCCCTCCCCCCGCAAAGGACTTCATGTCTCCCTCATCTTCAAAAAATCCTCACTTGATCCATCCAATCTTGCTAGCTATTGTCCTCTATCTCCCCTTCCTGTCGTAGAAGATTCCTATAATCTCACTGCCTCCACTTCTTTTGTTCTTATTCTCTTCTTGATTCTCTGCAATCTGGCTTCTGTCCTCATCACTCAACTGAAATATTGCTCTCTACAAAGTCACCAGAGATCTCTTAATGCCAAATTGAATGGTCTTTTCTCAGTCCTCATCCTTCTAGACCTCTCTGCAGCCTTACATCCTGTTAATGATTCTCTTCTCCTGATCCTCTCTTCTTTCTAGGTTTTCATGAACCTTCTATCTTGATTTTCTTTCTACAAGTCTAACCACTTTTTTCACTCTCCTTTGCTGGATCTTCATCTAGATTGTACTTAGTAACCGTGGGTATTCCCCAAGGTTCAGTCCTGGGACCTCTTCTAGTCCCCTTCTATGCTGTTTTGCTTGGTGATCTCATCAGTTCTCATATTTAAAAAAATCTCTATGTCTGTTTATCTAGCCCTAACATCTCTCCTGATCTCCAGTCATATATTTCTAACTACCTATTTGATACCTTGAACTGCATGTCCTATAGACATCTTAAACTCAACATATATAAAACTTAAGGCATCTTCCCCATACAAAAAAAAACCCCTTCCACTCTTCCAAATTTTTTTATTGCCATCAAGTGTATCACCATCTCCCAGTCACACAGTCATCCTTAACTCCTCAGTCTCTTTCATCCTCTGACCTCATATCCAATCTCTTGGTAAATCCTATCAATTTTACCTTCATCACATATCTTACATACTCCCTGTTTTCTCCACAGACACTGCCAATACCCTTGGCAATAGCCTTCTGCTTGGTCCTTCTGCCTTAATTCTCACTCCACTACAGTCTGTCTTTCACTCAACTGTTACATTGACTCCTAAAGTGTAGAACTGATCATATCACTCTTTCAATAAACTCTAGAACCTCCCTGTTACCTCCAGAATAAAATATAAAACACTCTGTTTGGCTTTTAAATACCTTTGTAATGTAGCCCCTTCATACTTTTTCCATTTTTTTACCTTACTCCCTACCATTTACTCTGCAATACAGTGACACTGGCTTTCTTGCTGTGGTTCCTCTCAGAATACATTTAATATTCCAACCCCAAACATTTTTACTGACTGTTCCCCATACCTATCATTCTCTCTGTCCTCATCTCTTCTTGGCTTCTTTGGCTTCCTTTAAGCCCTAAATAAAATCTTACCTTTTCCATGAAGCCAGATAGACAGACAGATAGATAAATAGATATAATGGTATAGGTATAGCTATATATACACATAGACACATACATATGTAATATACATGTATATTGCATAAAACTATAGAAAACTTCCTATTGTTATTTTACTATGATCTAGACTTTTTTTTTTACTACAATTAAAACATAACATCTGCTCATATTCATGATTTAATGAATGTAATTCTCTCCATATGAATGAACAATGATTAGGTTAGGAAGAAGGATAGACCTGGGCCTGAGAATTCTTTGGTATAAGGGACTCCCAGATAAAGAAAATCTCCCTGCCAACACAAGATGGTATCTTCTCTGCAAATTTTAATTTTAGAGATTTGTCTAGAGCACTAAGACACACAATGACTTATGATGGTCCCACAGTCAGTATGTGTCAGAATTGGGACATGACCCCAGCTCTTTCTGGTTCTAACTTCAGCATTCTACGTACTACATTGTAGATGTCTCTCAACTATTTCTTTGATGACAAAGATAATGGCAAAGATGATGACATTTTTAGTCCCTTTTTTATAGTATATAAAGGTTTGCAAAATATTTTTTTAAATATCTCATTTTATTCTTACTATAACTATGTAAGTTGAGTGCTTTTATTACTATTTTATAGGTGAGAAAGATAAAGCTAAAGGATCAAGTGACACGCTCAGAGCCACAGAGCCATTAAGTGTCTAAGGCAGTGTTTGAATTTGGTTCTTCCCATTCCATGCCCAGTGATCTGTCCATTGTACTGCCCAGCTTCTTTTAACTCCTAAATGGAACCTCTGCCAAGAAATCCTCTGTAATCTCATATATGGTGACATAGTCGTCCTCTGGTATATAACATAACTCTTTGTTTTTCACCATCCTAATGCACTTATCATATATTATTCTGTATAATAGTTTTTCGTGTATCTTAGGCAACATACAGTAGATATGGAATGAGCCCAGGCATCAGAAAGACATGGATTCAAGTCCTCACACTGATACATACTGACTTACCCTGGACAAGTCACTAAAGGTCTCAATGTCCCAGACAACTCTTTAAAACTATATGTTGCAAAGCAGGTGCCAATATTCAATAATAGAGTGCCTTTTCTCATTAGGAGTTCCATACACCAATGAAATCATAAATTTGTTTCCATCTTCACTTAAAAAACAAAACCAAGAATTTTTCTAAATTTCAGGCATCATGCTAAGTGTTCAGAATACAAATAAAAAGCAAATACAATTCCTGCACTCAAGGTACTTACATTTCATTGGAAGAAATAATAGATCAACAGATAGACAGACACAGACAGACATACAGATAGACAGATAGATAGATAGGTAGATAGATAGATTTGTTAGGGCTCTACAACATATATATCACTATAAAACATACACATATACAGGTTTTTATATATTTGTGTATATATGTGTATATATATGTACATGAATATGTATACATATATATATATATATATACATATACACATGCACAGTTCTTGCTTTACATAAGCAGACCATAAGTGGACCTTCCCATATACCTCTATGCAAAGGATTTTTACATAATACGAATGCCCAAAACATGGGGTAGGGCCATGCAACCATGAAGGGAAAGGTCCCTTACATGGTTCACGGATACATGGGGACTGGAGACAAAGAAGTGGGAGTCAGAGGAAGAAAAGGCAGGGTAGAACCAGCTAAATGGGGATCTGGAGAGAACTAAGAGGAAGAAAACCTGGGGGCTGGATAAGGCCACAGACAGGAGAGGCTGGGGGATGGACACACAGTACCTGAGCTGGATAGCAATGACAGATATGCCCTGGACATTTAGGCTAATTAGGAAAAGGTCTCCTTCCTCCCTTGGCTCCTATAATCTCAAGCTAAACCCCAAAGGAGGCAGCTGTGGAGGATCTGGTGAGTTTTGCTTCAATTTGGAGGGTTGATTTTTAGCTTTTCATTTTTGGTTTTGTTTTTTTGGGGGGTGGTGAGGCTGCAGAGCAGGGCAGCTGAAGGGTAAGAATAGAGGGTGAAAACACAGTACTATACAGTAAAGCTAACAGTTAGGGGTTTTGGGAATACAGATTTCTTTCAGAATTCTTTTTGCAAAGTCAAATGTGCATATTTACAAAAAATGAGAATAGTCTCTCTGTGTGTGTGTGTGTGTGTGTGTGTGTTTGTGTGTATGTGTGTTACGTGGAACAGATGCAAAGTAACCATAGAGAGGAAGACACTAGCATCTGGGTAGCCTGGGAATGGTTTCCTAGAGAAGATGCTATTTGAAGCTGAATCTGGAAGGAATTCAGGGGTCCTAAGAATTGAACATTGGAAGGAAAGCATTCCAAGAATGAGGTCCAGACAGTACAGAGACAGAAAATGGAATGATGTGAATGAGAAGCAGTAGGAAAAATAATTTGACTGTGGAGTTTTTGAAGGGGAGTAAAAGGTTGCAAAAGGCTTTAAGGGTCCAAGAGAGGAGTCTCTATTTGATCCTAAATGTAACGGTTAGCCACTGGAGTTTATTGAGTAAGGGAGTAACGTGATAAGACTCACATTTTAAGAAGAACATCTAAAATGTGATTTTTGCGTTAAGTGTAGTTATGTAATTGTGTGGAGAAACAGACTGGAGGGGAAAATATTTGAGGCAGGTAATTAGGAGGATATTATAATAGCCCAGGTAAAAAGAAAATAATGAGTTTCTGAATTAGTATGGTGGCTGCGTGAGTGGAGAGAAGAAAATGCTGTGGAGAAAGAGACAACAATATTTGGCAGTTAATTGGATATATAGATGAATGAAAGTTAGGAGTTGAATATAACACCAATGTTGCAAGCTTAGGTAAAGGAAAAGATGGTGATACCTTTAACAGTAATAAGAGAGTTTAGAACAAGGGCGAGTTTTTGGGGGAAGGATAACGAGTTCTGTTTTGGACATGTTGAATTAGAGATGCCTATGGGACATTCAATTTGAAATAACCAATGAGTATTTGGTGACCTGAGACAAGCTCAGAAGAGGGGCAAGGGCTGAAAATAGAGATCTGGGAACCATCTGCACAAAGATGATTATTGAATCCATGGGAGCTGATGAGATTACCAAATGAGAAAGCAAAGAGAAAAGAGAAGAGGGCCAAGAACAGATCCTTGAAGGGTACCCATTATGGGTGTGACATGTATGAAGATCCAACAAAGGAGATTGAGAAGTAGCAGTCAGATAGGTAAGAGGAGAACCAAAAGAAAATAATGTCATGACGACCTAGGCATGAGAAGGAGAGAGAGAGTGTGAGGGACAGGGAGAGGGAGAGGGAGAAGGAGAGAGAGTGTATCTAGGGAAAAGAGAAAAGAGTCAACAGTATCAAATGCCGCAGGAAGGTTAAGAAGCATGAGGATTTAGAAAACGTCATTAGATTTAGCAATTAAGAGATCATTGGAAACTTTGGAATTAGGAGCTTCAATTAAACGATGACATCAGAAATCAGACTGCAGAGGGTTTAGAATACAGGTTGGAGAGGAAGTGGATTCAATTGTCAGCAGCATTTTCAAGAAGTTTAGCTCAGAAGGGAAGGAGAGATAGTAAATAGCTAAATAGATGGTAGGTGCTAGGTGTTTGTTTTTTATTTTTGTTTTAAGGTTTATGGGAACTTGGCCATTTTTATTGCCAGTAGAAAATGAAGGAATAGACAAGGAGAGAGGACAATGATAGTGGCAGGGCGGGGAGGGGGGTGGGGGCAGTTAGATCTGCTGGAGAAGCTAGGAAGGGATAGGATCAAGGGGTAGTAGAGGGGCTGTCCTTGCCAAGAAGAAGGGCCATCTTTCCAAATGCAGACACATAGCAAGTTGAAATTTTAAAGAGAAATTATACCTGCTAATTTACTCCTCCCATTTTATTGAGCATAACCTTAGGATTCTTATTAATAAAATCATACAAACAGAATTTCAGTACTGTAAGGAATCATAGAAACTGAGCTATAGATAAATAAGGTGATTTAGTCACTCGTGAGTTAAAAAGGTCATAAGGACCACAAGCCAGTACTCCTGCCTCTCAGACCAGTGCTCTTCAGTTTGCTATAGTACCATTCAGTTACGCTTTGTTTAAATCAATCTCTCTCCTTTTTATAAATATTTCAAAATATACATAATAATTAAAATGACCTTAACTAGAAAGAAAGAAAATAAATAGCTGTTGAGGAAAGAAGAAAGGAATAGAACAAAAAAGTGCAAGAAAAGAGGGGAGGAGGAGAGCAGATAGAAACAAATAGAAAAGAAAAGAAGAGAGGGAGGGTAAGGTGGGAGGGAGGGAGGGAAGGGAGGGAGAGAGAGAGAGAGAGAGAGTGAATGAGAGAGAAAACATGTTTCATAAATGAGAGAGCAATAAAAGGAGAAACTCATCACCAGATGGCAAGTGGGACAGCAGCAGTTTGCTGCCGTTAAAAGAAAAACCATTAACTAAGTAATTTCTGACGTTGTATCTCTGCCTAAACATAATGATAGAATCTCTTTTCACTTGTAGCTTTTGTGATGCAGCAAGGAAACTGGTTTAGCAGAAGGAGAATCCGTAGAAGAAACAGAAGGCAGTATCCCATAGGGACTAAAGTGACATGCAGATATATTGGAATCAAATAGTTTAGATCACATAGAGAAAATAGATTTCTATTACTTTTTTAAAAGTGTCACCAAAAAAAGACCATCTTTGATTCCAGAGAGGAAATTTGCAAAATCTTGAAGATGTCAGCCAGGCTTTGCCTCCAATAGTGCAAGCTTACTTTACTGCATCTTTTAGCAACAGGTTTATTTCAAGCAACAGTAACTTTCAGATGTGTCTCCCAGGAGAACAACATGCCTTTTGCTATGCTGAGCTCTTGTAAAAAAAAAAAAAAAAGAAAAGAAAAGAAGAAATACAGACACCTGGCACAACCAAAAATAAATAAATAAAAAGGTAATTGAGAGTGATTTTTTTGATGCTTAAATATCCAAGTATGTGTGATATTTTAACTATATATATATATATATATATATATATATATATATATATGTATATAATGTGGACACCTAGGCTTAAGACAACAAAAGAGAACCAGGTTCCAAAGTTATTAGGGAAATAAATAAAATATATTCCTATAAGTAAATTAATAGGAAGGTGTTTGGTGATACATCTCAATTCAATCTTTTATTTATTTGATATTATTGCTATCTAGAGCAATTAATAGTTTGGAAAGAATTCCATCCAATTCAAGCAAATCACAGACTGCTTAAAAAAAAAGGTTAAATGAAGGTCTGTTTTGTTTTTTAAAAATGTACGGTTTTTCATTTGAAAATGTTCAGTAATAACTTGATTGACTTAAAATGCTAAACAGAATAAAAGATGTATGGTGTAAGTAATTGCAGCCCAAATGCAATTTCTAGCTCCCAAGACAAATAGGGAAGAGCTGAGCCTTTAAGAATGTAAAACATATTGGTGAATACTTCAAGTAAAAGATGTTTATTCACTTAGCTTTTTTTGGTCCTTCTTTCTTATTTACAACTATTTTCTCTCTTTATGTCTCCAGGATTCCTATTTCATATAATCTGTCTCCAGCGCCACATATCAGGAGAACTTAGTGGTCAATCAGTGCTTGTGAGACCCTGTTAAGACTAACCCCCTCCTACCTCTTTTTTTTGACTCTCAGGAACTGGGTTTTACTATGGATAGTGAGCAAACCTTGCAGTGAGAAAGATCTGGGTTCAAGTCGGACCTCTGATACACAGTGGCCTTAGGCAGGTTGCTTACTCTCTCAGTGACCACAAACTATTTTCTAATATTGTATAACGCAAAAAATTTTCCAATCTCTGTTGGAAGTGGCAGTTCCTTACTATGAGTGCTTCATATCTTTGAAATCGCAGATCTGGACTGACTGTATTTATATAGCCATATTCACAAGCATTTCATATGCCCAGCTCTACAACAGTTTCCAGGGCTCCCAGGTTTGCCCCAGGAGTAGCAGCAGCAGCAGCAGCAGCAGCAGCAGCAGCAGCAGTAGTAGTAGTAGTTATAGTGGTAGTAGTAGTAGTAGCAGTCGTCCTAGTCATCTTAGTCGTATTGGCACTCCTCTTAGTCGTAGTCATAGCAATAACAACAGTTAACATTTATTAACTAAGGCTTGCAAAGTATCTTACAAATATTTTCTCATTTTATCCTCATAACAGCTGGGGGTAGGGGAATAGAGGCTATTTACTGTCCCCATTTTGCAGATGAGGAAATTGAGAGAACACATGATTTTTCCAAAGTCATACAACTAGAAAGTGTCTGAAGCAAGATTTTAACCTAGGTCTTTCTGACTCTAGGTCCATCCTCCTCTCTTCTCCTGTGCCACCAAGGAGTGGGGGACAGGACTGAAGAAATAGGGGAAGATACACTGCAACCTGTAACCACCTTCATGGATATGCTCCAGAGCTGGATTAGCCAGAGTAACAAGAAGCTCTTATGCAAGTGTATGAATTCCAAAGTCCTTCTGAAGGACTATACTGTGCTATGAGATGGCATGGGAGGAGGATCTATGGTTAAACTCAGGGCCTTTCCTATAATGTCTCAGAAATCACAGAGCCTTAGAACCTCATATTATGGCATTCCTAAATTAGAAGTTAACATGAATCTGAAAACTTTGTATCATCTCGAGTGTGAATTTGCTAAATTCTCCATAATTTGGTCCTAAACTCAATATTTGAACTCA
Source organism: Trichosurus vulpecula (assembly GCF_011100635.1). Classification (NCBI taxonomy): domain Eukaryota; kingdom Metazoa; phylum Chordata; class Mammalia; order Diprotodontia; family Phalangeridae; genus Trichosurus; species Trichosurus vulpecula. The sequence goes on along the minus strand of NC_050573.1, from coordinate 310,931,327 downwards.
AGGTCCCAAGAGATCAAGAATCCATGTCCAAATGTAAGGTGTAGGTGACAAAGGGAGAAGTGGAACTGGTGGTTCCATGGGGTGGGGAAGGAATTAGCAATATATTCTTCCATTCAATCTTCCCATGAATTACAACAACTCAAACAATGTAACTTCAAATTTATGGAACTAACAAATCTAGCAACAAACTCTATAGCTTTGTTACCTGAAAATTCAGATTTGGAGAACTTTCAGATAATACAGATTGGGTTCTTTCTGTGATTGCTTCATACAGAGAAACCAGTGAAGTTTTGTGTAAACCCGAATATTGAGCATAAGTTGGAGCTTTGGTAGCTAACAGAAACGCATAATAAAGGCACATGAACCTGAGGGGTGAAGGGTAATAAACTTATATAAACCTTATATAAACTATAAACTTCACCTAGCTTTTGTTCTGCCCCCCCCCCCCCCCCCCCCGCCCAGTTTCATTTGCATGTCAATCAAACAACATCTTGGGAGCAAGGTTAATCCTAGCGCTTCAGCCCACACACAACTCCTGTAACACTGGAGGGGCAAAGTTCCCCAAGAAGATCTTTTTTTAGAATGCAGGCTCACAGTCAGCAATTTCCATGTAGGTAAAAGAAATTCTCTAACCACAAATTAGACTGATAACTAAAATCAAAGACTATTGGTTTTCACCAAAAGAAGAACAGTGAAAAACAAAGGCAAACAATCTTATCCTGGGTCATTATCCTGCCTTTTATTGTCTTCTTCAAGACCAGGAAGACTCACATCTCTTGCCTCAGCTATTCATTGAGTTTCAACCATCTGTTGTCAAAGAGGCCTAGCCTCCATGCGCTCCAAAGTTCAGGAGAGTTCTCTGATCTATTATACCCTAGCAGTAGGGAGAAGCAGGTGAGCCTGAAGAGTTATCTTAGCAAAGAGCAGCCTAGTGATAAGAGACCAGTGTGTAAACACCTGGCCAACATAATTCAAAGGACAGCAAGTGCCCTAAAGAGAGCAGCAGAGAGCAGGGCAGTGTCACTAGCAGAGGGCATTGGCCTCTGAAGATCTGTATGAAGCTTTGAATGTTTCCCTACATGTGTGCCCTCTTTTCATGTTCTCTAGTAACATTCTCTCTTCTGAGTTTTGTTCCTTACTGGTGGTATGATGAGAGAGACAGAGACAGAGAGAGAGAGAGAGAGACAGACAGACAGACAGAGACACAGAGAGAGAGAGACAGAGAGAGAGAGAGACAGAGAGAGAGAGAGAAGGAGGGAGGGAGGGAGGGACAGTTAAGGGTAGAGTATAGAGGCATTTTTCTGTCATTTTATTTGCTATGTCATTTTATTAAATGTCTTTTGTTTTGAACTAATGTGTCCTCTGACTGTCTGGTAAAAGTAAATACCATCACTGGGATCTTGTTTTCTGTGGCTCTGAGTGGGTGCTGAATCATGGAATCCTGCAGACTTAGGGTGGCTTTCTGAGGAACTCACAGGTAATGAGGGAACAGTCTTTCCAAATGGAACTCTCAACACCATGACTTGGCCTTTAGGAAACTGATTCCTGCCTATTCTCTACTGAGGTTTACCCAGCTGCTGCTTGTGGTGCCACAGTCCCTGAATATATTAAAACCAGGAAAAGCAAAGCCCAGATTGTCTTTTGCCTTTAGCCACAGTTAGAGAATGAATACTAGTTCAAGTCTTCCTGTGCTCCTTTCTGGTGCTTCACTGAGTTCACTCGTTTTGTTCACTCCCTTTAGGAAATAGAAACAAGGCACAAATGGGCACGACTCATCCATATTACCCCAATATTAAAGTAGCAAAAGGACAGGCAAGGTGAGAAGTCACAAGGTCTAGTAGAAATGGTGCCAGGTGGGGAATCATGAGATGGGATATGAACTCCAGTTCTTCTTCTCGCTATCAAAGTGGGCAAGTCATTTTACTTCAATGCCTTCTTCTGCAAAATGAGAAAATGGTATTTGCATTTCATATTGAACAAAGTTGTTATGAAGAAAGTGCTATACAATATATGAACTATGATTATTCAACAATCAAGAATGAGAATCCGGTTGATTGCAAAGATGGCAGTGCCAAGAGAAACTAGGATGTTTAAAAGAGGAATTGATCTGGAAAGAAAGATAATTCTTATATCACTGGACAGAGCTCCACAGAAGCTAATCTGAGAAACATTCCATACTTTGTTAACCACCACTACTTACAAGTCAGTTTTAAAGGAAAGTCTTTAGCTCCTTTCTCTTCTCTGTTAATTTTACCCTTATACTGTCTTTCCAGACTTGCCTTCTAACTCCAATACCTTTGGAAATCTCTAATCTCTATCTGTTTTCCTGACCCTGTTCTCCCAGTCTGATCTCCCTTTGATCCTGATACCTCCAAGAACCCATGAGAATAAAGTTCAATTAGAATATGAGGTTCTTTAAATGGGATTTTGCTTTACTATAAAGAGAAGAATGTCATATGCCTGGTTTCCTTTTATTTTCTTGTGATTAGCATCAGAGCAGGAATTACACGCATTTTTAATTCTGTGATCTCAACTTCTAAGTACTATTTCTGACTGGACAGATCACAATTCATCCGTGCCTTCTCATCTTTTGTGACTTATTTTCTTGTGTCCTCCTATAAATTCTCTCCAGGGAACCTACCTAATGTGCTATCTGTGTGGTCTCTCATTGGCTTAATTAGTTTGGGTGGAAAGACATTTCAAGCTTACCCAGAAACATTTTTGGGGGGAAATATACCAGATCTCAGATTCCTGTCATATCTATTTTTTCTAATATCTCAAGCTTAATGAATGTAGAAATGGGCCCATGGTTTCTTTGAAAATCAAAAAGTTTTTCTGACCATATACTCTCATATGGTTCAATGGCTAAGCAAAACTGACCCCCAGTCTTTTTTAAATGTCAAACTCCTTTGTCTAAGGTAATGACTACAGCAAAACCTTGATTAATTGGAGCCCTCAAATCAATAAATGGAAAATTTTTTATTGTTTGTTATTTAGACTTTTCTTTGTTTTTTTTTTTTTTGCCAGTCTGACAAAACCACTGCTAACACTGCCATTGCTGGCTCATTTACCTGCTTGTCTCTCTGAAGAATTTGGAATGGACATGGGAGACACTGGCACAGAACTGCTCACCATAGCATGCCCTCATCAAAGAAGGCACTATATTCTATGAGCAAAGCAGAATTGCAGTAGCTCAAAAGAAATGCTTACATGAGCAAATTTAGAGAATCCACCCCAAATGTTCACATGGACTATTAGTATGGTAGAGAATTCCAAGCTTCTGTTGGTCTTATCAGCCATAGTCAGCCAACTTGACTCTAGCATAGTAGTGTCATTTTGGTCCTCTTTGAGAATGAGGGTCAACAATCAACCAATCAAACAACCTGCTTGTGAGCAAAGTGTAGCCATGGAGACACAGCTTCAGGCTTCATGGGAAGTGATCACCAGACATGAGTGTCCTTCTATTGACCTCCATCTGTGTTCTCTGGTCATCCTCCAGAAATGTGAATCTGAAGTCACATGATGAACTCATCTGTATCCAACCCAGTGTGCTAGAGAAATGGAGCAATGCCACCCCTGCCAAATGCATCTGCTTGGGATTCAAAGCCTCTTTCACTACAAGGTTCTCTTAGCCTCCATTACCATCAGCTTTAATTCATAACCTTCTTAGCATCTGTACTGGCAACCACACTGGCATATCCAGGATGGCTGGTAGTACAGGTTCTTTTATCTGCTTTACTAAGGAAAGATATCTGTTTCAGGGGTCAACAATCTTTCTTTTTTAATCACATAAAATACAAATACAGGATATGCGGAAAAGAGAAATAAAAACCAACAGATAGGGCTCTACTGACTGAATCAAAGCTTTACATCCACCACAGAATCAAGAAAGCCTTTACCTCTGAGAAGTCAGGGAGCTCTGAACATATGGCCACTCAGAGTCTCAACCAGGGAATCACAACATCTTTCTCATAAGTGAGCCACCAAAGCAAAAGCTCACCTCTCACAATATATACTCTTTCAGCTAATAGGCTCAGAGCCAGAAAGCATCACAACCTGACTCATTGCCTAATTAGCTTATTAACAAAAGGTGTGCAAGCCTTCCTACAAGCAAGCAGACTTCTCTTAATGGGCTCCACATGAGGCCTATTGATGGGTGGGGAAGATCTTATTCCCCATTAACTTTACAGCATCTACCTTCCTCCTGTCCCTTACTCCAATCAAGTTTGTACTCTGATCAACTGGTATTTCTCTAGTTTTATGACTAGCAAATTACTATCTCCTATTCTTCTTTCTGTGTTTCAGAGTCAGAGCCTACTTAGGATAAAATACCTTTCTTTTCTCCTAGTACTTCTCCCTACTAATTCTTTTCAATTCAGTCTCTCCTCTCACTTTCCACTGTGCCTTCTTAAACCATCTCCTCTTACTTCATAATTAAGGATTCCTCATTGCCCAAGATCTCCTCCCCTCTAATTTTCCTTTCCTTTTCCTATGCTCATCAAAACCTGGCTTTCTCAGAAGATTTCATCTCTTTTCATCCTCTGAAATGCTAGTTGCTCTTTCACTGATAACCCTTCTATACTGGGATAGGAGGAATAGACATATTCTCTATACCCTCGAAACAAATCCAGATGTTCCTGCTGTTGTTTTCATTTAACCTCACTTCCTCTGAATTTCATTCCACATGTCTATGGCATATTGTCAAGATCCTTCTTCTTGTCTTCTACCAAACTCTATCATTTCTCAAAGAATTTAATTTTTAAATTTGAACCACTCAAGGAATTGAGTTTTTTAGGTGGCAATAGCACCACAGCTATTTTGTTTTCAATAAAATAAATAAAATTACGCTAAACAGAAAATAAAATGGCAGAAGTTTTTGCTTGTGGCGAGACTATTCTTTTGTTACAGTCCTGGATCAACCATCACACCGTCTCTTTTCTGCTATTGCCAAACCTTGTTTTTTCATATTCTTGCTTGTTCTCCTGATATAGCTGAGGAACATGGCTGTTTGCTGGACTATTGGGGTTAGACTCATCCAATAAAGACTATGGAAGTCAAAATGGAGGCAAGATCATAGTTTAGACTCCAATGATTTTGAAGTATATCCACACATATTTTACCATCTGCATAGACATTTGGATGAAACATTTTGGAAACAAATCTTCTTCTCCACTGGACCAAACCTCTGTGCTTGGTTTCTTCATTATGCATACTGATTCACATCTTTTGCATCATAACAAACCTTTCAACACCTTAGTCATCTACTTTCTCTGTTTCATTAGCCTCTATTCTCTATTATTCCATTATGTCTTCTATTCTGGGATTAGCAGCTAGGTGGATAGAGAACTGAGTTTGGAGTTAGGAAGATCTGTGTTCAACTTGGCACCTGATACTTATTAGCTTTGTGACATTAGGCAAGTGACTTAACTTCTATTTGCCTCAGTTTCCTCAGCTGTAAAATGGTGATGATAATAATACCATTTCTTCTGAAGGTTTTTGTGAGGATCAAATGAGTTAGTATTTGTAAAGTGCTTAAGACAGTGCCTGGCATGTAGTATGTGCTCCTTAATACTAGCTATTATTATTACTGTATCTCAGTCAACCCCCAGGGTGTTCCTACCTAAAATTCCAATATCACTGTAACATATGCCAGCTCCATGATCTAAGCACGGGAAATTTTTCTATCTGATTACCATCTCTTATTCTTCCATCTTTGTTTCTGTATCACTCCTACTAAACCTTCATGCTGCTACTCCTAAATACTTATTATCCTTCTTGCTTATCGAGACCTCTATTCTCTCCCTTTATGCTTTCCCATTCTCTCAGTCCATTACCCATGCTCTGATCACTCTTTCTTAGTTTTTCTGAAGATCAAATAAGAAATTTGTGAAGTGCTTAGCACAGTCTAGCACCTAGTAAGCACTATATAAATGTTTATCCCCTTCCCTCATTACAATCTTTCTTGACATTATAGTTGACCAGTAAAATAAGGCACTGTCCTTGACTCTTGAATCCTTAGTTCATTTGTCTTTCATGCCCTGATAATCCTCAATTTTTGCATCATACCCACCATCCATCTTCTCTGCTCATTCTCTCCAGGTGCTGAACACTTCTAGAGGAATTCATAAAACCATTCCAAGTGACTTCATGCTAAATAACATCAACATGTCCTCACTACTCTATAGCCATTCTTGATGTCTTCTCTCTTTGCTTTTTGGATAACACACTGTGCAATACAGACTTCCAAACTTTCCTCCTCTCTGTACCAGCATCTGACATTCTTTCTATCTCCTTCTCTCTTAGTTAAAGACCTGACATTCTGCTTTACCAGTTCCATCTTTTATGAGGCCAACCATGTTTCTTCATCCTTACCTCAAATTCTCTCTACATTTTCACATGTTTCTTCAATTTAGTTCAGTGAGCACTTATTAAATGCATATTTATTAAAGGTTCAAAAACCTGTAGAAAGCATTGAGAATAGAAAAGAAAAAAGGTGGGTTTTGTCTTCAAGAAGTTAGTGTTCTGCTGCTTATACAACACTTGAACAGTGAAGTACACACAAGGAAATTTGAATTAGAAGAGCATTAATGAAGCCATGTCTTCATTCTTCTCTAGGCTGCATTCCTAACTCTATTCTACTTTCTGGACAAATGACCCCTTACCAAGCACCTTCATCTCTTCCTCCCTTCTAATTTTCAGATATATATATGTACATACATATGTATAATATATATACATACATGTATATATATGTTCTTTTATATATTGTCTTCCTCCTTTGGAATATAAGCTAATTGAGGGCAGGGGCTATCTTTCTACTTTTTTTTTGTATTCCTGGCACTTAGCACAGGGCCTGACACATAGTAAATGCTTAATAAATGCTTGTGACTTGCCTTGGGGAAATTAGGGAAGCCTTTGCAAAGGAAATGAGCCTTGAGAAAAGCTGAGGATTTTAAGAAGCAGAGGTTAGAATGAAGTGCGTTCTGGTACACAGGATGACCTTTCAGAAGGTATCAAGATGAGAGATTAAAAAATTTGTCCTGGGAACAGCTAAATTCTAGTTTGGCTAGAATATAAAAAAAAAAACAGAATGCTCTAGAATGATAATAGAAATGTTGGTTGGAGAATGATCATGCAGACTTTGAAATGCTAAGCTAAGAATATTCTGTATTATTTTCAAGGTGATGTGGAGCTACTGAAGGTTTGTGTGGAAGGAAGCGACCTGGTCAGAACTATACAGTAGAAAGATGATCTTGACTTCTATATGGAGGATGGGTTAGGAAAGGAAGAAAATAGACACAGAGATACAATTAGTAGACTATTTCAATGGTCTTAGAAAAAAATTATAAATTACGTTTCCTACCCACAAAATACAATAGGAGATGAATGAGTGAGCAAAAAAAATCATATACAAGGAATTTGTTGGGAGTAGAAGAGCTGAGTAGATATGAGAGATGAGAGAGAGAAGAATGAGATCATTATACCTGAGTAATTAGAATGATAATGGATTGTTTTTTATCTTTCATTTTTTTTTCAAAGAGGACCAATGATGTCAGAAGGTGAAGTCTTGACTTGTGTGTAAATTGGATTTAAGTGAGATAGAGTTGTACAAGGAAAAGTCAAGATGACTAGCAATAGCCTGGGATGCAGTGAATGACTTTAGTGTCTTTGATGTCTGACCAAGCTCTAAGTACTTTACAACATCTACTTCAGCTGCCTTCATGGCTATTGGAACCAATGATTCTCTTTGGTCCATTCTACCTGGGAAAGTCTTCACATGCTTGAGGTAGACATCCCCCAATTCAGAAACAGATTTGAGACCTGTCAGTTATACCTAACCTGATTTAGCCTATTGTATCAGTAAGGCAAGTGTCACAATATCAATGGTGACCATGAATATGCCTGTATAGTTCTGTATCACAGAATATAAGAGACTCTCCATATAGAAGACAGAAGAAGTAAAACACATATTCAGACACCAAAGGATCAAATCCCAACACCAATAAATAACTCCAATTCAATACAGCAGCAATTAGATCCCAAAACCAGTGAGCCCACTTTATCATAACAGCAAGGAACTTAAAACTCAATATCACAGCAGAGAGCCAAGCCATCCCACAACATTTCCTTCTGCTTGGACCTTACTGTAACCACTCACTCACAAATCCTAGCTGTCTGCTTGCCTGCTTCCTCTCCACCTGAAGTTCTGAGAGGGAGCTTAACAGCACCCTCAGAGTATATATACCCCTTTTAGAGCCCAAGAGCTTCACAACTCTCATGACCTAATTAGCAAAAGGGTGTGGGCCTTCCTACAAAGAAGCCTCTCCCAATCAATCTTCCCTTAACTAACTCCACCTGAGACCTGTTAATGGGAAGATCTTTAATCACATTAACACCACATCTGTCTGCCAAGACAGTTTACTGGGGTGTGGCTGCTGTGCAAGCTATATATAGCTTCTTGGAGCCACAGGTGAAAGTTGGGTGAAGGTAGACACAAAAGTTTGATGAGCAGCCCTGAGAAGCACTCTGCAAGCCCTCACACCAGAGATACTAATACTTCCTGAACATGCCATACACTCCAATAATAAAGGTACTCTTGATAGGATTAAAAATGTTTGGAGGAAGACAGAAAATTTAATTTTTATCTTGAAATTCTCTTCACTTAGGATCATGCATTATACATGCTAGGCACTTAATAAATGCTAGAATTTAATTGACTTTAGGAAAGATGAATTTAAGGAGAAGATAGTGATTTCCATTTTGAGTTTGAGATATGATGGAAAATCCAGTTGCAGATATCTAGCAGGAATTTCTGGATACAGGACAGATTCTGGAAAGTTATTTGAGCTGAATGTTTTATAGTAGACAGAGATTGCATCATTGAATTAATAACACCCTATTATAATAATTAGTTCATTTTTACCCTGGGGTAATATAATGGCCCAAAGTCCCACTTCTTTAGCTTTGGGGAGTTTATTTCAGAACTCTGTTTCTTTGGTTTTGGTTTGGATTTGTTTTGTTTGTTTGTTTGTTCTTTTAGAGTTCCAGAAGGCACAACAAAAGTGAAGAATAGAGGCTATGTGGATTGTTGAGGGGTAGAGCTAACAAATCTGGTATAAGTGGGAAGTAAGAGAGGACTATTGCCTCAGGAAACATTAACTCAGACTCTTAAAAATAAGATGCAGGAATTTGGGATTTGCCAAAGTTAGGAAGTACCACTTGATTGGTAATTATTTTCCAGGATCCTGTGATAACCATGGCAGAGATCCCATGCTCCACACAAAATATAACTGACAGGTCTCAAATCTATTTCTGAGTTGGGGGATGTCTACCTCAAGCATGTGAAGACTTTCCCAGGTAGAATGGACCAAAGAGAATCATTGGTTCCAGTAGCCATGAAGGCAGCTGAAGTAGATGTTGTAGAGTGCTTAGAGCCTGGTCAGACATCAAAGACACTAAAGTCATTCATCAGCATGTTACTCCTAATCCAGGGATTTGGGGATGAACAATAAGACAGCAAGACATTCTGGTAGGGTATCTGTATCAATAAAGAGCTAGTGATTAGGCCTGCCATGCTTGAAAGAATTGATTCTCCACACAAAATCTGTAACTTGATCTCAAATTATATAGTTTCTTGGAGCCACATGTGAGAGTTGGATGAGGGTGGACACCAAAGGTCGATAAACAGCCCTTCAAAGGAATCTGCAAGCCCTCACACCAGAGATACTAGTCCTCCCCAAACCCCCATACACTTCTGTAAACTTTCTCAGCAGAAAGGCTAAACCAAGTTGACAAAAACCAATAGGCCCCAAATCTGTTGGTGAGTTAGGAGGATATCTACCCCAAGCATGTGAACACTTTCCCTGGTGGAATAGATGGATAAGAACCATTTGTTCAGCCATAAAGGTGACTGAAGCAGGCTCTGTGGAGCACTTAGAGCTTGGTCAGGCATCTAAGACTCTAAAGTCATCCACTGCATCCCAGGCCATTGCCAGAAATCTTGATTTTTGTCTTGCCAATGGACTTTGATGACTCAGGAAGAGAGAGTGAAGCTGATGACTTTGCACAACTCTGCCTCACTTAAATCTGATTCAAGCGCTAGTCAAGACATCACCCCATAATGTCATTGTTACTCTTTGAAAATGAAGGACAAACAACAACTTCATCTTAAAATTTTAGGAAAGCAGGCACATGCAGACATGGAACAAGTGTTCATCTCCCCTTTTCTGAGTTTGTGGATCATAAGGCTTGAAACTAAAGATGTCAGAGGTCACCTGATCCAGCCCTTCATTTTACAGGTAACTAAGCTAAGGTCCAGAGATTGTCTTGTCCAAGGTCACAAAGCATAAGAGCTGGGATCTGAACCTAGGTCTTCTGACTCCAAATCTTCTGTACCACCCATCCTTCTCACAATCACAGGAAACAGAGACCCTCTTGTAAATTTGATGTCTTAAGGCTCAAGGTCCCAAATGGATCTCTGTTGCAGGACTTCCTTTGCTCCTGCCTTAGAGGAGAAAGTAGGCCTTAAACTTTCCAAAGACTGCCTCTCTACTTGTAAGTCTTGATCATCTCTTTTCCTTCTCCTTCAGAGCTTGCTCTGGATCATTAAACTTTCTCTATCTCTCTTTTATCTTCAATTTCTACTTCTATCTAATTGCTCCTTCCTTGCTAACTACAAATTCACTTTTTTCCTAAACTAAAGAAATGAAACAAATAAACAAAACAAAAAAAACTCTTCACATGATCCTGTGGTCCCTTCAACCTAATGACTTTTTTATTTCTCCTCTCTTCTACTGTCAGACTCTGTAACAAAAATGTTACTTGAAGCTACTGTGACTGTGTAAGGCCAATAACACCAGCCCACAGGAGGGCTGCTAGCACAAGTTCTTTGATCTGCTTTTCTAAGGAAAGCAATTTTAAGGGGTTTACAATCTCACTTTAATTAAACATAAATATATCATTCACTTAGTGCAAAGGAAAAAGTCAACACCCTGACCTTCAGAGAAAACACAAACAGAAATTATAAGCAGAAATTATATATACAGAGCAAATAACACAAATCAGCAGAGAGAGTTTCTGTCTGTCCATAGTAATACATATGTACATAGTTACCAGAGAGAGAAGCACCAACATCTGGGTTTTCAAAGGAGGGGGCACTCCTTAAGGGCTACCCAGAGTCTCTTCTGGTCAAATCACAGAAACGCTTTTCCAGTGAGTGAGCCCCCTGAAGCAAAATGCTAACCTTAGAGTATATATATATATATATATATATATATATATATATATATATATAGTATATATATGCTTCTTCAGGGTCAGAGGGCATCATAACCATGTGGCTCAAACTCATGTGACTGAGGCTTTCTTGTGACTTAAGCAGTTCATCAAAGAGTCTTGATTCAATCAAAGACTCTTGATTGAAACCAAAGCAAGACTCAATCAAAAGCACTTGATTGCCTTAATGCTGAGAAGCATTCCAAAAGAAAAAACAGCAAAAAGTCCCACTTTGCTTGCCATTGTAAACTCCTGGAAAGATCCATCTACAGAGGATGCCTCCTCTTACTTCTCAATCCTTTGCAAAATGGTTTTTGATCCCACAACTCTACTGAACCTACTATCTCAATTTGCCTTTTACAGACAGGTCCTGTTTAATCCACTGAAGGGGTCCCATTTTTTTATTATTCAAATTCACACTATATTTTCCATTCAAATTGGACCAGTTACCATATTTTACATAATTATAACTTTGGATGCTGCAGACTGGAATACATGTGACCACTTCGGGAAATTCCTTATTTGCACTAATCTGGATCTAGTTATAATTGCTAAGGCTCATGACCTTTTCTCAATCCTTATGCTCCTTAACCTAACTTATCTTTTAATACTGTTAATCACCTATTGTCTTGAATAACTCCTCTTCCCTTGACTTCTCTAACACTTCCCTTTTCTTTGTTCTCCTCTTATCTATCTAACTGCTCCTCCTCAATATCTTCAAATGAATCATAATCTATATCCTATCCCCTAAGGCTGTGTCCCATAAGACCTCATCTTATATCTTCTCTCTATATACTTTCTCCTTTGGTGAGTTTGTTAGCTCTCATGAGTACAATTTTCCTTTCCAATTCTAGATGAAATGTCAATCTCTATATATATTATCTAATATAGAAGCTCAGTCCCACATAACCACAATTCTAACATCTACACTTGATGTCTTGTCACCTCTAATCAATGTGCCCAAAATGTTCCTGTCTTTCTGGACTTCAGAAACATGCCTCTTCAACTGCTGGCTCATCCTAGAACTTTCCTCTTTGTCTAGGGCCTCTTCCCCTTGGAATACCCTACTCCTGCTGCCTGCTTCCCCTGGAATATCCTTCTTCAAGGCCTGCCCTACTTCTCCCATTGGTGAGTTCCTCCTGCAGCCTCCATTTTGTGGAAGGGCCCAAACTGACCTGTCTTCCTTCTCTGTCCTCTTCTGGTTCTAACTTTTTACATTTTAAATTCCTGTCCCTACAAAGAATACACTTATCAGCTCCACTCATCACCACCATCCCAGTCACTTTTCTGCTCTCTTTTGTGTTTTGTCCTCCCCAATTCGAATGAAAGCTCCTTGAAAGTTGCAATTGTCTTTACTTTGGCTTGTGTTTATATCTGAAGTGCTTAGTATACAATGCCTGATACATAGTAATTGCTTAATAAATGCTTGTTTCCATCCTCATTCCTTTCTTCCTTCCTTCCCTAAACCTGATTTGCTTCCAAACTTCTCCATTTTTTGTTATGGGAACTGCCATTTTTGAAATCCATCAGAATTGTAAATGTTGTTTCATCTCGGATGCTTCTCTCTTCTTCACCCATTACACTCAACCAGTTGCTGTGTCTTATGGATTCCATCTACACAATACCTCATACATCAATCTATTTCTCTACACTTACATGACTTCTACCTTAATTCTGATCTTCATCATCACTTAAATAATTGTAACAGTCTCCTAGTTGGTTTCCTGTCTTTCTGTCCCTCTCCTTTTAAACTACAATCTTCACAGCTGTCTCAAAAAGAGAAGTGACTTGCTCAAAGTAGTGAGATTTGCTCTGACTCTTACTAGCTGTGTGACCTTGGGAAAATCACTTAATCGCTGTCTGCCTCAGTTTCTTCATATGTAAATTGGACATGATAATAGTATGAGTTGTGAGAATCAAATGAGATAGTATTTGTAAAACATTTTGCGAATTATAAAGCACTAAATAAATGCTAGCTATTTTTATTATTATTATAACATAAAAGTGGTATTTTTATCTTTGGCCCTCATGGTATTAGTTACTATTTACAATGTTTATGTAAAACTTTGTTGATCTGTGTTCCCAGCATGTGAAAGGTCTGCTCACCAACATAACAAATGTACAGCACAAGTCATTTCTATTGATAAACAATATAAAAAAGTTTATACTAATCGATTAACCAAAAGAAATTGCAGCAATTTCAGGAAAATGTTTTATAAATGACTGTAGTTTTAACAATTCAACAAAATCATAAAATTCATCAAAGGTCCTTTGTCCTACTGAGATTCTCTTTCTATGACCTCAGACAGTCACTTAAATGGCACAACAGCTTGAAGGATGATGATTTTGTATTTCCAAAAGCCTTTGCTAACCCAAGACAAAAGACTGGGTCATGTAGAGCTAGCTCTCCCCTTCTTCAAGGCACAAACTAGGAAGAAATTTTCCACCTTCGTTTAGAGTGAAGGAGGCTAAACTCACCCACACACTCCCAGGGAACAAACCAGCCAACCAGCATTTGAGAGAAGAATGTTATTGTGTCCATTATCTCCATGCAGATTGGATCCTGTACTGATAGCTATGTGCTGTCCCCCAGGACAGACTCCCACTGATGAGAGTTGGATCTGATGCTACACCCTTTCCAGCACTTGAAAGAAATCCGTCATATGACATCCGTGTGCAGCACAATTCAACCTTCATTAGAGTCTGCCTGAATTATATATACCCTGAACTTCTCATTAGGAATCTTTTCACAGGAGACCAACTTCTCATCTTATAGAACTTCCCCCCAGGAGAATGGAACTACATAGTCATTTGACATGCAAAGCTACCTTTACCCCAGTCCCTCTTCATTATCATGAAGTATGATTTGTGAGGTGACACCACTTTGCTTTCCTGAAATCCAAGTCTCCTAATTGTGATGAATTCTGTGGGAACATAAAATTACTCTGGTCTAAATTTTCTGTACAAAGCTATCGTAATTGTAGAAGCCTGGGGCAAATCCTCAAAATTTACCAGGTAGGGTCCCATTCTTACCCTAGGTCCAAAGTACTCTGTGGGAACATATGCCCTTAAAACTTCAGATTATGTGCCCCAATTTAGTTTACCCATAATGGTAAACCAAAGGACACACACCAAATTCATTTAATGAAATGACATAGTAAGAAAGTAGCAACAAAATATTTCTGATTTCTTCTGATGATGTCTTTGGAATTTTCCTACCTATAACTGGGCTATTAGATGCTCCTGAGCATATAATGTCCAATAGATGCTACTGTCCTGAACTCATTATACTTGTTGCTAGACATCACTCTAATGAATCTATAGTCTCAGTATTAGATTCATAGCCACAAGGGACTTCTCCCAGGTCTTTTAGAAAGGACCAAAAAAAACCCAAATCTTATTGGAACAACAACAGACAATTCTATAAGTATATTGTCTCAAAATCTTGGCTACTGAGGTCTTTCATCTCCCCAACAGTAGATTTTTAGCCACAAATTCTTTTTAGGAAAAAAAAATCATAGAATAATAATCCCAGCTAGCCAATGACCCTAAGGTTATTCTTTTCTTTGGACTCTCATTCATGATATAGGTTTTAGGCCACTTAGAGGCCTCACTATAGTTTATGATGAGTTTTCCACATCTATCTATACATATACTTCCCAACATTATATTCTTAAAAGGCTAATCTGTAAGCCAAATAATGGTTATTTTCCCAATAATTATTAAAAAGTTCTTAGGTAGTAGACCTCTAGTTTTCTAATTCTAATTCTGTTTTGTTCTCCCATGTAAATTAGTGGGTGGGAAAAAAAGCAGATAGTCATCAAGTCCATTGCCCATTCTGTCTTTCCCTTCGAAAGTTAAATAATATCTATATGTACTGATGCATAGCTCGTGCATAAAATGCAAGCTTCTTCAGTTTAAAAACTTTCACTTTTTTCCCTGTATCCCCATCACCTAGCATCTGGCATATAGTGTGTTTTAATAAAGACTTGTTTATGCAAGTGATGGATTTAAAGTCAGAGAACATAGCTTCAAATCCTGGCTTTGTTCCTTATTACCTGTAGGACATAAGACAAATCATTTAAACCCTCTGGAACTAAGCTTCCTCATCTATAAAATGAAAGAGTTGGACTAAAAGACTTCTCATTTCCTTTCTAGTTCAGTGATCTTATATGAGTGATTTGATATCTGAGAACAATGTCCATGTGGCCCTATAATAAGTTGATCACTAAACCAATTTCTAGTCCTTTTTATATAGCTAAAGTCAGCCAAAAGCTCAGGAGGTCTTTGGGGCACTCTTTCAATAATTTATTCACCAGTCGGCTTCCTAAATTATTATATTCAAGAGCTGGTTTTCTCTAAAAAAGGCCTCTCATGCTAATTTGTTGGTGGACAAATCCAGTATTAGCTTATTCCAATTTCAGTATGTATTTAATTAGCATATTTAAAGTCCTCCTACAGTGCCTCCTTGTGATAGGAAATCGAGGCTCACTTCTAAAATAGAGTAAGTTCTGGTAGACCCTACCAGTCAGAAACTTCTCCAATGTGAGTCCTGCAACAGACTGTGGATAATGTTCAACAATCAGCCTAGCTAAATTAGGATAAAGGCAGCTAGGTTGCACAGTGGTTAGAGTGCTAGGCCTGAAGTCAGGAAGATTCATCTTCCTGAGTTCAAATCTGGCCTCAGATATTTACTAGCTATGTGATCCTGGGCAAGTCACTTAACCCTGTTTGCCTCAGTTCCACATTTATAAAATGAATGGAAAAGGAAATGGCAAGCCAGTCCAGTATCTTTGCCAAGAAAACCCTAAAAGGGGTCACGAAGAGTTGGACACAAGTAAAACAACTGAGCAACAAAAAATTAGGATAGGTTCATCACTAGACTAGCCACAAAGTGAAGTTTCTGGCCATAGCAAGCCAGTAGAGACAGCCTACTAAGATATAAAAGGCTGTGTTCTATATTAGGGGAAATAGAACTCACACTGATAACATCATAGCTACTGAAAGTACTAAAGTAAGAAATATTTAAGCACTTTCAAGAAATTGATGTCACAGAAATCAACAAGTTCATTGAGTCACATTTTCACATAAATAAATTCAATCCTATAATTTTATATGAAAATCTGAAACTCAGTCACTGAAATAATAGAATCTGGTTTTAAGATTAATAAAGAGAACTAAAGTTAATAAAATGAACTCAATGTATGCCAATATTTCCATTTCAGGGTTTCAGCTAATAAAAAGGTAGAAATAGTCTTTTGATTCCAAAATTAACTTAAAAAAAGAAAATCTATTATCCAAGTAAAAAAAACAGGCAATTCACATTGGTCTACTGAGGAGCTCTTTGGGAAATAATTTTGGAGTCCAATATTACAATCAATATATTCTTGAATAAATGCTATCACATAGAATTACCCAAGATATAAGATTAATTTTGAATGACTTTCAGTCTTTTGAAATTCTAGCTTCCCCTCAACACACACACACACACATGCACACACACACACACACATACACACACACAGATATTTTCCTGGCTTAATGTGAAATAAGAATTAAAGATGCTTCCTCTTGGCTTGGTAGAACTCTCTAGTCTCTCAAAGTTGTCTCTCAAGCCGCAAAATGTTATATATAAAGGCTTGATACTACTGGCACTTCAGGAAGCAACTGATGTCATTACCTTTTATTATAACCTTATGAAATAATTGATATAAAAATGGTAGAGGCTTTCAAGGCTACATGCCCATTGAGTTTGGAATGTCTTTACTTGAAGGTGGTCATCAGTTATGGATTATGTCTAGTAGTCAAAATCATGCAGAGAACATTCTATTTAGCTGCTGAATATCCAAGTCAGTTTAATGTCAGCAGCTTTTTACAATAAGATGCAATGTGTCATTCTACACTTTGTGCTACAGAGCAATTTATGCTCTTTAATCAAGTGACTTTGCAAGCCACTAAGGAGGAATTGACTTATCTATACAAAATTTTTCATTGCAGCATTGTGGTGATCCAGTCCCCACTTGTAATGGAGAACAGTTTTATTTTACTGATTGTGTTATGACACTTATGTTCCTTTATCAAATTATGATTTAACTGAGAATGAGATCATTTTTGCTTTATTCACGGTCCATGACAACCTTTGTCCCGGCTCCTGGCTCTGTTTCCTGATACTGTTTAGATTCCAGCTTCTCTCATGTTGACTCAGCATGGTTGTTAATGTAAATGATAGATCTAGACTACAGGTGTAATGAGAAAAACTTCAGGTGTTTCTTCTCTGTGTTGTGTCAGTTGATAGTCCCTTGGCTCCCAGCTGCTCCCAATAGAGTGGTCTTGTAGGCTGTGACATATTTCCTCAGAGTTCCTACAAGTTTCTGTCTTTGGTATGGCAAACAGAAGTAATGTCTTGCTTGGTATTGTGATCTACGCATGAGAAGACAGTCCTAGAACTACAATGAAATGAATTTTTCACAAGTTAAATCATGTTTTGCTGTTTAGACATTACACTGAAACCATTATGCTATTTGCAAATTTGGCCGTTTTTTGCCTGGTAATCAGCATCCAAATACTTTCCAAAACCCCTATTTTACTAGGAATGTTAAAAGAGTTTATATTCTCAATTAGGAAGGGAGGAAGGAGGGAGGAAGGAAGGAAGCCACAAAAGTTTTATGCTTTGTCAAATATCGTTTCTTGATTTCTTCTTATCTAGCCAAATTATCAAAATATCTTGCAAAAGGTCTTCAATATCTTTATCCCTTAGGTCAAGAGGCATTCTCTTAGCTTTGTGTCCGTCTCTATGTGCATTACAAGGCACTAGTGCTCTTGGGCAGCAATATCTATTGTTCATAATGTAGATATTAATATTCAAGTATTCAAACGAACAAAAGTTACATTGCAGTAATTTATGTTTTTTGTAATGGAAACTTACCAGAAAAATTTACACTTTGAGTTACCAAAAAGAAAAAAAAAGCTTTTTTTTTTCCTCTAGTGGACCCCTGTACAACTAGGGTATCCAAGAAAGAATGACAAATAGGGAATTTCTTCAGTGGCCCTATATCAATGCAAAGAGACCCCACAGAGTAGTAGGGGTGTGGATTGATCCTCCTCTTCCCTCACCTCTGCTCTCCTTTCACCCAAATTAGCACAACTTGTACCCACACTAGTAATTTGAAGATTTGCAAGACAAGGTTTGCAACTGCTATTTTTCCTTCTCTCAGAGTTCTGGAAGTAACATTAGCATGAGTGACTATTGCTCACCTACTACTCTGGATACTGAGCCCCCACTGAAATGCTTCCTATGTAAATTTTTCCTGCTTATTAGATTATTCTATTAACGCTTAATCAAAATATTTTCTAAATAGAAGGCAAGGGAAGAATAAATATAACCAAATATTCCACTCATAAACTTGGGGTGCACTCCCATACAATGTCTGTGTGAAAAAGTGAGCACAGATTTTAAACACTACTTTAATGATACACATGTGTAGAGAGACCATGTGCCCAAAGTGGTTCACAACTCTCTAATTGCAGGCCATAATATCCTTTCTTTTTCTCGGTAACAGTCCACATAAAGTTCATTGGGTGGAATGTGGTGTTGGTCCTATGGCTCTGCTGCTGAGTTGGGACATTCCTCTGCTGGGGGGAGCTGCTTGTCTGCTCCTTCCTTGGGTTTCTTCTACCAAGGAAATGCTATGCTCTGTCAGAAAGGGAAAAGTGATCTTTAGCCTTTGATTTCTTGAACTTTTCGATTTCTGCCCTCTCAACTGAGAAGTGAAGGGTTGCTTCTTCCCAAGCAGTAGCTAGCAGTGAGGAAATTATAATAAGCCTTCTTGTCGTTGGTCAAATCTTGCAGACAACAGGTGGCATGAAAGGAAGGCTGTGGCTAGTCAGCAATTTACGAACATCAGGTGATACTGCAGAGAAATGCAATTAACTTCCTTCCACCATCAACTCTAAAAACTTTTCAAAGACTGGTTCAAAGCAGATTCTCTTCAGTAAAAAATATCATTTTATGGTGAGTAACAAAATCTTCATTTCTCCTTTTAAGACAGGTAATACTGGCACACAGGAAGGCTACTAGCACAGGTTCACTCTTAATCTGGTCAGACAGGAAGACAGCTTAGGAGGGGCTAATAATCTTACTTTATTCTAGCCTAATCTTCTCACAAGAGGGTTGCTGAGCGCAGCATTCCCTAATCATCTTCCTTGCAGGGCCCAGCAAGGGGTGGGGGGCAACTACCCCTACATTTCTATGGGGTCAGCTGAGACAGGCACAACTTGTGCACTCCCCTAAATCCCCTCAAGCCTCAATGTGGAACAGTTGAGGCAAACACAGATTCCTCCCAAGCCTTAATGGGGGCCAATCAAGGCATACACAGCATTTCAGCTTGTGCATTCAACCCTAAAGGTCCCCGACTCACTGACCAGTGCCCACCTCCTTTACAGGGCAACAGACAATGAATGCATATTGCCAGCAATAGGCTCATGAATTTACATTATCTCACCATTACATCTCACTGCAAAGTTGCAGTAGATATTTATAATTTAAGCATAAATGTTTATATCATTTATCATTATATAATGCTGCACGAGTGTGGTGGAGATGTTTGCCAGCCATAAGCCTGGGAAATAGAGATTGTTATGGCCATGAATCCTGGGAAACTAAACTCTAAGAAAGAATAACAAAAATCCACCTTAAACACACTAAAATCCACCTTACTTATACTCCTAAATAAACCATAAATAAACAAAATACATTTGTCTAATAGTCACAACTCCAGAGCCCTCCTGTCAGTCATATGCAAATCAGATGTTGAGAAACAAGACCTTTTAGCCATATTTACTTTAAGTGCCTTATCTCTGCTTGAAGCTCTCTTAATGTTTCTGAAATATACAGTCCTCACCCTTGTTTTTGTTTTTACTTCTTTTCAATTAGCCAAATCGTCAAAATCCAAAAGAAGTAACCTGCTCCATTTATAGTAACCTCCCCCCAAAAAATCCAAACTAAAATTATATGTCCACTATTCATGGGATGACTGAACAAATTGTGCTATATGAATGCAATGGAATAAAATAAGAAATGACAATTTGAAGAATATAAAAATAAATGTAGAAAACCATATGAAGAGATGTGGAGTGAGGAAAGCAGAATTACAAAAACAATATACAGACTCAGAGGCATAACTAGCCAGAACCCTGCTTCTGGGAATTTGTGTTGAGGAGAACAGATGCAGGCAGGGACACAGACACTGGTCTACAGGAAAATATAGTCTGACAAAAGTGAAGGGGGGAGGAATGGTTCAAAGGATAATCAGAACGGTGATGAAAGTTTGTGGTATCATGTAAGATTTGCTTTCATTCTTATTTTTGGATTTTGATGTTTTAAAGTTTACTAATTATTTTTTTTTTTGTTTCTGAATTCAGCATTGTTAAAATACTGAATCCAGATAACTCAGGTAAAAGGAAAATTATTTAACTGAATTATTAGCTTTGAGCTTTCCATTTTAAGAATGACTACAAACTTACGGTGTAAACATAAAATATAGAAACAGTTCTTTCCCTATTCACGCTGTCTGACATGGACACTTTGAAAGGTAGAGCTACTTACACTTTTTAAATCATTTAAGTCTCTTGAGGGGCAGTATAGCATAGTAGAAACTAGTTGGCTTCAGAATCAGGAAGCTTAGGTTCTAGCCCCAGATAAAAACTACCTGTGCAGATCTGACAAAGCCACGTGGCTTCTCAGAGTGCCAGCCAATTCTTGGAAACTATAAATTACAGTTGACTTTCTCATCAGCATTGGTAGAGGTAGCTTCAACACTGGGGAGAATTGGCAATGATGAAATCACATTTCTAGATTTTCAAAAAGTTTATTTTAGATCCCAACATAATTAAAGATTATTATTTAACATTCTTTAAAGGTCACTCTTTGGAGGCAGTTAGGTGGCACAGTGGATAGAATGCCAGACCTGAAGTCAGAAAGCTCATCTTCCTGAGTTCAAATCTGGACTCAGGCACTTACTAGCCACGTGACTGGGCAAGCCACTTAACCATGTTTGTCTCAGTTCCTCATCTATATAATGAGCTAGAGAAAGAAATGGCAAAACATTCTAGTATCTTTGCCAAGAAAACCTCAAATGGAGTCAGTCACAAAGAGTCAGACATGACTGAAATGACTGAACAACAACTAAAAGTTAAATCTTTATTCCTTCACACTCTTCTCTAAGGAAAATGAAAACTCTCACCCTGGAAGGATATAGATGGGTTGAAACAAGAGGTAACTTCCATCTGAGTTTGGGAAATAAGGAAAAGCCTCCTGCCATCCTACCACAATTGTCTTTATGGCTACTCTTATTGACCTGTGTAATTGTGTGCTGGACATCCTCCATGGTTCACAATAATTGCTATATGACAGACAGTCTAATTGGAATGAACACTCAGATGGAGTGTGATATCAGTACAACAGGCACACGTCAATCTGCTTATTGTTGCACCATTACTTTGGGCAAAATTCCAACCTGGAACATAATTGCACCATATGCCTCAACTTAACAGGGAAAGAAAAGAAAATAAAAACATTCAGACTCCACAAACATTTGTATTATTGAAAAACAGTAATAGAGTACCACACAACATCCCACACCAAACCCACCCTACTTATTAATATGATCATTTGAATAGCAAACGAGCACCAAAGAGCATTGAGGGACAATAAGAACTGACATTTCAAAAGTATTTTAGATACATTTGATCCTCATAGTATCCCTATTATTATTCCTATTTTTCCAATGCAGACACTGAGGCTTAGGGAGCTTGCCTCCTTTGCCCATGATCACACAACTAATGTTAGACTTCGATTGACTACAAATCTAATGTTCTTTCAACTAAACCACCAAGTGATTTTACTTTGAGTATTAGTGGCCAGAGAAGAATAAGCACAGAATCACAGCACCCACCAAGAAGTGGAAGGGCCCTCAAAGGACACCTAGTCCAACCCAAACCCAAACATTAGTAAAACAATGTATTAGTTCCTTCACTTTATGTCTGATGGGTGTTCAAGAAAATATAGTCAAAAGATCAGTTATGTGGTTATAATGAGGAAAGTTCTAATGATTGTGCTATTGTCAAATCATGCTCAGGCAAACTTAAAAATTCATTTAAAAAAGAATTAGTCTCACTGAACTCTAAAGCTTTACGACAGAGACTTGATTATAGGTCACTTAACCTTTTTCGGTCTCAATTCTCTCAATAGAATGAGGGAATTGCATGGGATTACTAGCCTTTAAAGTCCCTTCTAACTCTATATCTGTGATCCTTTCTAGTCTGTTTCATGATCTGCTTTTTTTTCTTTGATAGTATTTTTTCCCAATTACATGTCAAGAAAATTTTTGGCATTCATTTTTACATGATTTTTGAGTTCCAAATTTTTCTCTCCCCTTCCCTCCCTTCCTCGGAAATTGGAAGGTAATTCTATCATGTGTATGTATATATACATACTATCATGTATAACATATTTTCATATTAGTCACAGTTGTGAGAAAGGAACAGATCAAAAGGGGAAAAAACATGAAAAAGAATAAAGTATGTGAAAAAAATGCTTCAATCTGTATTCAGAGTCCATCAGTTCTTTATCTGGATATGGACAGCATTTTCCTTTGTGAGTCCTTTGTACTTGTTTGGATCGTTGTCTTGTTGAGAAAAGCTGAGGGATTGACAGTTGGTCATCACACAATGTTGCTGATACTGTCTACAATGTTTTCCTGTTTCTGCTCATTTCACTTTGTATCAGTTTGTACAAGTCTTTCCAGATTTTTCTGAAATCTTCGTGTTGATTATTTCATATTGCAAAATAACATTATATACCTCAGATTTTTCAGCCATTCTCCAATTGATGGGCAACTCATCAGTTTCCAATATTTTGCCACCACAAAAAGAGCTGCTATAAATATTTTTGCACATGTAGGTCCTTTTCCCTTTATTATGATCTCTTTGGGATATAGACCTAATAATGATATTGCTGGATCAGAGGGCATGCACAATTTGGTTGTCCTTTGGGTATAGTTCTAAATTGCTTTCCAAAATGGTTGGATCAGTTCACAACTTTATCAACAATGCATCCATCAGTGTCAAATTTTCCCATATCCTCTCCAACATTTATCATTTTGCTTTTTTGTCACATAAGCCAATCTGATAGGTGTGAGGTGGTACCTCAGAGTTGTTTTAATTTGCATTTCTCTAATCAAAAATGATTTAGCTCACTTCTTCATATGCCTATAGATGTCTTTGATTTCTTCATTTGGAAACTGCCTGTTCATTTATCATTTATCAATTGCGGAATGGCTTGTATTCTTATAAATTTCACTCAATTCTCTGTGCATTTAAGAAATGAGGCCTTTATCAGAGAAACTTGCTATAAAGATTATTTCCCAGCTTTCTGCTTTCCTTCTACACTTGGTTGCATTGGTTTTGTTTGTACAAAGGCTTTCTATTTTAATACAATCAAAATTATCCATTTTATATTTTGTAATGCTCTCCATCTCTTGTTTTGTCGTGAATTCTTAGCCAGATAATGTTTCTTTCCTTATCTCTTTCAATTAGATCTGTTTTACTTTGTGTAAGACCAGGATTGCTACCCCAGCTTTTGTTAACTTCAGCTGAAGAGTAATAGATTCTGGTCCAGCCCCTTACCTTTACTCTGTGTCTCTCTGCTTCAAGTGTGTTTCTTGTAAATAATATATTGTAGGATTCTGGTTTTCAATCCACTCTGCTATCCACTTCTGTTTTATGAGAGAGTACATCTCATTCACATTCACAGTTATGGTACTATTTGTGTATTTCCATCCATCCTACTTTTTCTCCTGTTTGAACTCTCTCTCCTTTCCCCCTTTCTCTCCTCATAAGTGCTTTGCTTCTGTCTACCACCTCCCCCATTTGCCCTCCCTTCTGTCAGTGCCCCCACCACCCCCTCCCTTCCTACTTCCCTGTCAGGTAAAATAGATTTCTATTTTCAACTGATTGTATACTAATTGTGTATACTATTCCTTCTTTGAGCCAACACTGATGAGAATAAGGTTCAAGTAATGCCTATTGCCCACCCTTCCATCTTCTCCTCCACTGTAATAGGTCTTTCGCACCTCTTCATGTAAAATAATTTACCCCATTCTACCTCTCCTTTCCTTCTGCACCCAATGTACTGCTCTTTCTCATCAATTAATTATTTTTATGTCATTCCCTCAAATTCACCTTATACTCATACCCTCTGCCTATGTATGTATGTATGTATGTATGTATGTATATATACATACATACATACATATATATATATATACATACATACATACATACATATATATATATATATATATATATATTCTTTCTACCTATACTATTAGTGGTATATTTTTAAGAATTAGAAGTATCATTTTCCCATGTAGGGATGTAAACGGTTTAGCTCTATTAATCCCCTGTGTTTTCTTTTCCCTTTTTACCTGTTAATGCTTCTCTTGGGTCTTGACATTGGAGATCATTTTTTTTTAATTTAACTGTGGTCTTCCCCTATGAAAACTTGAAATTCTCCTATTTCATTGAATGACTATTTTTTTCCCTTGATGTATTATGCTTAATTTAGCCAGAGAGGTGATTCTTGATTGTAGTACTGGGCCCTTTGCCTTCCAGAATACCAGGTTCCATGACTTCCAATCTTTTAATGTTGTAGCTTCTAGGTTCTGTGTAATCCTGCCTCCCCAATATGTGGCTCCCCAATATTTGAATTGTTTTTTTCTGGTTGTGTGCAGTATTTTTTTTTCCTTGACTGGATAGCTCTGCAATTTGACTATAATATTCCTTGCAGTTTTTATTTTGGGATCTCTTACCTAAGGTGATTAGTGGATTCTTTCAATACCTATTTTGCCATGTTTCCAGGATATCAGGGCAGTTTTCCTTGATAGTTTCTTGAAAGATGCTGTCCAGGTCCTCCTTTTGATTATGATATATGATGTTATGATATGTTTTATATATGATACATTTGATATTATGTTATATTTCAGGGAGTCCAATTATTCTGACCCAACCCTAGCAGTACTATATCTTGTCCCTGTACTAGACACAAGTTCATTTTCCAAACTCCCCATCTATTTCCTCTTCCTGCGCAGGCAGTCTGTAGTATACTCCAATAACCTTCATTCAGTCCTCTCTAACATATTCCCTCACTCTGGTTCTTTGATTTCCTCATATGAACGTATCTTTTTAATATATAAAGCTACCTCATTCTACTCTTTCATATCTAATTTCTTTTGAATAAGATATATTAATTCTAGAGCCATATTCAATTCATGGGTTTCCTTCTACCAGCATTCCACTTAACCTATTTGACCTATAAAGTTGAATTTGTATCCTTTCATTAAAACTTCTAGCTCTTCTTCTTCTGGTTTAATCTAAGGACATCTTTATACAATTATTTGAGAACATGGGTTTTGCTGCTTGCTCTTTTCTTGGACTTGTCTCCTTTGCATTTCTGAGCTTCTCCAAAGCTACTACTCTTCTTTTTTCTTTATAGCTATACTCTGTGGTGTCAAGAATGGATAGAAAGGAAAGCTAAAATAACTCCACTTTGTCTGTAGTTCTTCTGTCTTGCCCCTGTAATATCAATTAAGTTGGGTGTCTTTGATTGAGTCTTATTAGGTGCTAAGCCCCAGGTCCAAACCCCTATCTCTTAGGTGCTAAGCCTATGTGGGCACGAAGCCCTCAGGGTCCTAAGGGGAGTTGCTAAGACCAGAGCCAATAGTAAGGGCCTAAGTTCTGGTCACTCAGATGATGTTTGATGATGGCTAAAGAGTGTATAAAAAGAGAGAACAGAGCTATTCGCTTAGGGCTCTCCCTCTTGGTGGAGTGCTGATGTGGAGACTCTGGGCAGCCGTAGTTAGGAACCCTCCAGCTTGTAAACCCAGATGTCGGAACTTTGTTAAACTCTGGTAACTATGCATTGAGATTTGAATCAGACAAGGTCTGTCTGTTGATGTTTGTAATTTGTTTGTATTTGCTCTGAAGCTCAGGGTGCTGGCTTTTCCCCCTGAGATGAGTGAATGATATTTGTATGTTGGATTAAAGTAAGATTGTTAACCCCTTAATGTTACTTTCCTTAGTAAAGCAGATTAAAAGAATCTGGGCTTGCAGTTCTTGTTGTTGGGCTTGTGTTGGTTTTTCACCCCTACAGAAGCTGCTAGCTGGATTATTGCAACAGCCTCTGACCTTGTTTGTATTACAACCCCCACCCTATCTACAACCTTCCTTACCACTGAAATAGCAAGGGCAGTCCTATATATTAGGGTAGGGTTACAAAAAATAGCTAAGCTGAAAAAGAGCCTTTCCTGTTATTAGCCCCCAACAACAGGTCTTGTCCAATTCTAAGGTATCCCATACCCAATTCACCCCCTGCCTAAATTGAAACCTATATCAGTTTTGTCCTTTTTTTGAGAGTCTTTGCCTATGGCAGTGGGGCTCCCTTGCTGATGAACTCAATAGACCCTGGGTGATCCCTAAATTTGTGGTATTCTGTGTGAGTTATAGTTTTGGTTTTGTAGTATTGGTTTGGGTATTGGTTATGGTTTGTAGCAGTGGAAACAATTTTATCCACACAAGTTTGTTGGATATACATAACCATTTTTCTCCTGCTTACATCATTTTTTAAAGCTCTTTTGATTAGATGTATAGTCTACAAGTTAAAAAATACCTTATTTCTTAGATGAGACAGGGATAGTTGGGAATCTTAATGTGGAATTTTTGGACACCAAAGAGTTTGTGGAACAAAATGTGCTTCTGTTAAGATGCTTCTTCAAGATAGTTAATAAGCCTTATTTACTACTAACAGAATAAATTACATCCATTGCCAATGAATATGTTTCTTTAAAGGACACTGAATTTGGAGTCAGTGATCTTGGGTTCTCCCATTTACTACCTGTGTGTATCACTTAACATTTCTAGGCCTCAGTTTCTTTATTTTTAAAATAAAAGTACAGAATATACGGCCTCTAAGGTCCCTTCTTATCTCTAAATCTATGATTTTATGATTCCCATCCCATACAGCAATGGATAAATAGGTCTTCAAAGATCTGTCCATTCATTACCACATGAGTAGTCTAAGTAAAGCTTCCTGCTAGAAAGTACGCTACCAAAGGAACAAAGTAGTAAAAGAACTTCATAAAAAATTCAAATATTAATGGTTCACCTCCTTGGCATACAAAACATCAGAGACAGAAGAAGAAATCATCACTGATGGAGTCAGTCCTATTAGTAAAACAGTGTATAGTAGTTGTATAGCAAAGTCAGAGCATGCATTATAAACTAGAGAATATATGATTTCTCTGTTTCACACTCCCTATTCACCTTCTAACCAATTTGTCTCTTTCCATGTTCAACCAAGAGATGCATAACAAGAGGGAAGGACTTGAGGATGCCAAAAGAAGAAGGGGGAGTGGTGGATAGAGTGCTAGACTTGTAGTGAGGAAGAATTGAGTTCAAATCTAACCTCAAAAACTTATTAGTGAGTCAATTAACTTCTATCTGAGAGAGTCATTTAACTTCTGCCTCAGTTTCCTCATTTTTAAAACAGGGATAATAATAGCATCTACCTCCTACAGTGGTTGAGGTGATCAAATGAGATTATATTTACATAGCTTCTAACACAGTATGCTAAATAAATGCTTGTTTCCTTCCTTCCAAAAGCTAAAAAGAAACACAGAAAAGTTGATCCTGATAAGCAGCAATATATTATTTGAATTTACTTTAGTACTATTTGGGTTTTTTTGGCAAAGATACTGGAATGGTTTGCCATTTCCTTCTCTAGCTCATTTTATGGATGAGGAAATGGAAGCAGACAGGGCTAAATGACTTGCCCAGGGTCACACAGCTAGTAAGTGTTTGAGGCCAGATTTGAATTCAGAAAGATGAGTCTTCCTGACTCTAGGCCTGGTACTCTCTCCACTGCACCAATCAGCTGTTCTACAACAACTCTGCATATTGTCATATTTATGACCCCACTTTATGGGAAGTAAAACAAAGCTTAGATGAGGTTAAATAAGTCACTAACTAATGATCAGAGAGCTAGGAAATGGAAGAACTGAGATTCCAACATGAGTCTCCTGACTGCCATATCCAGCAGCACTTTAGACTGACTACCCCACTTTGACTCTCGATCCCATGCTACCTCTCTAACTTATCAGTCTCAACAAGCCTCATAGAATTAACCTGGGCTCAAGCTTGGTATTCAAGTTCTCAGCCCTAGAGCAGATTTCATCCCACATATTCTCAAAATTTTGAAAACACTAAGAGCAGTGTTAAGTATAACGCTCAAGGCTAAATAAAAATAATAAAAACTGCCTTTCATCTTGGCTTGGAATCTAAGAAACAGACTGTCAAATATTCCCTGGCTAAAAAAAATAAATATCCTAAGTGTCTGAACATCAAATGAGAAAGCTTTGACAGAAAGACCTTCTGATGTATTCTAAGAGGGCTTAACAGGGCCGTGGTGTAGCAGCTGGGGGAGTGGGGAAGGCTATCAACAGGTCCTGGAGGTAGCTAGAAGCCAGACCACAGAGAGCTTTAAAAAGTGAGTGATAACATTTTGAAATTACTATAGGGCTTTCCTGGGAGGCGATGTAAATTTTTCCATGAAGACAAAATATGCAGATTGAGCTCACTTCCAAATGGGAAGAAGAGCTGCAGAGTTTCATACAGTTTGGAGGTTAAATTTGCCCATTGGGGAGAGCAGTTAAAGGGGAATTACAATAGTTTAGGTATAGAAAAAATAGGTACATAAATCAAAACATTCAGATTTAGAGCAGGTGCTACTGGTTGTAATGTTACTGCATTTTTCTGGTGTAATAAAAATTATTGTTTTAAAATGTATTATTTGTGATTCATATATAAAAATGCATGGCCCCCAGGTGTTCTAATCTGAAACTGATGTTACCAGCATTTATAGTTTCCCTATGCAGCAGAAGGGTGCTGCCATACAAGGTAACAAAATACAGGTGTAAATAATACCAACTTATTTGTGTTTTGATCATCTGGACAAGGGGTGGGGAACCTGTGGCCTTTGGATTTATTCTATGAAGTGTAGATTCAAGCAAAGGGCCACACTTGAGGACCTAGAGGGCCACATGTGGCCTCAAGGCTACAGGTTCCCCACCCCTGAATTCTGGACTCTTTTTTCCCCCTCGTAGGACTTTTGAAAAAAGAAGAAATGGATCTAGTCAAAGTGGAGTTTCAATGTTCAATACTTCATTAAAAAAGTAAAATTAGGTAACTTTGTTTTGCTTTTTAAAAGCTCTTCTTGGTAGGTATTGAATAACTCAGGGGATTAGTGAATAGGTTATGGAATACCCTCATTACCAGATCAAGTACACCCCAGGATCAATATAGATTTTTACCTGATGGCTTTTCAATATAGGAAATGTATTGGTAGCTTCAATAGATCTCACAGTAGGTGTTACATAAAAAAATAACCATCACAATTAGCACCTTCAGGTTTGATGTGGGTCAAAGGTTATAATTAGGCCTAGAGGTTTTTTTTTTGGGGGGGGGGAGTGTAGTCTAAATGTAGCTCTGGATTTCATAATTAAAATATATCTTTTTTTTCCTTTATTCCTTTTGAATATTACTTCAGCCTGATGCTGTGAAAAGTACACTCAATTTGGACTCTGAGAACCTAGGTTCAAATATCAGTTCTGCTATTGAACTGTGTGATTTTAGTCATCGTTTAATTTCTCCTCTATAAAATGAATTTGAACCAAATAATCTCTAATATGTCTTCCAGTTTTCAAGTCTATGATCTTATGAATGGTTTCTTCACAGTAAAATAAGGAAACAATCTCCAAAATCAAATTAGGAAGCTATTTCTTTTGTACTTAGGTCTTCTTAATATAGACCACATATCATATCTGCAAATTTGTGTCTCCTAAAGAGAAAATTATTATATCAAAATACTAAACATAAAGAAAGTGAAAAAATACTAAAGCGTGCTGTAATTGGACGAATGGAGACTTTGCGAAATTTAAGGGTCTATAATTTTGAAGAATCTAACCAAATTCCATTCCTCTATACTCACACATAGGGAAATTAGTACAGGGCCCATATAAAGGAGACTGATGGCAACAGTAACCTTTCTTTCAATACTACTGGCAGTTTCACTAAATTCAATTCACCCAATAAACCAGGTAGCTCCTCTTCCCAATTGGCTGTCATGACCCTGACAGAGCTAATGCTAAATCTCCATGTACCAGAGATTGGGAATCAGCAAAATGTAGCAATCTGGCAAGTGGGCCATCAATCACACATCACAAAGCCTGGTCTAGTCAGACACCTTCCTCATGGTAGAATGGAAACTTGGACTAAGAAAGGGTGCTTGAGGAAGTGTCAAAGAATTTTTGGAGTAGTGGTATCTCAGAAATTGATCAATGTAGAGTGACATGGGGGGCATCCAACTGGCATTAGGGAATTTAGTACTAGAAACTTTCATCCCCTCTCACATCCTCATATCCCTATCCCTTTCACACCCATGGGTTCTTTATGAAGAAAGAGAGTAGAGAAAGACAAGATAGTTTGGAAGAGGGGGTGTGTGAAAATTCATGTCCTCCAAGATCTAACAGATTGTTAATAAGATACTGCCTTCTGCCACCATTTAATAACTCATAATATGTAAGGAAGACCAACAGATATACATTTTCTTAGCCTGAGGCAAGTAAATTTTGCCCCCAACACAAGATTCCACTCCCATTGCCTCAGTGCCTTCGTGGAAGGCCCAACTTTCCCACACACAAACATCCACACCCCTACTCTAGGACTAGATCCCAACCATTATCAGAATGAGTGATAGTTACTTGTAGGCAAGACTGTATGAGGATAGGAATAAAGGTAGTGAAGGAGAGAAGCAAATGATTGAGGAAGGGTGTCAGATCACCTCCCACATACACTTTCTGGGGGCTCTTGAGCAATCATGGCTGGCTTGAGCAGAATTTAATTCACAAGAATAATGAGTTAAAATAGGAACCTTCCATATAGTTAACAGGAGTGAGCTCCTCCTTTGTTCTCCCTCCATGGCTTTAACCCCAAAATGGGCGTGAAGGAGTTGGAAGGAAGAGACTCTTCCTGCATTCTTGTTCCAGGTACAAAAATTCCCACTTACAACTCTGGTTAGAGTATACCCTATAACTTACCTTTACAAAAATAGGGAATTTCAGCTTCCAGAACAGTCGATATGATCTTATCTCCACTTTTATTACTTCTTCAGAACTAAGGCCCAAGATTCCACTCTCACACAGTCATCACCAGAATCCATTAGAAAAGGGAGATTCCAACCAAATGCAAGTATATTCAATTGGAAGTATCACTTGTGTCCAAAGTCACTTATCATTATCCACATGTACCTTGAGGCCAGTAGAGACCTTAGTCCAGTCAGAAGAAACAAGTTCCCTCCAGTGACTCTGAAGAATCTGCACATACTAATGTCAGTGAAATCTGTAGTGGCCCCACTCTTCATTTCTGAGAAACAACAGAAATAGGTCTGTTCATTGAACACATTAAATGCCAGAAAACAGAGCTGACCAGTTAGCCTTGAAACTAATTTAGTAATAAAGATGTTGAATGGTTTTATTTCTGGTAGTTTTTTCACTGTCCATCTAGAGCGACTAGTCCTGACTTTCCCAGGGCCCAAACCTGTTGGCCAAAATGTATTGAAAGAAATTGTATTAAAAGAAAGGAGACAGAAAACAATTAGGTGTTTAGCATAACTCAAATCACAGTATGGCAATCACATATCCAGGATTGTGCTAGAGCCAGCTCAAACTGGCTTTCAGCTCTTGAGAACTTGAAAACTGATTTTTAAATTTTCAGTGTGGGCATTAGCACCTCAGAAATCAGCAAGCTCCAAATCATTGTTTGATTGACTGTTTTGCTGATTTCTAGACTTAGGGAGATGATGGAGAAAATGTTAATAATGTATTAAAGTATATTTTGAGCACATGTTTTTTCTTCAAAGAGCTGGTTGTTAAATATTCATCAACACACCTCTGCCCAAGCCCCACAGTAATAATAACCTAAAACTACACAGAGCTTTAAAGCTCTTTATTTTATTTTCTTTATTGTCACTTGCACCTCAGCAGAAATCCATGAAGGAGACACTACAGAGATTACTGTTTCTATTTTAGAGATGTAGATACTGAGGCTTGGAGGTGTTAAGTGACTTGTTTGTTCAGTGTGTAAGTGTCAAAAGTAGATTCAAAGTTAGGCCTTCCAACTTTCCCACCCCAGCCACATGGATTCATCATGCCCACTTGCTGGGCATCTTTCCCCTACTCTCTCCCTTTCTACCTTCTTCTTCTGTGCTGTGTTCCTTCATTAGATTGTAAACTCCTAGAGGGCAGGAACTATTTTAATGCCTTTCTCTGTGTCCCCAGAAGTTGGCACAGTACAAGGTACACAATAGCCAGTCAAATAAATGTTTTTTGACTCTGGTTCTATTTCTACTCCTCATTTCAAGACTATCAAATACACCAAACTGCCTCTCATGGAGAATATCCTCTAGTATCACATAAAGTCTTTGGAGGGCATACAAGGGAACCAACTAAAAGATAAGACTATTGTAATGTTGCCTATTATCACTGAGGGTTTATAGATATTGAGAGAGGTGCAATAAGACTATAGGTAAGGCAAATCATCTCCTGATTTTCAGGAAGTTAAGTGGAATTTTATAAACTGGAAACTGATGACCTTAAAGTCTCTTACAAGTAAAATTATAAAACAAATTGTGAAACAGATTGTTTTTGAGCATTAAGAAAGGGAGTCCATGAGTAACCTTGAGTTCACTAAGAAGAAATCATACCAGAATATCCTTGTTTCCTTTCTTCACCAGGTTACTAAACTGGTAGACTAAGGAAACATCATCTTTTCAGATTCTTGAAGTCATATGTGTGACTGGGGAATAGGATTATTTTCTGAACCTTTAAAGGAAAAAACTAGGGTAAATACTTTGAAGTCACACTAAGTCAGATTTTCTCTCTATAAGGTAGAATTTTCTAATTTCAGGAGCAGTCCAAAATGGGGTACAATAACCCCACAGGGAAGTGCAGGTCTCTTGCACTCCCAAATCACACCATTTTTCATTTATTTTACATCTTTTTGTTTGTTTTTTCAAATTTATTTTATTTTTAATTTGTCAAATAAAACAAGCATTTCCATAATATAGTAAATTAAAAGGATGATTACACATAAAACTATAAATCTATTATGTACAACTTGATATTCCTTTTAAATACATAATACAGTTATCACGTAAATGTCTTTTTTTTTCTCTACCATTAAGTCCAGGTCTTATTGGTGCCTCCTAGTGGTTTCAAGCTGTCACCACCTCTCCCAAGTTTCTGAGTTTGATAAACATCAAACCTTTTGCCAGGGGAGATCCTAGGGGTTTTCTTGACCCCACTGTTCAATACAATTGAGGAAACAGAGTTAAAGTAAAAGATAAAAAGGTTAACAACTTCCAGGGTCATAAAGAATCATAGAAACTCAAAGATGGAAAGGAACTTAGAAGTCATCTAGCCTAGTACCTGAGTAAGAATTTTCTTTACAATATCCAAGACCAGGGCATCCATTTGAAGACCAACGATGATGGTCACTAATCCTCAAAGTACTCCTCTCTACTTTTGGATGGATTTGTTAGCAAAGCTTTCCCTATCTTTAGTCTATAAATCTGCCTCTGCAATTCCGAATATTGCTTCTAGTTACGTGTGGGACCAAACAAGACATCTAATCCCTTTCCATATGACATTGATTTTTATTTAATCTAGTCACCTTTTCTCAACTGATCTGTTGTGATACGGATGGTTTGTTTTTCTTAGTATTTTTGTTCAGGGAACTCTAACTGCATATCACAATGAAGTTGTAGAGGAAGGACTGATTGGATGAATGACTTAATGAATGGATGAATGACTGCATGAATAATATTGTTAAATGAATTCACATTGAACTGGATGTAGCAGCTAGAGAGATACACTGAAATATCTCCTGTTAGCCCATTGTTATCTTCCCTATAGCCCTGATCTATATTCTAAATTTGATTCCTCCATATTTATCATACTGCCCTTAGTAAGTAAATCTTCTTTCCTTTGGTCCTAGGTTTTGCTGTGGTGGTTCAGGCATATCAGTCATGTCCGACTCTTTGTGACCCTGTTTGGTAGTTTTTTGGCAAAGATACTAAAATAGTTCGCCATTTCCTTCTCCAGGTCATTTTACAGATGAGGAAACTGAAGGAAACAGGGCTAAATGACTTGTCCAGCGTCACACAGCTAGAAAGGGTTGGAGGCCAGTTTTGAACTCAGGAAGAGGAATCTTCCTGACTCTGAGCCTGGAGCTCTATCCGCTGTGCCACCCAGCTGCCCCCTTAGGGCTGTTTTGGTTTTTCACTCTAGTCACTGAGAATTCTGTGTCCATCTCCTGCATTATGACATTTAAGCCTATTTGCAGTATCTCTATGGATGCTGCTGAATATTTTACAAGAGGATTTTCTGTATCAATTCAGTGATTCGCTCCTTCAGCTTTATATTTCCAGCAACATCACCTTCCTTCCATTAGGATGCCAAAATAGTGATTTTCAGTCCATTACAGCTAGGCTTACTGACTACTCTCAGGCAGATTCTTAGTCTCCTCAAAAATCTAATACACTTATCTAAGGTGGCAGTTGGTTGTGTTGTTTGTGTTGTCCTACTTTTGACCCTTCCAATGAACATAATTGCATTTTAATAGAGATCAACCATATCTTAACTCAAAAGAAGTGTAGGCAAAGTGGCCCATGAGGAAGATGTTTCAACAGAGGTGCCAGTAGCCAGAGGGGGAAAGAGACAGGAAAGAGGGGAAAGGCTACTCATTCTACAAACTGCTCATTAGCTATGTATCACATGAAAGGCACACTGCAAGTCTCTGAGGGAATTCAAACATAAATGAGACAAGTCCCTGCTCTCTTGGAACTTATAGCCTTGTAGGGGAGATGAACGTGGGATACAGGTGCAATAACTGCAATACAAAATAAACACGGTAAGTGCATCAAAGAGATCCAAGTTGTGCCGTCAATGAAAGGTTCAAGAAAAGAAAGATTATTTCTCAATGTGGGAATCATGGAGGTTACCTTTGACCTGTATCTGGCAGGATGGTTAGAATTTCAACAAGTAGAAATGAGTGGTGGGGAGTGGTTCTGTGCCATTAAGCGAAGGAAAACAGTACAGCTGGATTCTTCAAACCTATGCCGTGTGATGAAAATTGATTTGAAGTACTCATGGAATAAAGTGCTTATAAATCTAAAGCTAACAGGGACCTTAGAGGTCTTAAAATTCAACCCCCCCCCCTTTTCATGCAGATGAGGAAGCTGAGACTAGAAAGGTTAAGTCACTTGTTCTGGGTCACACAGTGACCATTTCATCATTTCAAGCTGAATTCAAACTCAAATCTTCCAAGTCCAGAACTCTTTCTCCTACAATACTCAACTACAAAGTAGGCAGCTAATCAGATGTGTCTGTGATGGAAAATCTATTCTATTTTAATGTACAGATAACTAAAATATATGTTAATTGAAACAAAAACAGTACTGAATGCTGACCCAGATTTGAAAAAAATTGATAAATTTTATACTGTTCTTACATTGAGTTTTCTAAAAATACTATTTTGTGTCAACATGGGACTATTAATATTATTTCTCTCTGGGGTTTCTAGGACAATTTAGTTTGACCTTTAAAGACCACCTTAGTTACACGATTGATTTTATCTGGTCCCACAGATGAATACATACAACCACAGCCTTCTTTCTGGCTTTCCTGTAAGCTGAGTGGAATATTCTTGGAAAAATGTGAAGTGACAGGCAACTGAAAAAAAAAATCACCAATGGCAATTAAGACCTTAAGTATTTTTTTACCACTTGGTGAAAGGGACTTACATCCTACCATCACCTTCAAGGAAAATCAATCTACCTCAGATTCTTATCTTCATTCAAAATTGACCTTTCTTTCATCCAGTGAAATTTGGTAGCCTGTGTGCACAGGCTTGCTTTGAGCTTGTGACAGGTTGTAACAACACCCTCCCCTACTCACTCTAAGTTCTATGGAAATGCAGGTAAGCGTGTCTGGACATAGAATTCACCTGTGGCTAGTTTTTTTTTCTCTTTAAAATTAAAATTCCCCTTGTTTAATTCACCAAAATGTTAGCTAATTAAAAAAATATATTTTTGAGATTGAGTTAAATTCGGAAAAAAAATTATCACATGGGAGTGTGTCATTAAATAGGCCTTAGTTCTTTATTACACTTTTTCAGAAACTGACAAGTGGCTATCTTTGTTATGCAAGAGCACCTGACATGAAATATGGAATGGATTCTAGAGACTCATCTCATAACATGTAAGTGAAAACAGCAATGGATTTGGTGTCAGATGAGCTGGTTTTAATTCTGGCTTTGCCCAGACACTGTGAAACCCTGATCAAATAACTTACTTCTCTGAACTTTAATGCCTTTATCTATAAAGCTGTGATAATAACACTTCCTCATGAGGTTCTTATTTGGACTAAGTGAAAGAATGCATGTGAAATGCTTTTTACCCTAAAGTGCTACACAGTTGTGATTGTTACTGTATTGGTTGAAAATATGAACTGATTCCTAACATAGGTCATATCTCTAAAATTAAATATTTTGAACAGAAAAAAGTATGAGGTATACACATCATATTATATTTATGTACATGCCATATTCCCCTTCCCCAACAATATTGTAATCTACTTGAAAGCAGGAATTGTGTCAGTTTTGATTTTATATCCCTTATCCCTAGTAACTAGTACAGTACCGTTGTGCTATTATAACTGGCGTTTAACAAAAGTTGAAATTAGTTTGTTGGATTTTCACCTTACAATGCAGAAAAGGCTATCAGCTGTGGCTTCTGGCTTTAAAAGTATGCTACGTTTACACTGCCCCTTGACTGTAGTCTACTTGACATATTGAAACCCTCCCTCCTTCATTTCCCTGTCCTTATAATATACCTTATCACGCCCCAAGCAGAGAGCACCATTTTAATATCTGAGAAATAAACGTGCTAGCACAGTCCATATTTCAGAGTAGTTGCTTTAATAAAAAGAATATATAAAAGTATAAATTTATAAGAATGACCAAACGACCATACATATTTTGATTGGCCCCTTCATAATAAACTGACTAGGAATCAAGACTCTCAAACTTAGCTTTGAATGCTGCTTCTGATATAGGGTTTTAAAAAAAGGCAAGATAAAACAAATCTCTTTCTCACTCCCTAATGATTATATGCACATCTATATCCATATCCATATACACAACTATATGTATGTATGTATTTTGACCCTGCTCTAGGCTGCTGGTTTAAATAGAGATATATTGATAGAAGTAAATATAATACATACAGTTGTCCTATATCTATCTAATCTGTATTTCACTGTCCCACTACCAGCTAGTCTGTAATATCCAATACTAATATAAAGTAACTTTGTATACAAAGAGATCAGTTCTTTCATAGTCCCTAACCTAAAAAGGAAGGAAATAGATATACCCACTGTAGAACAAGGGGTACAAGATATAAGTACAAGTGGGTCTGAATTATGCCTTCTCTTGCCCCTCCCATATTTCCTCCCAGCATCTCCTTGGTAGGATAAAAGACAATTCAGACATCCAAATGAAATCTCTTAAAGTATTCCATGGACTAATGGACCTGTGACATCCCTCATCCTTATCCATATCTTCTAACCTGTTCCTCAAGAATGGCAAGAAATTGTTTATTAACACTGCCTCAGCAAAGATGGTCTGTTTATACCGGTAAAGTGACTCCTCCATTTTCTATATTCTCCTGCTCCCTGTGCTTTAGGCAGAAGGTTGAAGTTGAGGATGTAGTTCTATTCTGCTGAAACTTGACAAAAGAATTAACTCATTTCACATGATTGGCTAACAAAATGTAATTTCATTTCCATAGAACAAGTGTTGTTAATCCTTTCTGTGTCATAGACCCAGTTCACATTCTGGTGAAGCCTATCGACTAATTTTATGGACCCATAAAATACATAGGATTATAAAGGAAACCAATTATATTGAAATACAGTTATGAAAATAATTTTTAAAAAGGACATAGACCCCAGGCTTAAGAACCTCTACAATAGAATTTAAGGATGCAGGAACTGTTTCATTTTTTGCATTGTGTCTCCAGTGACTACCTCATAGTCGGCCTTTGTTGATTGAATGATAGACTGATAAAAGAACATGCTTGCTAATATGGCACGTATGTTTTGAATTTTTCCTTAGTTATTCCCCTTTGAATTGAAACATTTTCCTGAAAGATAGATATTGGGTTAAATATTTATTCTTATGTATTAATTTTAACTTTCTCATGTGTTATGAAGCAAAAGTTAATTGAAGGAAAAAGCTGATGGCTAATGACAAAGATTAAAACAAAAATCAGTGTTTGCTAACCACACTCTTACATTATTCCACAGAGAACTTCAGTTTGCACTTAGAATATGAAGAATAGAATTATCAGCATATTAGATTTTGTCCTTATTTAAACAAGCTCCACAATGTCCATTGATCTGCATTTAGACAAGATCTGAATTTAGAAAAGGGCCAGCATCTGGGCAGAAATGAAAAATCATGAAACAGTAAATTATATTCCCAAATTGCATAACCTCTGTTCCTCTGGGTGCTCCAAGAATACAATGAACAATTACATGCCCATCAGATGTTCATGATAATGGTAGTTTACAAGAAATCAGAGAGATTGACTATTTTGTTGAGTAAGACCAGGCACAGAAATTCATAAATGAGGAAGGATAAAGATCAAGTCCTCCAAAGAATAAAAAGATATTTCAGAAAGTCCAAACATTTAAAATATTTACCAGTTTTGACAAGGCCTACTAACATCTCAAGGTCATTTGTGACAAAAACTAAAAATAAGAAACCTAGTTCTTCCATTTAATGGCTGTGCAGTTTGCTTTTTTTAATGGATTTTTAAAAGAACTAACCACTAATACAGAAATGGAGAGTATCACATCAAAGCCTCATATTAAGGAGCAGCAAGAAAGTTATCAGTGAAGTTCTAAGTCTCTGAATTAAAGGTTTGATTCTCACACTATTCAGCAACTCTTGGGACCCTAAGTTGAATTAATGAGAATAAGACTGTGACCCTATGGAAAAATATAAAAATCATCTCTTTGTGTAACACTAACACAGAGGGAAGGGATTAAACTTTCCTGTAAGTCAGGATACATAATTATTACAAACTGAATTTCTCTGTCCTCATTGTGTCCCATTGTGATTACTTTCTAACCAGCGTGGTACCTACTCATGCTTTGATTGCCTGATCTATTATACTTTATTTCTTATGTTCCTTTTGGTTGATGAATGCTCTATTCTCATACTTTGTCCTATTTCTATTCTCTGTAAGTTGTTTCAGCAGCTAGAGCCAATGGTAACTTTATGGTGACTGATATGCGGAAGGCATAAATGCACATCCAGGATTTGTAATGGAGTGTCTATGGTCCTTTGGGGGTATTCCCGAAGAACTACCTACATACGGTCATCTTATAATTAAATGGGAGTAAAATTGCCAACACTCTACATAGAAACATATGAAAGATTTCAAGAGTAAAAGTTAATCAAAATATTCCCTATCCCAGGACCCTAGAGACCAACTGACTTGTTCCCTTACCAACTATTATCAATCAACTATGTTAACATTTATTGGAAAAAAATGGACAATTCTAAAACGGCCGTTTCCATCTCACTGCTGACAGATGAATGAATGATTCAGAAAAATCTATCAGAGAGAAATTATCTGGCATGTGAAAAAAATCAATTCAGCTGTAAAGAGCTAGGACCAAGAAGTGAAGACTGAGAAGTAGGGAGGAGGAAAGAGGTTAAAAACCTTAAAGTGTAAAATAAAGGTACAGTTGATGAACACAGTTATGTCTACCCAGCATGAATACAATAGCCCGTGACACCACAACCTGCCTTTAAGCATTATTTTTAAAATGGCTTTTCTGACCATATCTAATCTCTGGAATATTCAGTCAACAGAAACCATGTCTTCTTTAAGTATCCGTGGTAGCAAGGTCAAACACAAGTAATGTTTACGTCTGATATCTTATGTGATATTGTGACTAAACTGAGGCACTTGGGAACACAGTTCCCATAGGCAATGTGAGCACCTGAGCTAGATATTTCCACAGCCAAACAACCTCTTTGGTGGCTGGGCAGATAACTTTCTGTTTACAATCTCAAGCCAGTGTGTCTTGGCTTTTTTTCATAATAATCTTATTTACTTTGTTATCATGCTTTATATTTTAATTTTTTTTTAATGCTAAGACTTGCTCTTCTAAGCACGGAGCAAAGTATTTCTGGTTCCTTGATGCCTATAACTGGGATAATATGGCTTTCTAACAGAGGACTATAATATAAACAGTACAAGCAAAGTAGATAAACACTGGGTAGGACTATATATGTCTTTATAGGGAAAAATGATTATTCTCTTTGAATCTTTCTTCAGTTCTCCTTGACCCATGTCTGGATTTTTAAAAAAAATTAGAGATAGGTCAGAAGCATAACATGTCTGAAAAGCTATATTTAAAGAGCATTTTTAAAAGAAAACAAATTTTAAAATGAAAAAACGTTTGCTTAGAGCAACTTTTTCCAAACCCATCTGGGCATGGACACTTTTGAGATTAAAATGTATTGATGGATTTCATGCATGTTGCTCTATGAGCCTAGAAAGTATAGAATAATAATTTTTTAAAGGGAGGAGAGAAGTGAGAAAATTTTTTGGAGCAAAATAGAGGGAATTAATAATAGAGCAACAAGATTTAGAGCTGGAAAGGACCTTAGAGGTTATCTCATACAACCCCCTCATTTTACAAATGAGAAAATGAAAACCCAGGGAAGTGAAAAGACTGTGTTCTTATTAGAAATTGCTAAATATATAATAAATACACTTACTGCATTCATAATTTCATATTTAATATCCCTAATATGGACATTTTTTCCATGGAGTTCATATATATATATATATAAGCTCCATGGTAATTATTTTTTCATCTAATGTTTTCAAAACTCTGTTCTGTGGTATCCATAATACTAAAGAACAGTTTTGAAAACATTAGCTGAAAAAAATCTATCGTGGGAACTATCTCCAGAAGGCACAATTTTGTCCTTAAATACTGTGATTGAAAGTTTGTTGTTGTTCAGCTGGTTTTCAGTCATGTACTCTTCTTTGTGACCTCATGTGGAGTTTTCTTGACAAAGATACTAGGGTGGCTTGCCATTTCCTTCCCCGGCTCATATTACAGATGAGGAAACTAAGGCAACCAGGGTTAGGTTACTTGTCCAGGGTCACATAGCTAGTAAGTGTCTGAGTTCACATCTGAACTCAGGAAAAAGAGTCTTCCTAACTTCAGACCTGGTACTCTATCCACTGTACCCCCTAGCTAATTGAAAACTAGATTTCAATTATGCAAAGGGCAGTTTTCAAGTGGTAGAAGGTTTTCACAAGACTGAAGTCTCTTTTGGTTCTAGATGTTTAATAGCTAGGTGATCCTAGAACACTCTTTTCATGTCTCTGAACCTCAGCTCCATCATCTGTCATATGGGAGCAGCAATACTAACGTTATTCAGCTCCCAAGGTCATTATAATTAAAGCACTTTGCAAACGTTAAATGACTATGTAAATGCAAGTGGTCTTTAACCAAGTCATATCTTCAAAACAGCAGGGGTAGTGAGCTAGCAAATTGGATCCACAATTAAAGAGGAGGAAGTAAGAAGGCTGGATTGCCTCTAGGAAATTGCAGCTTTCCTTTAAGGAAGCCAAGCTTTTCCTGAAGCAAAGACCCACCTTTTTCACACACATCCTTTATCAGTGTCATCACATGACTATAAGTCATGGAAAACAACAGTCTTCAAAATTTTGAAAATGAATGTGACACAGAGGCATGTGTCAGTGTGAGTACAACATACAAGTAATTGTGAAATGTGAAAAAAAAAAGAGCAAAAGGTGTAAGCAGGGAAATGTGTGATAGGATGAAAAACTGGGCTTATTGGTTACCCAAGAAGAGACAAAATGACAAGTGGGCCACCCAAGTGTTTGCTCCCCTGCTATCCTCACAATATTGAGAGTAATGCAAGAAGACCTTGTCAGGTGGAACTCCTGTGTCAAACTCATGGGGAAACATTAACAAGAGTTGAAAGGGAGGAACAGGAACAGATAGGTTAAAGGGAAAGCCACATCGACGAGGTCACAGATTTATTTTCACTGAATTTTTGAGTAGCGTGGGAGAAATGATTTTAAGTGTGGCTGCAGAAAATAAAAGTATTTGGCTTTTGTTTAAAAATAATAATAAACAATAATAATAAAATATTGTAGAAGAATGGTAGCTTGATACAGTGAGATGAGGACATATGTTCACTCCTTGCCTTGGGCACATACAGGGTGGGTGACCCTGGGCAAGTAATTTAAACTTTTAGTGTTCTAAATTAGTGGTGTCAACACAATAGAAACAGGAGACACTAAACCACCCAGAACAATCCCCATGGATCCCATTTTTACATAATTTAAAATGTAATAGTATCTATTTTTATTGTACTTTTATTTTGTTAATGATTTCTCAATTATGTTCTTTTTTTTATTTAAATTTATTTATTTAACATATTTAGTTTTCAGCATTAATTTTCACAAGATTTTGAATTACAAATTTTCACCCCATTTCTACCCTCCCCCCACTCCAAGATGGCATATATTCTGGTTGCCCTGTTCCCCAGTCAGCCGTCCCCTCTGTCACCCACTCCCCTCCCATCCCCTTTTCCCTTCCTTTCTTGTAGGGCAAGATAAATTTCTATGTCCCATTGCCTGTGTATCTTATTTTCTTGTTGCATGCAAAAGCTATTTTTTTTTGTTTTGTTTTTGAACATCTGTTTTTAAAACTTTGAGTTCCAAATTCTCTCCCCTCTTCCCTTCCCACCCACCCTCCCTAAGAAGTCAAGCAATTCAACATAGTCCACATGTATATCCTTATGTATAACTCTTCCACAATACTCATGTTGTGGAAGACTAACTATATTTTGCTCCTTCCCAACCAATCCCACTTTATTGAATTTTCTCCCTTGACCCTGTCCCCTTTCCAAAGTG
Organism: Trichosurus vulpecula; assembly: GCF_011100635.1. NCBI lineage: Eukaryota > Metazoa > Chordata > Mammalia > Diprotodontia > Phalangeridae > Trichosurus > Trichosurus vulpecula. The sequence continues at coordinate 310,887,844 of NC_050573.1, read as the reverse complement.
TTTGTTTTTGATTACCTTCACCCCCATCTGCCCTCCCCTTCGTCATCCCCACCCTTTTTTTTATCTTCCTCCCTCTTCTTCCATGTGGGGTAAGATACCCAATTGAGTATGTATGGTATTCCCTCCTCAGGCCAAATCGGATGAGAGCAAAGTTCACTCATTCCCCCTTCACCTGCTCTCTCCCCTGCTCCCACAGAACTGCTTCCTCTTGCCACCTTTATGCGAGATAATCCACCCCATTCTATCTCTCCCTATCTCCCTCTCTCAGTATGTTCCTCTCTCATCCCTTAATTTGATTTTATTTCTTTTAGATATCTTCCCTTCATCTTCAACTCATCCTGTGTCTGCTCTCTCTCTCTCTTTTATATATATATATATATATATATATATATATATATATACACACACACACATATATATATATACACACATATATATATACATACATATATACATACATACACATTCACTTATATATATATATATATATACATAAACATATATATACATGCATATTCCCTTCAGCTACGCTAATACTGAGGTCTCATGAATCATACATGTCATCTTTCCCTGTAGGAATATAAACAAAACAGTTCAACTTTAGTAAGTCCCTTGCAGTTTCTGTTTCTTGATTACCTTTTCATGCTTCTCTTGATGCTTGTGTTTGAAAGTCAAATTTTCTATTCAGTTCTGGTCTTTTCACTGAGAAAGCTTGAAAGTCCTCTATTTTATTGAAAATCCATATTTTGCCTTGGCGCATGATACTCAGTTTTGCTGGGTAGGTGATTCTTGGTTTTAATCCTAGCTCCATTGACCTCTGGAATATCGTATTCCAAGCCCTTTGATCTCTTAATGTAGAAGCTGCCAGATCTTTGATTATTCTGATTATGTTTCCACAACACTCAAATTGTTTCTTTCTGGCTGCTGGCAGTATTTTCTCCTTGATCTGGGAGCTCTGGAATTTGGCAACAATATTCCTAGGAGATTTCTTTTTGGGATCTACTTGAGGAGGCGATTGATGGATTCTTTCAATTTCTATTTTGCCCTGTGGCTCTAGAATATCAGGGCAGTTTTCCTTGATAATTTCTTGAAAGATGATATCTAGGCTCTTTTTTTGATCATGGCTTTCAAGTAGTCCAAGAATTTTTAAATTATCTCTCCTGGATCTATTTTCCAGGTCAGTGGTTTTTCCAATGAGATATTTCACATTGTCTTCCATTTTTTCATTCCCTTGGTTCTCTTTTATAATATCTTGATTTCTCATCAAGTCACTAGCTTCCACTTGCTCCAATCTCATTTTTAAGGTAGTATTTTCTTCAGTGATCTTTTGGACCTCCTTTTCCATTTGGCTAATTCTGCCTTTCAAGGCATTCTTCTCCTCATTGGCTTTTTGGAGCTCTTTTGCCATTTGAGTTAGTCTGTTTTTTAAGGTGCTGTTTTCTTCAGTATATTTTTCAGTATTTTTTTGGGTCTCCTTTAGCAAGTCATTGACTTATTTGTCATGGTTTTCTCACATCATTCTCATTTCTCTTCCCAATTTTTCCTCTACTTCTCTAACTTGCTTTTCCAAATCCTTCTTGAGCTCTTCCATGGCCTGAGACCTGTTCATGTTTTTCTTGGAGGCTTTTGTTGTAGGCTCTTTGACTTTGTTGACTTCTTCTGGCTGTATGTTTTCGTCTTCTTTGTCATCAAAGAAAGATTCCAAAGTCTGAGACTGAATCTGGGTGTGTTTTCGCTGCCTGTTCATGTTCCCAGCCAACTTACTTGACCCTTGAGTTTTTCAGCGGGGTACTCTACTGCTTGTAGAGTAAGGAGTACTATGTTCCAAGCTTGGGGGGATGCGCTGTTGATTTGAGAGCTATTACAGCCAGCTCTGTCACACCAGCACTCCTCCTTCCCCAAGAACCCCCAACCCGTACTGGACTTAGATCTTCAGCAGGCTCTGCACTCCTGTTCTCATCCACCACTTAATTCCTCCCACCAGGTGGGCCTGGGGCCTGAAGCAACTGCAGCTATAGTTCTGTAGCTGCCCCACCTCCGCTGCCCCTGGGGCAGTGGCGAAACCATGAACTCCTTCTTTCACTCTGTCCCCAGTAGCCTTTCCCACTAACCTTCTCTGTTGTCTTTGGTGTTTGTGGGTTGAGAAGTCTGGTAACTGCTGCAGCTCACTGATTCAGGGCGCTAGGGCATGCTCTGCCCGGCTCCTGGTCTGGTTGGTCTGCGCCGCCTATGCTGGACTCTGCTCACTCTGCTCAGCTCCCAGCCCCTTGTGGGATAGACCTTACCCAGAGACCATCCAGGCTGTCCTGGGCTAGAGCCCTGCTTCCCTCCGCTATTTTGTGGGTTTTGCATTTCTTCTCTGTTGTCTTTGGTGTTTGTGGATTGAGAAGTCTGGCAACTGCCACAGCTCACTGATTCAGGGTGCTAGGGCCCACTCCTCCTAGCTCCTGGTCTGGTTGGTCTGTGCCCACACTGGGCTCTGCTCCGCTCCCAGCTCAGTGCATGAAAGCCCTCACCCAGCAACCATCCAGGCTGTCCTGGGCTGGAGCCCTGCTTCCCTCTGCTATTTTGTGGGTTCTGCAGTTCTAGAATTGGTTCAGAGACATTTTTTATAGGTTTCTGGAGGGACTTGGCGGGAAGTTCACGCTAGTGCCTGCTTTCCAGCCGCCATCTTGGCTCTGCCCCCCCAAATTACCTAAAATTTTAATTTTAAAAATTAAAAATTGCTTATTTGTAGCCATTGGCCATTTATCTATTGGGGAATGGCTTTTAGTGTTGAAAATTTGAATCGGTTGCTTGTACATCTTGGAAATGAGACTACAACAGCTAGACAGTAGAGTGCTGGACCTGTAGGCATAAAGATCTGAGTTCAAAATTAGCCTCAGACATTTACTAGTTATGTGACCCTGGGCAAATGACCACCTCTCTCTGCCTCAGTTTCCTTGAGAGCTATTATAGCACTTACCTCCTAGACTTGTTATGAGGTTTAAATGAGATATTTGTAAGGCATTTAGTGCAGGGTCTGATACATATAGGTGATTAATAAATGCTTATTTCCTTCCTTTATCAGAGAAACTTACTACACAAATTTTCTACCATTTACCTGTTTGTCTTCTAATTTTAACTACATTATACTTGTTTGAATTTTTTTATTTTTATGTAGTAAAAATCATCCATTTTTGTCTTCTGTGATGCTCTCTATTCCTTATTTCATCAATAACTTTTTTCTTATTCATAGATTTATGGTGCCTTCCTTACTCTTTTAGTTGGTTTGTTATGTGACTTTTCATATCTAGGTCATGTATGCATTTTAAGCTTATCTTCTTCCATGGTATAAAGTGTTGGTCTAAACCTTATTTCTACCAGACTGTATCCAGTTGCCTCAGTACTTTTGCGAAGTGATGAATTCCTCTCCCAGTAACTGGTGTCTTTGGATTTCTCAAAAATTACACTACTCTATTTGTTTACTTAAATATGTTATATACCTAATCTCTTCTAGTGATCAAAATTTCAATTTTTAAAATCAATATCAAGTTGTTTTAATAATTACTCTTTTGTAATATATTTGAAATATGGTACTCATAAACCCCTTCTAAGAAATACTTTTTTTCTACTCATCCTGAGATTCATGAGGTTTTCCCTCTATATAAGTTTCATTATAACTTTTCTGTTCCAATAAAACATTCCTTTGGTAATTTGATCAGTGCAGCATAGGATGATTAAATTAATTTAATTAGCATTGTCATTTTTAATACATTGCTGTGACCTATCTATATTTCCCCAGTTTTTTAGATCTATCTTCATTTCTGCAATGAGTGTTTTAGAGTTGGATTCAAATGGTTTCTGGGTGCATCTTGGAAGATACACTTCTACATACTTCATGACTATACACACATATGTATGTATATATGTGTGTTTTTAAAGAATTTTTCTTTCTAACTCTTCCTGATGAATTTTCTTGGTAACATGCATATATGTGGGTGATTTATGCAGATTTATTTTATATCCTGCCACCTGGCTGAATTTATTAGTTGTTTGAATTATCTATATCAAAAAGACTAAAGGCCCTCCAAAGTTAGGGAAGCGAGCTTAATTTGAGGAAATGATGTTTATTAATTTGGTTAAAAAAATGTCCCAGAAAAATGTTCTTACATTATCCTTAATGGCACTGCCAAGCAGAAATATGCAATCTATTGACAAGCATGTATTAAGTCACAACTCCGTCCTAGTCACTGGAGACCCAAATTTTAAAAGTGAGACAAATGCTGCCCTCAAGAATTACTCAAAGAATCAAACCACATCCTCTTGAATATCAATGAGACCAGTAGACATAAAGAAGTTACAGCTAAATAGATGGTTTATAGTTTTTTCTAAGAGAAGCAAAATAAAGGATTTTCCAGTGTGGTTGTATCATCTTCCCAAAGGCAACAAAAGGCATCATTTCATTTGATCATGGGTTGCCCTATACTTCAAATGCTCACATGTGCAAAAAAATAAATAAAAAGTAAAGAAAACCACTGTAATTAAGATCACTATAGTTTATGTTTTCAGAGAGTGAAAAATAAGAAAAAAATGAACAACTTAACAAACACTATAAAACAATTAAGTCGCTATACACCTTGGTAGTAGGTGACAAAAATAAAAAGCAGACTTTGAGGAAGACAGCAAAAACTATATTGAAAAGAGAGCAAATGTTTGTAGATTAATAAGTAGAAACATACCTGTACCATGTGAACATTTTGTAAGAAGTACAGAAGGCACTAAGACATGATCGAAATCAAATGGCATCTTTTTTAAAAATTGAAATTTACTATATACTTTTTTGTTTCATTATTCATGATTTGGTTGTTATATGAAACCTCTAATAAGGAAATAATTTTCATTAAATCAATCAACTAACTTTGACTTGGACCAGGAAAGGCCTCTTATATTAGGACATGCTAAGTCTTAAAGGAAGCCAGGTATTCTAAATGACAGAGGTGTGGAGGAAGGATATTATAGGAATGCAGGATAGCCATTAAAAAGGCAAAGAGAGGGTAGATGAAGCAAAATATATGAGAAACATCAAGTAGGCCAGCAAGGCTAGACTGTAGCATCTAGCCATAGATTCTACAGGGAAGGGAATGATGTATAAGAATACTGGAAAAATTGATTGTACTACATTGTAAAGAGCTTTAAGTGGCAAACAGAGGAGTTTATGTTTGATCTTTGAGGTAATATGGATTCATTAGAATTTATTGAGTAGGATGTGACATGATCAGACCTCTGCTTTAGGAAAATTGCTGGCAGCTGTGTTGAGAATTGATTGGAGTAGGAAGAGAATTGAGGCAGAAAAAACAATTAGAAGGTTTATAGCAGTAGATGAGGGCCAACTGAACTAGCCTGCTGGCTATATAGGGGAGTAGAGACATGGGGAAATATGGAAAAATAAAGTAGAGACAGAAATGACAAATTTGGCAAGTGATTTGATATGTGGGTTAGGGAGAATTAGGAGTTGAAATCAAAACTCACTTTATAATGAAGGCTGTGAGTCTGGGTAATTGTAAGAATAGTAGTACCCTGGACAATAATACGGAACTTTGAAATAGTTGGAGAAAAAACATAATAAATTCTGTTTTGACTTTGAATTTCCTGTGGGAGATCCAGTTCCAGAAGTCCAGTAGACAGATGGTGATTTGGTATTATAACTCAAGAGAGAGAGAGACTAGGGATGGACACACATACATTAATACCATACATGTACATGCCATATATGTGTATATATGTGTGGACATATACTTATACGGGCTGCCAAGTTTCTCTCTCTGTATTTGTATGTAAGTGTGTATGTATGTATGTATATATACACATGTACATTATATATACACACATATGTATATACCCCTATATTATACATGGATATGACATATACTATATGGTATAAATATATTGTGTGTGGTACATATTTGGCATATATGTATATGTATATGTATTTAGAGATGATAACTGAACCAATAGGGACTGATAAGTTAATCAAGTGAAAGAATATAAATTCTCCTAATGAAGATCAGCAATTGTTTTTCAAATTGTAGTCTTAAAGACTTGTCTGGAGATAGTACAAAGTTAAATAACTTACCCAGTGTCCCACAGCCAGTATGTGTCAGAGGTCCTAGTTGAATCCAGTTCTTCCTCACTCAGATATTGGGTGTCAGTCTACTGCACCATGTTGCCTTTACGAGCAGAGTAGCACCACTTCCTGTCTGCTTTCTCAACCCTCGTTTGTGCTGGCAGTTATGGTCCCCAGAGAGAACTTTTAGAAAGGATATTTACTATGTAAGTGTAGGAAAAACTATTGTTATAGAAATAATTCCCCACCACCACCAAATTGGGGCCTTACTCTCCCCTTAAACACATGATGCTCCTGTATTGTCTGCAATTTCTTTATAAGAATTGTTTCTTTGCTGTTGTTTAGTTATTTCAATTGTGTCCAACACTTCATTAACCCATTTGGAGTTTTCTTGGCAAAGGTACTAGAGTGGTTTGCTGTTTCTTTCTCCAGCTCATTTTATACATGGGTAAACTGAGGTAAACAGAGTTAAGTGACTTGTTCAGCATCACACAACTAGTAAGTATCTGAGGCCAGTATTTGAACTCAGGTCTCCCTGACTCTAGGTCCACTCTATCCACTGTACCACCTAGCTGCCCCACATTATTTCTCTATGCACCAAATATGTCTTTGAAGGAAACAGGAACAGGTTAACTTTAGTAGATCATTTTCTATAGCATGCCACATGACTAAGACATGAAAATAAAATAAAATTCTACAGTCTCTATTATTCTTTAATTTTTTAAACAAGCATTTGAATAAGTAAAAGGACCAAACATATCTTGCAGTATTTTTGGCAAATCTTCTAGGAAAGAAGTTATGGACATGCAGATGAATCCCATAGGTTAAAAAGGCATAAAAATCTGCATTTTACACTGGTGGAGAAAGTATCCACACTGATGAGAACACAGATCCACAGATCCAACCATTTGGTAAGAAATTTCCACACACACAAAAAAACATTAACAGTAAAATACAGTTTCTTGTTAAGTGGCACATTCATTGACTTTTAACAAATTTACCTTTAAAAGTAACCCTCAGGCTGAAAGCTACTCACCACATCATCTAGTGGCAGTTCAGAGTAATGGAGCTGGAGAGTTAACCAAAGGCCTAAAATACTACAGACATGACCCATGACTATTAGGCCAAGAAACCATATATCAAATGTATGAGAATATTTTATTACAATGGAAACAATATGGCATAAACACCACAAATGTTCTGTAAGACATAGATTTTAAATAAGATTTGAAAAGGTGTTCAAATGACTGGACCATTTGTTTTTTTCTCCAAATCTTCATGAACAAAAATATCTTTTTTCAAAATAATCTGCTTCTCAGTTACTTAATTTCCACACCGCTAAGTCAAAGCATGCTTTTGCCTGAATCATACAGGTAAGTGCATCACATCCTTACTTCCCTTTCCATGTGATAAAAGAGTTCCTTTGGTATAGATGGCCATGCTTCCCACAAGGTGATCTTGTTGTGCCAATGAGACTAATAGAAGATGGAATTGTATCATGTATCTTCCACCTTAACTTGTACAGGCATAACAAAAATAAAGATAAATTGTCCCAGAACCTGTCCACTGAAGTCAACTTGGAAATCTCACCTTAGCACTGGAAATTTCCTGATTTAGATTCAAATTTTTGATTAACATAACTTTAGAGATCATTACTGTAAACTTTAATAGGCAATTATGATGTGACTGAAACCTCTGAATCTAGTAATTCTCAGAAAAAAAGCAAGTTGAAATGATAAAAATGTAAATTACTGAAATCCACTTATCCAGGGATTGATTTTTACAGATTACTTCATGGTTGCTGTACTAAAGCATGCCAGGAATTGGAGTTGAATCAAAGCAACATTATTGAAATTTATAGAGAAACTACTCAAAAATCCAGCAATTTTATATTTTTTTTCTCAAAGAGAATACTATCTAGACAATTCAAACTAGCAATAAACATTAGAAAGTGTTGTACCTATATAACATCAAATATCAAGGTGCAAATGCAAAAATTAAACAATACCACATAACCCCAAACATCCGGATATTACAAAACATCTAGACGATTAAGCATGGGTTTCTTTTTTCATTTTTTTCTTGAATTATGTCACTATCTAAGCTACAATCTAGCTTTTAAGGAAGGCTGTAAATGTAAAAGTTTTTTTAATTAATAATTCCCTTATTGGCTTCTCCTCTGCTGAGATTTAACTCATTCATAGTTTATACAAAGGCTGTAAGATGAACCCTAATGCATGGATGACAACAGGAAGTAGAATTGCATCCAACCATTCTACTCTGGGCTGGGGAGAAGACTGAATGATGCAGAAGGAAGGACAAATCTCTGTGCATACAGGAATTCTCTCAGTAGCATTGCAAAACATTATACTTACCCTCTCAGACATTTTTGAATGTGGAAGAGCCCAGTGCTCTTCCGCACTAGAAACACACTAGAAACAGTACATTTTAGACTATCTAGTGGATTGAAAGTATCAAAAATATAATAGGGCTGGTTGCCAGGTAAAAAGGAATATTTTCCAAATCTTAATGAACCAAAAATCATTTGTTTGCATAGGAACATGCCAAATGCTAGACTAGACTGTGGGAAATGCATGCACATACACACACATACACACACATACACACACACACATATATACACACATATATATACACACATTTATAAATATATACACGCATATGAATACACATATAGGTGTGTATACATACATCTATTTCTATATTTTTGTGCATATGTAAGTAAATTTACATCTATGTAATGAATGTATAGTGTCTGCCTTCAAGGCTCTTAAAATTTCATTTTAGAGACAAGTCATATAAAGATGGGAACTAGATCAATGATTTTGTTGACACAAAGAAATCTCAAGTGAGGAAACTCCCTGTACCACATCACGTTGACACCTCTCTTTTGCGTATGTGTCACTGGTCAGACTTGTAACCAGGTCTTCCTGGCTCTGTGGAGGCCCTCTCAGAGAAAAGATACAAATATATAAAAATAAGAATATCATAAGAGGATAGCACCTCAATGCTTATGATAAACATCAAATGTAGTCAGTCGTACAGATAATAGGTACTCTCACAATGTATAATGACTATAGAAATTGGATGTCAGTCTACTATACCATTCATATCTGCTTGATGATTCACATACAATGTGTGATTTGAGTTGGGTAGGCTTCAGGCCAGCAGACAGAGGAAGGAAAGGTATGTGAGGCAGGAAAATCTCATGAGCCAAGGCTGCAAAGTGGGTGAATCATGTTTTCCTTTCTAAAACAGGATAGGTGAAAGAAAGGGTGAAACAAAGAGATGATTATCTTTCATCTATAGCTCTGTGGTATTTATCAGTACAAAAAGGAGAATCTAGAAGAGAAATTGGTAGAAATTTAAAAATTTTTATCTTTAGAATTCATTTTATTCCTAAATTATGTTCCATAAGAAAATTATAAGCTCATTATTAATAGAATTCCAATTCATTCATCCTCCAAAAGAAAGCAGGCATAAAGGAATGATGCATGTTTGCATTTTCAACACTGATTCGCTTGTGGGATGTTTTAGGTTGGAGGGATAGTCATGAAACCTAGTTCTTTTATTGCAAATAAATTATGAAGACAAGCCTCTGTTGACTGTCACATTTTTTTTGGAGGATACACAAATTGAGTATCATGATAGAACATGTATTATAAATAGTTATTCCACTTCAACTGTCACTGAAAACATCTAATTTTTTTTAATCTGGTCAAAGCTTTATGCCAAGGATCTAAAATATTATATCATGGACAGTTGTTTTCTCAATAATGTTCCCAAAATCCCTATCAATAGGCATGCTATCTTCTTTGTTAATCCCAGGCCACCTCATAGGCTAGTGTTCCCAAAGGGGCATGAGACAGAAAGAATCCTAGAGATTATTGGCCAGCACCCTTACTCTTCTTTTCAATGCAATTCGAAAGCATTTATTAGCAACAGAAATCTAATACGTTGGCAATGGTAACATTAAGGTAAAAATCTGTTTTCTTCAATTAAAAGCATTTCCTCAATGATTATCAATTTAGCCACTGACACTGTCCAACATTTTCACCATCTTTGTGTAATTGTGTCATTCACAAACGTATAAAAGTAGAATCCTTTATCAACCCATTCTGCTTTTCCTATCAATATTTTAAAGCTTGCTGAAAATCAGGAAATCCTTTAAACAAATAGAAACAAAACTCCTTCCTTTTAAAAGAAACTTGGCATAAAATATTTAACAAAATACATGAATCAAAACTGGTGAGAAACATCACCTATGAAAATCAATCACAATTGTGAGTTGAATTTTTAAGTGAAATAGATAAATTAATGTGCTAAAAACCAACCAGGGAAATCTAACCTACTCTGGATCTAATGGTTCATTTCCATTTCTAAGAGCCAAGGACATTCTAAAGTAGACAATGTGAGGACTGTTTTCCAGGGGCCTTACCTAAAGGTGAGCACCAAATAATCAAATATTCATTAACAAAATATTTATCAAGGGCTTACTGAGTACAAGGTACTCTGGGGAGCCCCAGTATGCACAAGAGGATTCCCACTCTCAATGAGTTATGATCAGGAGGAAAAAAAAAACCTATCATCCACCAAAAGTTAAGCAATACAAGAGATAAATAATAGTTCAACATAAGAGATAAATAACAGTTCAATATAACACTTCATGAGGCTGGAGAGATTTCATTTGACTAGTGATAGATGGCTAGGTTTTAAATAGGAGTAATGGATCAAGGAGGCTGGCTCCCTCACTTTAAAGATATGGAAAATGAGGACTGAAGAGACGATGCCAAAGGTCAAATAGGTAGGAAGCAGCATAAGCATAGGATTCAAGCCCCACGTTCTCTGACTCTAAAATCCAAAGCTCTCTGTTGTGCTAGATAATTCTGTTGGGTATTTATTACAACCTCGACTGTTAGCCAGTTCTTTCCTGCCTTCCAGTTTGATGAAACCTTTTCTTCCCTCTCCAGCTCCAAAATCAAAACCTTTGAGTTATAAAAATGAAGTATATTCATAGACACTTTTAAAGTTTCTTTTTAAAATATAATAAAACGTACTGATCATGTGGTTTTCCCCACAGAAGATTGATTTTTCTTTTACATTATATATGGGGAAACATTAAGCAGGGGTGATGGGGCAAAGCTTCTCTATTCTGGTTAATCAGTTGAAGAGCATCTCTTAGGAGAGAGCCCTAAACACAAATGGTTCTTCTGATCAGTCACCTCTTTAAATGTGCCTACCTTGATCTCATACAAATAATGATACTTGAAGCCTCATGGCTCAGGAGGTTAAGCAACAGACTGGAAACTCCAGAGCTATTATTTCTAATTCTGGTACTAAAATGCTGTAACCTGGTGCAAGTCATATGACCTCCTTCTGCTTCTGTTTCCTCATCTGTGAAAAAGGGTGAGTGATCCTCCACATCTCTGTGAATTGCTCTGAAGAATGACTAATAAAGGTGATTTCAAAGAGTTCTTTGGGTATGGAAAGTTAGACTAATGCTAAGAAACCATAATACACTGTGTAAAAACCTAGTGCTTCTGAAATTTCCCTATGGCCTAGGCCATTACAACTGTTCACTTTTCTGCATTTGCAGGACCCAGAAAACTGAGATGGGTGTTCAGTTTCACTGAAATGATAGAAAGAGTCAAAGTTGTCCCGGTAAACATTTAACAATTAGCTCTTTCTCATCTCCCCCACCAAAAAAAAATTACATAGCACATTTTAAAGTTTAATCTTCATTATTAACATTTTTCTCCATCACTTTCTTAAGTCTAGACAATCAACAAAATGATAAGTCAAGGTGATTTCTGAGTTGTAGGTGTTCACACCGAAAATTTTATAGTCAGCTCCCATGAGCTGGTATAAGCTAGCTCAAGCACACTACTAGAAAATAGTCAACCACATGCCTTAGAGCTTAAAGGAGCCTTAGAGACTGTCTAGTGCAAACCCCTTGTTTTGCACATGAGGAAACTGAGACCCAGATAAATGAAGTGATTTACACAAGGTCTCAATGCTTTATTTCAATCTCACAAGATAGGAAGACCTCATTTGGTGTCTTGGAATGGATACTACCTGAATTCTATAATTCAGCTATAAATAACTGAAAAGATAAAATTGACTCACAAAAGTTTGTTGAACTGAAGGGCTATTTATTTAGGATTTTGCCTAATTGTGTGATTTTGATTCACGGTGAAAAACATTGAATATTAGAACAGGCAGGGACCTTAGCATAATGTACTCCAATTCCCCTGTTTTAGAGAGTAGAAAAGTCACTTGTTCAAATTCACATGGTTGGTTAGTGGTTGCTCTGAAACCACAAGCAACTCCAGTCCCCATGTCTGGACAGAGCTAATGACCCTCTAATCGTCTCCAAAAGGTTCTTGGGTAGAGTCCACCTAGCAATTTCTCTTAAGACCTATACAACAGCAGAGCCACAGGTTTCCATAAAGGATAAGAATCACTCACATACAGTATATAAAAGCAATCCTGCTTTGAGAGAAAGGAAGAAATTGTTTGGTTTACCTAAGAAGTCAAATGATTGTGGGGAAAGGGGGAAGGCAGAAACTAATCTGAAGCAGTTTTTTTTAATTCAACGACCGCTCTTACCATCAAAATGTGTGTCTGTCTGTGTACATAATAAGTATTAGCGCATGTCCAGAAAACCTAAGAAAGAGGTACACACATGGGAGATTCCAATGACCTACATCTGAGAGACAGAAAGGGTACAATCTTGGACATTCTGTTCTGGCCAGAGTAACCTCTTTGCATTTGGCTACTTGAAGCATCTACTGGCTGAAAACAAAAAAAGTGTTTTTCCTTTTCTTTTATCAGCCAGGGGCAAAGAATTGGTTTGCTCCAGGAAAAGACACCATACTGTAAAAAAAGAATGGCCTAAGGGCTACCTTCCCTTCCCCCCAAGACATGTTCCCAGAATGAGCTTAGGATTTCAATCTGTTTTGTTGTCCTTTTCAATTCTAGGAGCAGGAGGTGGAGTGCTGGACCTGAGAGTTCGGGGCTATGGCAAATCAGCAAATCAGTTAGTCAATAGACTTTTAGTTGTGCCAGGTACTGTGCTAAGGTCTGAGGATACAAAGAAAGGCAAAAGACAGACCCTGCCCTCTAGGCACTCATAATCTAATGGGGGAAGACCACATATAAAGAAGCTGAATATAACAGATCTGCAGGTGGGAAATGATGAAGTGACTGTCCTTAGGTCCCCACCTAAATGATGGATCTGGAGGGAGTTCTCCATTGTTCTCCTTCTACAATCAGAGGGAGGAGGCCTAGGGTCGAGAGATACCAAGGAGATGTTAGTTTCAAGGCTGATGTGACTGAGCCAGATTATGAGACTTCCTGTGATGTCTCGGAGTGAAGTCCAGGAGGGCAGACAGGTGGAAATAGATGATTGCCCTGGGCCCCCTCCTTAAATGATGGATCTGGGAAGAGTTCTCCAGTGTCCGCTCTCCTGGCAGTGGAACCTAGGAGCCCAGGATCCAAGGCCAGATGTGTCATAGAAGCCCTAAGAAGCCCCAGGATACAAGTCCATCAGGGCTGGGGGAAAGTCCTGTACCAAGAGTGATAGTCATAGGAAAACAGTTACGTTTGCCAACAGAAGTTGCCTGTTTTGTAGCTCCTTTTGTTAGTTAGGCTTGCTTGGTTCTTTCTATTTGGCCTACTGTGCTGATTAGTAGGTATACTATTGTTATTTGCATGCTTATGTGCTTTTATTTTATTGACATGTGTGTGTCCCTATTAAGTAGACATACAATGTGTCCTGAGTAAAATTTAGACTGGCAGTCCCTGAAGCAACCTGTCAAATATTGTTCTGCATTGTGATATGTGCGTAGTAACTTTCTGGGATGTTAGTTAATAAACTTTACTTTGTTATTTCATACTATATTGTATAAGTACAGATTCTAGGCCACTTCTTACTTTTGCAAGGGACTACAAAATTCCAAACCCCGGGCGAGAAATGTAAGAATCTCTAGCAAAGGGCTCACTAGCTACAAAAATGATGAGATTTGTACTTCCCGGTATATAAAGAAAGGAAACATGTAATATCAGCTGTCAGATACCAGAAGAGAGGTTTTCACATAATGGCTGTGGCAGGAGTTTTGGGAGGACCACAGAAGAGAGAATGGGAAGAAGAGAATGGAGAGGTAGCAATTATCCCATGGGAACAGCATGAGTATAGCACCTGGCCTCTGACATATCTGTAGTTCCTTTCTTCAAGACCATGAGAATAACTTCTAAACAGACAACTGGAGAGGTATGTTTTATGCTGGGTGCTCACTCTAGCAGCATGAGATTTGAAAGAGACAAAACAGACAGAAGGCAAAGTACCTTCCTCTGTCTTACCTCAACAACTTTTTAAAAAATCTATTAAAGAATCCATTTGCCATATTTAATATTATTTTTCATATATACCTGTAGCTTATTCTGCCTTTATGTTTCTTGGTGCACCTTTACTTACAACAAAAAGTGTCATATAGGAAAGATGCACCTTGTTAGAAAGTTGTACTCTGTAATGGAAAACACAAGCATAAGCCAAGCGCAGAATTGCTACAAATACGGGTCCTATTTATAAATTTTCTCCATATACATGAGCCTAAGAATAACCAGATGTCACCCATGTATGTGTGTGTGTGTGTGTGTGTGTGTGCGTGTGTGTGTATCTGTGTGTCTGTGTATGTGTGTGTGTGTTCATTGCTCAACCTATGAGGGGCAGTATGGACTAGTGTGAAAAGTTAGGTCTGGAGTCAGGAAGACTTTTGTCCAAGACTGCTTCTGAAACATACTGGCTCTATAACTCTATAATGGCTCTATAATGTCCATCAGTACCACAGGTGATTTTCAAAGAATAGAAGTTGCAGAGCAGTCCCTGCTTTACATTTTTAGAGGGAGTTTCTTTGCCAGGAGTTCTCTCTGCCAGTGAAATCTTGGGTCCGGTTCAACCCACCCTGTGAAATAGAAAGAAAAAGAAATCTCTTCATGTTACAGTACAATTAGGTAGAGCTTTAGATATTTAGATATTCTTAGATATTTAGATATTAGATATTTAGATATTCTGGGTTTGGAATGTAGATCTGGGTTCAAATCCTGCCTGGTTTACTGATTATTGGCTATGTGTCCCTGGGCAAGTCACTTGAATGCAATCTGCCTAATTATCCTCTTATGTAACAAGGGATTAATAACAGTACCTGCCTCCCAGAATTATTGTGTCAATAAAATAAAATAACATTTGTAAAACATTTTTCAAACCTTAAAATACTAAAGAAATGCTACCTATTTTTAGGCAGTAGGGAATCTTAGAATCATTTTTAAATGAAGGATGTTAAAAAGACCATACCTAAGTTAATTGATCCCAATGAATAGTGGAGGAAGGAAGGAAGGAAGGAAGGAAGGAGGGAGGGAAGGAGGGAAGGAAGAAAGAACAGTTATCAGTTTGGGAATATTAGACTCAAATACCTTACAAAGTTCCAAAACCAATACAAAAGATAAATAATTTAGAATCATAGATTCTTAGACCTTGAATTGACCTTGTATGTCCCCTATTCTATGTTTCTCAGGCTGCAGAAAGGAAAATTTATCCTGGAGACAGTGGGGAACCACTAAATGCTTTGAAATGAGTGAGTAACCTGATCAAAGTAGTGTGTTAAGAGGATTAATGTGGCAGTGGGGAGCTGAATGAGTTGCAGGAAGAAAAAACTTGGAAATGGGGAGACTAGTCAGGAAATATTACTGTAGTCTAGGTTTGTGGTTAATAGTACCTAAGCTATACTGGTAACAATGAGGAGAAAAAAAGGAGTTGGATGCAAGTCATTGCAAAGGACAAATCAACATGATGCTGACAGATTAGAAAGAAAAGAGTCAGAGATACTTCCATGGCTTTAAGCCTTGGTGACAAAGAGGCAGTGTTGCCATTAACATAAATAAGGAAACTCAGAGAAGGAGCTAGTTTAGTAGGGAGAGAAGACAGTAAAAGTTTTCTCATTTAGTCCTAGATCCTTTTACAGAAATAAATTTGTCTTCCTCTTTCCAAGAGAAAAGGGTCACTAATTCCTTCTAAATAAATGGTCTAAAGCAGGAAGACCCACATTTTAACTTGCTTCTAAAAATTACTTTTTTAACTTTTTACTAAGAGTTTCATCTGCACAGGGAAACCTGTTCCATCTAGATCAAAAACCACTTCTGGAGTAAGAGACCCTAAAGGGTACCCTCAGGAATCAGAGTGGGTGGGGGAAGGAACATGAAAAATAAATCAAAATGAAAATGAAAAATAGTTTCTGTGGGGAATTGTTGAAAAACTGTAGGAAAAAGTACAGGGTGGGTTTTTTTAAGCCTTTGGTTGCTATAGTTTTCATATTACAATAACAAAAAGGGTACATTTCTCTCTCTTGATGTTCCTTACCATGACTGTAAGAGTAGTTATTCAGAATACTCATTATTCAGAATTTTAACTTTAATTATGACCTCTCTGTTATGCTTTTCAGAATCCCAGAATTTGCAGGGACCTTAGAGGTCATCCAATCCAACTCTTACCTAAAAAAGTATCTCCTCTACAACATACTTAACAAAAGGTCATCCAGCCTCTGCTTGAACACTTCTGGTGAAAGAAAAGTTTCTACTTCCTGATGCTGAGAGATTCTAATTGGCTTTCATGGTATGTGTTTATCTAATGAAAGATCACTAAGATACTATTGGTAAGATTCAAGATGTCTTAAAGTGTATTTATGAGAATAAAATACTAATCTTTTGCAAAATAACAGAAAGTCCCTAGAGGCCATAAATTAGAGAACGGTAAATGGTCGTTTGATTGATTTGCTGCTTTGTTAACCTGGAAGACAGGTCAATTGAAAACTGGCTTCAGGGAACATGGAGGAAAAAATTGTTGTTTGTAGCCTTTCTGATGAGGAGAAAGAGGAGGAAGAGAAGGAAGAAGAGGAAGATGAGGAGGAGAAGGAGAAGAAGGAAGAGAGGAAGAAGGAGAAGGGGGAGGAGAAGAAGAGGAAGAGGAGGAGGAGGAGAGTAACAATAACAACATATTTATATAGCTCTTGAAATTTTGCAGTATGTTTTCCTCATCACAACCCTATGAAGCAAGTAGTATAGGAATTTTTGTGCCCATTTTACAATTGGTGAAACTAAGGTCAGAGAAGTGAAATTACTTACCCAATGTCACAGAACTAGTAAGTGTCAAAAAACAGGATTCAAATTCAGGTCTTCTGATTCCTCATCCAATTCTTATTGTCTTGTATTATAAGAGAGTGTAGCTTGAAGGAGGAGCCTGGAGGAGAAGATAAACAAGAAAGGTGAATTGTTACAGTGACATTTCCCAATGTATATTACTTAAAAATTATTGAGGAGCCTCCAAAAGTTTTTAGTTATGTTACTTATATCTACCAATGTGTACAATGTTAGAAATTAAAACATAGTCATATTATTATGTAGGGAGTGTGCTGCGGTGTATGTTATCCCATATAAGTTTCATGTGTCTAGATGAGTCTGTCTGTATGTGGTGTATGTAAGGTGGATTTGTTTTCTTTTTAAGAAACTAGTTCCCGGGATTCATGGCCATAAACAATCTACTATTTCCCAGGATTTCACATCATAAACAATCCCACTGAGCTTATGCAGTGAGATATAACCTTAAAATAATGGCAACATTTGAAGTTAAGTTGTAAACACCCACTGCATGTGAACTATGCTGAATCACCATGATATTGCTCAAGTTGATATAAACTTGTGAGGCTATTGATGGCAAGTTGCCTTCTTTGTGTGCTCCTCTATAAATCAAGTGAGCACTAGTCACTAAGTGGGGAATACACAAGCTAGAATTCTGCTTGTGCCTTTACTGGCCCCCATCAAGACTTAAGGGGACTTGTGAATATGCGTCGGTGTCTCCACTGGCCCCCATTGAGACTTAGAAGATGCTAGAAGTTGGAGCTCCCATTACGAGCAACTCCCTTGAGAAGAATAAATCAATTAACCCCTATCATGTCTCCTATGCTATCCTTCTGGCTACCCAGATCAAGAGTGAACCTACTAGAGGCTAGAATCCAAAAGCTTCTGTGACTCTTGCCTGACAGTGGCATGTAGGGAAGCATGCATAAATATCTCTAGATTCTCCTTTCCCCAACCATTCTCCAAGGGGCACTGACTTCTGCCATGAGGTGAGGCAGAAATGTCTGGGGTTAGAGGCTAGCCATTCTGCTCACCTCAGATATAGGAAATACTGGGCTAGAATTATATCTTTCTGCTTCCATTAAAAGAGTCTAGAAGAAATATTTTTTTAAGGTCCACTGAACTCCTGATTGCTATCCCTTAACAATGAAGAAGTGCCCTGAGTTGTGCATTTAAGGCTTAACTTCCTTCCCACCAAATGGTAATTCCATAATGAATACACATAGTAAATAGCTAATAAACCCATTAATCCACACTGATAACAAATGGAAGTCAGAGGATATATGTATATAAAAATACATATACATATACCAGACAATACACAGAGTGAATGAGCTTTCCCACTGGGAGCAAGAAATCTTAGCTCAACCAAAAGAGAGAGTCCTATTTCCCACCCAAGGGGAAATTTCCCAAAGTCTCTAGTGTAGCTATAGATAAGGTCATGATTGAGGTAGGAAATCCTCTACATATAGTCTTCTTATAAGGGTCTCTCCCTTCAAGGACCTGAAGAGGGACTGGAACCAATTGTCCTTTTTCCCTTTTTTTCAAAGATATGTCAAAAGATTAGAATATCTCCTCTCTCCAAGCTCTTGGGACCTCCTCCCCTGAAGCAGGCAGAGATCATTGAACAATCAGTATCCACCAATGAGGGGATTCTCATGCGAATAGGCTTTGAGGAAGTGGTTACAATTAGGGAAGTAGTTTTAACTTCCAAGACCTGGGACTCAGGCTCTATAGCTATATAACTACATATTAATTTTTGTAAGTAAATGCTGTCTCTCCTCTCTTTGCTTAGCTCATGCTCTCCATCCTCTTCTGGCAGGGAAAGACTATTCGCTTAATACCTCTGAAATGCTTTCTTTGTCTGCTTCATTTTATATGGGTCAATGTTAAACAATCCACTCTTTAGAAGAATCACCAGTGCTTCCTCCTAATTGGATAAGGTTCAGGATGATCCAGATTTTACTTTGCTTGTAAGAATTACTTTTCAATACAAGCGTCCTCTGCTATAGAAAGCCTGCTCAAAGCCAGGTCATTAAACCAATCAAGATTTTAATCAATTAATAACCATTTATTAAAGACTTATACATATTACTGTGCTAAGTTCTAGAGATAAAAGCAAAATACAAACAGCCCTAGCCTCAAGAAACTTACATTTTAATGAAGTAGACATTGTCTGCATAAGTATATAGATATAAGATGCATACATAGTAGATATAAAGTAACTATAGAAGAAAAGGCATTGATAGCTAAGGCGACCAGGAAAGGCTCCCTGAAAATGGGCTTTGAGCTGAGTCTTGAATGAAACCAAAAATCCTAAGATCATTCAAAAAGAAATAACCAACAACATATATTTAACAAACATTTAAAACACAAATCACAGTTGAGCATCTCCTTCAACTTTGTAGATGGCAATGTGGGACACCTAAATCTATCAAGTACTTGATTTTCCACTTGAAGATCCATCAGGTGGCCACATTAGCTATGGCTCTCCACTTCTCCCTTTTGGAGCTGTCTGCTCTTTGGAAAGGTGTTTTCCTCACCTTCTATCTCTGGTTCTTCCATTATTTCCCTCTGTAGCCATTTGTTGTGAATAAGTATTCATTGCACCTTATCCCTTTGAATGTGTTGAAAAGACTCATGAGATAAGATAGAAATTATAATAATAACAATAGAAAATTTAAGGGAGTAACCCAAAGGGCTCACAGCAGAAAAAAGAGAAGTGACTCTGACTCTCATTTGGGCACATCACCTTCACATTGAGACAAAATAAGGATGCAAAAAAATGAAAGATAAAATAATGCAAAAAGTGAAAATGCAATAGCAGCACATGACCTATAGCTTATTTGGGCCACCTGTGAATTATTTTATGCAGTTAATGGAATCTGAGAGATAAATGGCAACAGACCTAATTGTAGTAATAACCTCTAACACAATACACAGGGGGAAAAATGAGCACAATGATTTCACATTTGAAAGAAAAAAAATCCAAAGGGATGATTTCTGTACTTGTATCATAATTAGCTCCTTTAAATATTTCAACAATCAAGCTAAGTAACTGCTCCCTCCTCACACTCAAAATAAAACTAACATATAACTTTAGTTTTCAAAATTCTTTACCTTTTTAAAATGATCCCATAAGCTTATTTTCTTTGGATTGACAGAATTTGGTTTACAGCCACCAAACCAATTTGCAAACTTTTATCAAAATGAATAGTCATTACAGTTGCTGATACTCTATAGGCAAAAATCTTATGAAAAGGTAACCATGAGCTGGTTATGCTGACATTTTTACTCTGCTTACTTGGGAAAATGCTCAAAAGATAACAAATTATGATTAACTGAATGCATTTGTCACAATTAAAAAAAAAAACATTTAAGTGTGTTCATTTGCAGCATTGTTTTATCTCTTTGGCTTCAGCTCTGGATTCCAAGGGAGGGAAATGCTAAGTTCTATTTTTTTTTCTTTTTGTGAAGAGATGCTTAGGAATTTGGCCCAACCATAATAGGCAAGTTACCATTACTTCTTTCCGAATGTACATGTTGGGAAATGAAAGGCCCAGAACTAGCTTTGACCTAAATACTGCTTTTCACATCAATGCTTCGCCCACTTAAGACAGAATAGGGAGAACTACCAAAAGAAGTTTGCTCAGCCCAGTGGACTCTCAGTGTCTTGCTGGTCATCCCAGGGCACATTTCTGTCTTCACAGTGATATACATTTATATGGTCTCCTACTCGTTTTTCCCCCACTAAGAAGGCTATTGTATTATGGTCAAAAATTCAGGGTCAATGAGAACCATATGCATTTTTGCTGCTGTGGGAGCAATTCTCACTGGTGTGTGCAATAGCTAAGGACGCTGACTCATTCAGCAGTTGGAAACCTTGGAAAACAAGTCACATTGACCCATAGGATCATAATGGCAAAAGAAATTTAAAAATCACATCACTTGCTTTGACTTTGGTTGATGAATCTGAAAAACTGAGACACAAAGACTGAGAGTAGTTATTTTGGGAAGCAGGGTAGTGACTGTGACCATTAGCTTTGCCTGTTGTGATCTTCCTTTTTTCATTTTGTGTGAGATTAATTTGTGACTGAGATTTATTAGCCTAAAGGGGGCTGAAGCTGATGAGATTTTGCTGATATACTGCATAGAACACACATCAAGTCAAAGAAAAAAAAAGATGAAAAATTGAAATGATAAAGTTGCATTGCGAGCTTGTTGCTGAGGTAATTGAAGTGGTTTGTGTTGTTCTGTGTTGTGATGGGTTGGAATAAAATATGTACAAATTTATCAAGATCATACTTCTGAAGAAAAGAACTACACAATATATCCCTTCTCTATTTATATATTAAGGAGATTTCCCAATTCTTTCCTGTCAGTGATATTAAAGTAAAACACAAATGAAGTCCATTCAGAATGTGCATCAGCAGTACAGCCAATTCCCAATTATTCATGGTAATAGAAGATAGAGATAGCATGGGAAGAGAAAATTCACAAATAATCTAAAATCTTCACTAAGTTCAAGCAATACTACATTCAACTTTTATTTCCTTTTATTTTTCCTAGACCTGACAAAAGTAACAAAGTCTAAATTTAAATTAGCACCTATCCTCTGGTGGAATTGCTAATGCTCAGCAAAATGATGAAATGGTGAACAGAAGAAAATAGGAGGAAAAAAAAGTGAGAGTCATGAATAATCTGACAGCCAGATAAACAGTACTTTCTTGGTTGAGATTCCAGAACCCAATATAGGCTTAACTGACCAACACTTGTAAGGAGGTTAATGTCAAGAGCTGACTACATTTGTAAATCTTGATGACAGCTGTACCTTCCTCACCTACTAATGCTGCAGCTAAAGGGATGGTCCATTAGATCATGACAATAGATAATGTATCCTGAAGCACACAAGAAGGAAGGCCCTTAAGACTATTGCAATGCTAGCTGAAACACATATTAATAATATTTATATATCCCTTTTACATTTTCAAAGTCCTATCTACATATATACTGAGAGCTATCCCACCACATGTAGCATGGAGGTGTCTTGTGACTTGAAGGGAGGCAGAATAGACTCTAGCCTCTTTCTCCTGCCTTTCTCCAAGAGAGATTTTAATTCATGAAGGATGAGGTCAGGGCCAAAAGCTTGGCCACTCTTCTCTCTTCAGAAACAAAGGGTACAAAATTAGAATTATATCTATTTGCTCCCTTAGATATTGTTTGTCTAGGGAATGCGGTTTTCGGGTTCAATCTAACTTCAGATTACTGTTCCATTAGTTAAGAAGAAGCAAGACCGCAAGCTCTATATATCCAAGACTTGACTTCCTCCCCAACAAACCCCAGTTCCACTAAGAATGTGCTTAATTAGACAGGTAGGTGGCGCAGTGAGTAGAGCACCAGCTCCGGAGTCAGGAGGACCTGAGTTTAAATCCAGCCTCAGACACTTGATACACTTACTAGCTGTATGACCTTGGGAAAGTCACTTAACCCCAATTGCCCCACCTTCCCCCCTCAAAAAAAAGAATGTGCATAACAATTAGCAAAGGAACCCATTTGTCCAAATTACAACCAAATAGAAATTAGAGAAAGTATACATAGGAGAATATGTGTGTATATATCTATGTCTATATAACATATATATATATACACACATACAAACATATGCATATATACATATATAGTATGTATATATGTATATATAGTGTGTATATATGTGTATACACATATATAGTGGGTATAATATATATACACATACATACATATATACACATATACATATATACAAATATATGAGATAATACAGAGTGAAGGAGCTCTCCACTTGGAGCTAGTGACAGGGACATGAAGAAGACTGCCAGCTCTACTCATGTTTTGTTCCTTCGGCAACCTGAAGAATGGTTCTATATCCTCAAGTTGGAAGTCAGAAGTGCCTGAAGCTACTGTAGAACCCAAGGAGATGGAAGGGACTGAAGAAAATGAAAACTAAAGAGACTGATTTCTCTTCTCTCCTGCTCTTACCAGCTCCTCCCTGCCCCTTAAGCAGGTTGTTGTTCAGTCATTTTCAGTTGTGTCTGACTCTTTCTAAGCCCCATTTGGGGTTTTCTTGGCAAAGATATTAGAGTGGTTTGTTGTTTCCCTCTCCAGCTCATTTTACAGATGAGGAAACTGAGGCAAACAGGATTAAGTGAGCTAGTAAGTATCTGAGGCCAGATTTAAACTCAGGAAAATGAGTCCTCCTGACTTCAGGCTCACTATTCTAGGAGCTACCCGGCCTCATTGTAGGTATAGGGATTGATTTCTATCAATGAGGAAAGAGTTCCATACCAGTGGGCTTTGGAACTCAAGGAACATGTGTATGTATGTGTGTGCACACATACACATACACACATATACATGTATGAACATATACACATATAAACAGAATATATACATAAATATAAAGCATATATATGTGTGTAGATTCATAACAGATATACCTCATTTGTTTCTCACAACATCCATGTAAAATGGGTGCTATTCTCTTCATGTAAAGATGAGGACATTGCCTTTGGGAGAGGTTAAGTGACATATTCAGAACCACAAAGAGAATAAGCATCTGAGGCAGACCTGGACCTCAAGTCCTCCTAACTCCCAGTCCAGCACTCTGCCACCTAGCTAGCTGCCTTTATGTTTGTCTTAAAAGAATTGGAACAGGAGGGAAGGAGGTTGCCTTCATTAGCTGCCTCCCACAGCTCCTTAAGCAGATTGTCCTAAACCTAAAAGGCTCTTAGCCAAATAATGGGTTGGGTTTTTTTGTTGTTCATTTGGGGTTTTTTTCTTGTTATTTTTTTCCCTACTCAGAATAACTATAGAGCTTGTATGGTCTTTCTGTATTGTTCATTTGTTATTTTATGCTTGCATAGTGTGTTCAGAAGGGTCCCCAGAGGAGTAAAGGGCAGTGCTGGAGGAAATCAGACAGTATGCTTCTCTCCCCACTTCCAACAGTTTTATTGGGGTAAGATCAGGTTAATATGAACATCAAGGCAAAGCCCTACAGTGGAAATTCACCAAAGGTTAGCTTCAGGGATGTGTGTAAGAGAGAATGATAATGATATAGCTTAGATCACTGCTAAGATCCCTCCTCTCAGAGTAAGAATCTAGGTTGGAATCAGGGCCTTGTAACTCCCTAGAGGAGCTGCGTGACCATGAGCAATCACTTACCTTCTCTGCACCTCAAGTTCCTGATCTCCAAAATGGAGATAATACTTGTGCTACTTACTAAGTGGCATGAATATAGGCATCTTAAGGTTCGCAGAGCACTAGGCCCCGTGTCAGGAAGACCTGAGTTCAAATTCTAGCCCCAGACACTTACTAGCTTTGTGACCCTGGTTGAGTCATTTAACCATCTTCACCTCAGTTTCCTCATCTGTAAAATGAGCTAGAGAAGGAAATAACAAACCATTCCATTATCTTTGCCAAGAAAACCCCACATGGGGCCACAAAGAGTTAGACATGACTAAAATGACTGAGTAACAACAAAGATTTAAAAAGTGCATTATAAACATTATCTTATTTTATCCCCACAACCACCATAGGAGGTAGATGCTATTATTATTCCAATTTTACAGCTAAGGAAACTAAGGCATCCAAAGGGCAAATAACTTGTCAAGGTCACACAGCTAGGAATTATCTGAGAAGGGATTTGAATGCAGGTCTCAACTCCAGATCTAACACTTTATCCATTCTACGACCTAGCTGCCTTGTAGAGTTATTGGAAGAAAAGTAGAGAGTGATCTATGAATGAGTTGTTATTATTATGAGGAATGTTAAATTTAAAATCAATCCCCATTTTGTCTTTCAAAGAAATTGCTAGGGCTACCTTCTTTTCCTCTTTAAACTAGTTCCAGACCTTAGTTTATAAAGGCCAAGGTTTCCCACTGCATTCGAGGCCATCTCCAGTCCTGATCTATATCTTGCCACTAGACCCAGATGTCTCCGGAGGAGAAAGTGAGACTGATAACTTTGCACAGCCCTCCCTCACTTAAATCCAATTCACCTGTATGTCATGGCATCAACTCCCTGATGTCATGGTGGTCTTTGAGAACAAAAGACAAACAACAACAACAACAGATCCCTGGAAGCTTCTTGCAAACTCTGAACTCCTACTGATTCCTACCATTGGGGGAAATTGACTTCCTTACGGCACCCCAGGGAGATCTCCCATCTTAAAGCCAAGGGTCCTACTTCCAATTATCTTACTATCTGCCTCCATCACCTCCCAAGCAGAAGGACCTAAGAAGGCCACAAAATAGCTATGCAATGAATGGTTGCTGAAAGAAGGCTCAAGATAACTTGTCACTATACTAGTCCCTAATTCTGACGGATGCCCCTTAGGGGCCCTGCTTTCTCCTGTGACTGACAAGGCACTGTCGCAGGGAATACAAAAGCCCTAACTGAATCCTGTATCAGTCACAGAAATGACATCAAGGTTTCATTCCTCCCCTTTTTTGCTGGGAGGGGGGCATGGTGTGAATGGGAGTAGGGAGAGGAGTAAGGAGTGTCGGCTTTTGGCTTTGCTTTCTTCTGATTTTAGTTTTAGGCTTTCTAGTCTGAGGGATCTTTTCAGAAAAAAAATTCCTATTTTTAGAGCTAAAGTTAATATTTCTCAAACAAATAAGGAAAGTTCAGTGAATAGTAAGCTGGGCCTGGAGTCAGGAAAGACCTGAATACAAATCTAATCACAGACACTAGCTGCCTGACCTTCAGCAAGTCGCTTAACCTCTTCTTGCCTCAGTTTTCTCATGTGTAAAAATGGACATAAAAATAGCACCTGCCTCCAAGAGTTGTTATGAGGATCAAATGAGTGAATGATTGTAAGGTGCTTAGCACAGTGCCTGGCATATAGTACGCACTATGTAAATGTTACCTATTATTATTATTAGCTATTACTCCTTCAACACCCACATCTCTTTAGGCCCAGAACCTAAACCATGACTACACACCATACTCAACTAAAAAGTAAAGCTGGACTTATACACTAGTTTCTGCAATTAAGTGCATTTTTAAAACCAGTTAAATTTACCATGCTGCTAATGTAATTGAATTCCTTTAATTAGACTTCATTTCCTTCAATTGGCACTTATTTCTCA
Organism: Trichosurus vulpecula; assembly: GCF_011100635.1. Classification (NCBI taxonomy): domain Eukaryota; kingdom Metazoa; phylum Chordata; class Mammalia; order Diprotodontia; family Phalangeridae; genus Trichosurus; species Trichosurus vulpecula. The sequence continues at coordinate 310,861,402 of NC_050573.1, read as the reverse complement.
GAACTGTTTCATAAATATTACAATTGTTTATCATAGTAGCTCAGAAAAAAATAAAAGAAATTCTATGTAAATTGTCAAGTTTTTAGTATCTTCTTAGAGAGAAAATGCAGTGAAGGAGCGATGATACTTATGAAAAAATAAGAATAGCTCACATTTATAGAGGTCTTTAAGATTTACAAATATTAGCTCATTGGACTTTAAAGCATGGTCTTTACTTTTTGCATGTCCTGGAACATTATGGCAATCTAAAGAAGCCTATGGACCACTTTTTAGAATAACACATGAAATGCATGGGATTACAAAGGAAAGCAACTGCATTAAAATATAGTTATCATTTTTTAAGTGCTTGGAGCCTGGGTTGAAGAACCCCCTTGAAAGGAATTTCATTGACCAGTGCTCAAAATAACACTGAGAAGTAAGCTTCAGTAATCTAGCCCCACAAGACCTTTTTGATTATCTGAAACAGAGTTGTTAAGCACCATCTTTACTTCAATGTGAATTGCTCTTACGATTGGCATTAAAGTTCTACAAGAAGTGTCCTAAATAATTGGTTAAATTTTACTCAGATTTAATCTCTTAAGTATTTGAACTAATGCTCTCAGACACCGGGAAAGAAAAGTGTAAAAGGTGCAACGGTGTAGGTATGTATGTAGCAAGACAAGATATGCAGACAGCACACACTTCCCATTTTCCTTTCCTTTTCAAAGTGTCTTTCTTGCAATCAATGGAGCCTGTAGTGAGACTGTGTGACGGAATGCGTGCCCAGCTCTCCTGACAGTTGCTGGCACCATACTCTGTCTCTTTTCCTTTCGAATGCTTCATTCTTTGCTTTCTGTTAAGGATATGTATTGACTTTGGGAACCACTGCAGAGAGCTGTAAATGATGCAGTTAATGAAAAGTCTTTGCCCCATGTTCGCAGAGGGAGCACAAACAAACAATGTGACGTTACGCTGTGATATGTGTGGTAATGTAATGTTTGTCTTTCTTGTAAGAAAAAAAAGAAAAGAAAAGCCAACCTGAAGATTTCCAATAGTAGACCCAAAGAGATACTTACACATTCTACTAATCCTTTCTTCTCTTCTCCTGTGCCCCATAGCCAGAAGCCTAGAAATTAAATGAAAGATTTCTCTTTGCTCAACTTTAAAGTCATATTTCTTGAAAAGATACTCAGAAGGGTTTTCAATTTAACATGGCAAACATTTTTGCAGTGCCTACTAAGTGCAGGACATTGTGCTTTTGAATGGCTGCATCTTTTATGATGAAAATATTTTACAAACTTCTGATTTTTTGCAAGGCTTTCCATTCATTGCTAACATTGTTATTTTTTTTTATTATTTAGCTTTGTGTTATATTAAGTTTTTTTTTTCTTTGCCTGACACATAATCTGGACTCTTCCAAGAATGTCACAAAGCACAATTGAAGAGAAAGTCCAAATTAAACTTTCTTGTGGATGATAAGAAACCAAATGGCAATGGGCCTTTGAATGAATCTGGAAGTGGTTGTGAAAGAACTCATGCCACTTCCTAAGCTTATTCTCTTACATTAAATGATAAAGACAAGTTCTAGAATTCAATTTCATAATGTAATCAGCGAACGTTGCTTAAGCCTCTGTTATGTTCCGGGCACTGTGCTAAGCATTAAAGAGGCAAAGACAGAAATGAAATTGTGCTTGTCCCCAGAGAGTTTACCTTCTCTAAGGAGGGAATGGGGCATGGTGGGGGAAACAAGATGTATTCTACAAATGACCACATATGAAACTTTGCTCTTGATTTCATTCCTTCAAAACTTCATTCCATCAAATATTCCCTTTTCTGTCTTGCATATTCAATCTCTCCCTTTGCATGGCTTCCTATTATCCTAAAAGAAATCTTCTCTAGAAAGTTAAGTCCCACTCCAGTTAGTGTTTTCTTTTTCTCTCCACTTTCCCTTTAATGACAAATATTCAGAAAGATTAGTGACAAATGCCCTTAATGAAAGGATTTGTTCTATGAAGTCTGGATTCAGTAAAAGGGCTATAGTTGAGGACCTAAAGGGCTACATGTGGCCTTGAAGCCACAGGTTTCCCCAACCCTGGTTTAGTCTATATTAAAATGCCTCCACTCACTCCTTAATCTCAAAAACTCTCTAAGATGCCCAGTGATGTCCTAATTGCCAAATCAAGTTCTCAGCATCAATGAACTTTTTGAAGTATTTAACATTGACGACTAATCCCTCCTTCTTGGTATTTTTTTAACTCCTTTTTAACTCCCATGATATTGCACTTTCCTAGTGCCTGGATTATGTCTCTGACCATTCCTCTTCACCCTTTCCTGTTTTCTCCTCTTCTTTCGATCCCCATAAAATAAAAAGAAAATATTCTCCAAAGCTTTGTCTTATACCATCTTTTCTTGTCCTACAAAAGTTTTTGGCAACCTCATCTATGCCTAGGGCTTCAATTATTTCCCCAACCTGTCCCTGGAGCCCCAGACTTACCTTTCCAACTACCTGTCAGACACCTCAGACTGAATGAGCTGATATAAGCTGATGCAATTTTTTAGCAAAATTGAAAGTCTGAAGGAGCAAAAACAAAGAAACAGAAGTGTAAAGCAGAAGCCCTTGCAAGTATAAAATAAGCATTCCCTACTTTGGAAGGAGCCAAAGGCTCAAAACAATGGAATAAGAAAATCAGTTGGCAAAAATGACAATGAATTTGTCTCAGGGCACAGGCTGACTCCACCCTTTGCCCCAGCTACTCATCTGCATGAGACCCTCTCAACTGGAAGTTGGAAGGGAGGAAGAGAAGGGAAGAAACATTTTATAACACCTACTATGGGCCAAACATGGTGCACACTTTTGCAAATGTCTCATTTGATCCTCACAACAACCCTGGGAGGTAGGCGCTGTTATTATCCCAATTTTATAGTTGAGGAAACTGAGACAAATAGACATTAAGTTACTGTCCAAGGTCATACATCTAGTAAGTCTCTGAGGTCACATTTGAACTCAAGTCTTCCTGACTCAAGGCCCAGTTTTCTATTTACTGGAATACCTTGGAAGTCTAACTAGTTGACTGCTGTGGATAAAGATGGTGTCCAGAGATAACCTTCTCTCAACCATGAAATCTTGTGGAATGGGAGTGATTACTCCTCTTTCACCTCCTGCCTGAAAGTGAGAAACCTCAGAGCTGGACACCCTGAAGGATGATCCAACTATTCTTGTCCTTGATGAAAAGAGCACTGTAGCATTCTAGATGAAAAGAGCTGTAACACCTAACCAAGGTGAGAAGTAAAGAGTGAGCTCAGGGAATCCAATATGTTGACCCATCCAGAAGTGGCAGTGGTCTGAATGGTCTAATCCTGTAGTAGCTGCCCAGCAGGAAAACAAATTGCCCAGCCCAGTCTGTCAGAATTTGCCAGGTGGACGAGTGACATCCTTGGCCCATTCTCACAGCAATAGACCAATGACTGAGTGAATTTCCTGGCTCAGTCTGTAGCAGCCCAGAAGCCAAGTGTATTAATCTGGCCTAGACCAGCAACAGCCTTGCCCAGTAGCAAATCAACCTGCTCAACCCAGCTGAGCAGCAGATTAATGTATCCAGTCAAGCAGTGACCCAGGAGGAGCAAGTGCACTGAGACATTCCCTCAAGAGAGACACGGTGCACAGAGAAGAGCCAAACCAGAGTGATAGAACATCAACTCCTCCATCAGATTCAATGAGAGCAAATGAGGCAATATTTATAAAGCACTTAACACAGTGCCTGGCACATAGTAGGTACTATATAAATGCTTATTCTCTTCCTTTTCCATCACTCACTCTCTACCCCACAATAAACTTCACGAAGACTATTTCAGAGTCGATTTTATTTTTGGCCACTAGTGTTCTTCATATGTATAAGTATTTAATCATCGTACTCTAAGCTTGTACCCACTTTCTTTTTTTCCCCCCAGATTCTTTTGCAGAGAGAGTGTGCCATGTTTCTGGGGGAGATAATTCACTACAGCTCTTCTTGCTATGGCATTTAAGTAATTACCTTTTTAAAAACTTAAATGAGTCTATAGGCTGATTATTAAGGGCAAGCACCCTGGTGGGTGTCATGAGCTACAGTGTCAGAAATACTTACCCACAGGGTTGCCTCTAGACCCCAAGATAGCAATTGCCCCTTTTGAGATACAATTCGCCAGTGTAAAACCCGGATAGATTGCTAAACTGTCAATATCATAAATACATGTCCAAAACTGAATTCTGATCTCTGTGACCTTGGCCAAATAGCTTACGTTGTCTGGGAATTGGTTTCCCTTACAGGAGCTATTTCTCTAACTTAGAAATCATATGTCAGCAGGTTGGGTTCCCAGGAAGTTGACTCACAGTTTGAAGGAGCACTTTGACCCCTCATAAAACTGGAGCCCTTATTAATAGAGTTACCTTTCAAAATCAGTCTGGAAGCAAAATTAGCTCAAAGCAAAGTCATTTACTAAGTTGTCCTAGTAAGGACAAAAGTTACAAAATACAGCCCCACTTAAACTTGGGACACACTCTTCCACAAATCCGTAGAGCATCAGTGGGAAGACTAGAAGCAAACTTTGAGTACAATGGCAGTGTAGTAGATGCTCAAGTTCCAGGGTTAGTTCTTTCTTGAATTCATAATCAAATCCCTATTTTCCTACCAGAGATCTCTCTCCTTGAAACTGCTTTCTGCCCTTAATAGAATCTTTCTAGGTATTCAGAAAGTGTTATCTCTGATTCCTGCCTTGAACTTACTGACTCTCTGTGCTGCTTTATTCTTAATGAATTTTCTCCTACTGGGCAAGAAGCTTTACTGCCAGATGTCATAGCCAGGGAAGGAGAGGAAGAAGACAATATTCCCTTCTCCCTGCTCATGCCTTCTCCTAGGGGTATGTGAGAAAGTCATTTCCAGGCACGAATCCCTCTGACTCTTGAACAACAACAGAGTTGGAAAGTTCATCATTTAAGAGCAGCCATAGGGCTTATCCAATCTTAGACTAGCCAATGACCACCTCCCCTTCAAACTCCTGGTTCCCTGTAAGTCCTAATGAAAAGCCTACCCTATTCAGGAAGCCTTTCTCAACCCCTCTTAGTCCTACTGCTTCCTTTCTTTTAATTATTTTGTGTTTATCCTGAGATGGTTCTGGAGATGAAAATGAGGCTGGTGATTTTGCTCAGCCCTCCCTCACTTAAATCCAATTCACTTGCATGTCATAGCATCGCCTTCCTGATGTCATGGTCCTCTTCAAGAAAGAAGGACAAACAGCAGCAGCAAGTTTATCCTGTCTATCCTGTTTGCAGCTTGTTTGCACATATCTGTTTGCTTGTCATCCCTATAACATTGTGAACTCCTTGAGGACAAGGATTGTCTTCTGCCTCTTTTTGTACCCTTTGTGCTCTTTGTGATTAAGGCAGTGACTAGCACATAGTCTACTATGTAGCCTACTACATAGGCACTTAATAAATGTTTATTGACTGATTGACAATTCAATCATAAAATTTTTTCCTACTTTTTAGTGTGATTACAAGGTTACTTCATTAGCATATTAATACCTCATTAGCTCTATAATCTGCCATTTTCTATGATTATGTTAAATAGTTACTGACTAAAGAAGCGGGGAGGATAAGACAGGAAGGAATCCAAATTCCACCCCCCAAGAACACACAAACACACACACACACATACACACATACTTGTCTCTTCCAAGTAGACATTTATTATTCATTATGATATTAATTTATCTTTTTCCTCTAAATCTACTTCGAACATGCCTATTTCTGCTAATGGTATCACTGTCCTCTCAGACAAGGTATAGTTATTTTCCAACTCCTCTCTCCTCATATCTGTCAAACGCTATTGATTCCATTTCCACAAAATCTCTCCTACCTATTCCTTCCTTTCCATTTCCATTGCCACAACCTTCATTTGCCCTCACATTAGCTATGCCAACAAGATTTTAACCCTTTTCCTGCTTGCTGTCCAATTCTCCCCCTCTGTTCCATTCTATATGCTACTGTAAAATAAATCTTCCACAATAAATATGGCTCTAATTATATGATGTGCCTGCTAAAAAAAATGGTCAGTGGGCTCCCCATCACCAACACAATAGTCAAAGCTCCCTAGTCCAGCACTCAAAATCCTCCAAAATCGAAATAAATCGCCTACCTCTTATCTTTATTTCATTTTTTTAATTTTTAAGTTGTGTCTGACTCTTTGTGGTTTGAGGGATTTTCTTTGCAAAGATACTGGAGTGCTTAGCCACTTCTTTCTTCCCCCTCATCCGCCACACCACCTAGCTGCCAAACTGCATTATTTACTATTATTTGAACACAATTCTAGGCTTTTCTGCCTTTGTGCTTTTCCTTGTACTCTTCTCTAATTGCCACAGCCTTCCTCATCATTTCTACCTGTTCAGCACCTAGCTCATACGTCACAAGCTTCATGAAATCTTTCCTAATTCCTCCAAGTAGATGTTACTTCTCCCCACCTTTAGCCCCCAAACGTCTTTGTTTAAATATTTACATCTCTTTAGGCCCTCGCCACACCAATTGATATCACAATTGTGTTCATATCTGATCTCTTCTAGGATATTCTAAGTTTCTTCATGATATAATCAATTACTTATTTGGCTTCATATCACCCATAATGTCAAGTAAATATTCAGCACATAGTAGGTCCTCAAAAAAAATCTGATGAATATTTATACTTTGTATGTAATAAATGGTCACATGGTACATAAAACTGTGAACCAAAGTCCAAGTTGGAGTTCCTACCACCTGGTGCCATGAGAGCAGCCACCCCATCTCTGAGTTGCCCTGGAAATAGCATTTGCACAGTTCAGCCAACAATAGCCAGAAGAGAAACAACACACAGAATGATTCCAGCTTGCCTTTCTCTCTGCATCCTGCTGAAACAGATCTAAAAAGACACAAAGAGAAAAGCCAGATAACAGAGGAACAGCTGGCAGGTACATATGCCTGACCACCCACTGACTATGAATGCTATCTAGCCTGGTGCCCTCTGCTTATGAAGAGTCAAATAGAAGGGAAGGGTAACATTCATTTTACCCACTGCAACAAGCTCTCTGGATAACAGGATCCTATTGCAGAGATGGAGAGGTCCTAGTTCTTCACAAATTATTCATTGATTGTCATCCTCCCTCACCCACAGACTTACAAATATAACCCAAACACATTTAATTTGTTTATTAATATGATTTTTTTCTTTCTCTTTCTTTTTTCTTTCTTTTTTTTTTGCTTACCTTGATCAAGTTAAGGAAAAAAACCTTTTTTTAGAAGGCGCAGTATTTTTTTGTCATAATCTTTTGTGTGGATATGAAAGAGAAACAGAAGGTATTTTTATATGATGACAAAACAACTAGTGAGTTCACTCTGCTTGTGTGTATATACGTTTTGTGGGAAACTATTCTCACCTGTTGTGGTTATTATGCAAACCAAGTGGCTGATTCAATTGATCAATTTTCAGCCTTTAGAGGAGATTTGTTTTTGTTGTCCAGTCGTTTCAATTGTGTCTAATTCATCATGACCCCATTTGGGGTTTTCTTGGCAAAGATACTACAGTGGTTTGCCATTTCCTTCTCCAGCTCATTTTACAGATAAGGAAACTGGGGAAAATAGGGTTAAGTGACTTGCCCAGGGTCACACAGCTAGTAAGTGTCTGAGGCTGGAATTTGAATTCAGGTCTTCCTGACTCCAGGCCAGGTGTTCTATCCACTGTGCCATCTTTGAAGGAGATGGTCAAGGGCTTTGAACAGACAACTGGGTTTACAAATAGGTGTTTGATTCTCCCATTTATGTTTGGACCTTGACACTTCTGATGGCTTCTCTGGAGTAGCTTAATCTATACCCATCTACCCTAGAGGACCATCAAATGACAACACCAACTAGTAACATGCCTAGAAAATCCTGATTATGAGTAGAAATATTACCAACAAGAAACAGTAGAAAACTAGAGAATAGTAAGACAAAAATTGCTAGAGGTGTTTGTCTCAAATAATTAATTTAGCAAATATTTATTAAGCACTTACTATATCCAAGGCACTAAGTCATTGAAATAATAATAACTAGCATTTATATAGTGCTTTAAAACAGAGATGTCAAACACTCCTCCATGAGCTATGGCCCACATTACTCCCAAGGGTGGCCAGGATCAGATTGTAATATAATTGAGAAATAGTTTAAAAAATAAATAAAAATACAACACAACATAAATTGTGGTTTTCTAAGTCAATATGCAAAGGCAAGGATCCTTATGTATTGCACTCTCTTTTTGAGTTTAATACCACTGCTTTAAGGTTTGCAAAGAGCTTAACAAATATTATTTCATTTTATCCTCACAACAACCTTGGAAGATATTATTATAATGAGGAAATTGAGGTAGACAGGGCTTAAATGAGTTGCCCGGAAACACACAGCTAACAAGTACTTGAGGTGAATTTGAATTAAGATCTTGCTGATCTCCAAGTCCAGTGCTCTAGTCACAGTATCACCAACTTCCCTGCCTTAACAGTCCCATTAGTCTCATGGATACATCCCCTATCTTTTTTATTCAGAAGACCTATGATTTCATTAGCTTATAGAACTGCCAGGAAAGAAACACTCTACCTATGAAGATCTGCAACTTCCAGCCCTATGGGATCCACCTGGAGCCACAACAGATTAGATAATTTGACCAGGATGCATAGAAGGTCTAGGTCAAAAGCAGAATTTAACTCCAGGTGTTTCTGATTTCAAGGCACCTTCTCTATCCACTGACCCAAACTCTTCCTTTCAAGAGTCGCTGTAGCAAATATAGGGTGTCCCAAAATGTCTCAGTGCAGTTTTAAACTAATTTTTTTGAAAAATATTTAAAGTACTTGGGGCACTGTATCTTGAAAATAGGTGTGTATCAGTCACTTAAACTCTCCATCTCTGTAAGCTCTATGACCTGACCTCTCTGAGGAAAGAGCTAACTATGCTGGTCCTAAGGTCACAAAACAGTCCATTGATATGGTGGTATAGGTAATCCGTACGTTACATGCACACACACACGTGTGTGTGTGTGTGTGTGTGTGTGTGTGTGTGTGTGTGTGTGTGTGTGTGTGAGAGAGAGAGAGAGAGAGAGGCAGTGAGGTTGATGCAGTGATTAGAGCACCAGAGCACTCATCTTCCTGAATTCAAATTTGACCTCTGAATTTTACCAGCTGCGTGAAGTTGGTCAAGTCACTTAGCCCTGTTTGCCTCAGTTTTCGTGTTTGTAAAATATGCTGGAGAAGGAATTGGCAAACCACTCCAGCATTTTTGGCAAGAAAACCCCAAATGGGGTTATGAAGAATAAGACATGACTGAAACTACTGAAGAACCTCTATAACATGTGTATGTATACTTTAAATTTAAGTAATGTTTTTCTTGTTCCAGGTTAAAATTAATTCTGGTTTGAATTGTTTTGCCCTCATCTTTTTTATCTACCTCTTTTCTACAATGGGTTTTACCCCTCTAATCACTTCTTCTCCTGACGTAACCATTTATAGATTTCCATATTTCTGCTATCCCTGAGTTTTTATCCCCAAGATAGGATTTTTTGTTATAACGATTTGCATTTATATAAGGTTTTATGGCTCCAAATGGCTTTCACAAGTGTTATCTTGTACTTCATAACAATCCTGTTGGGCAAGCAGTGTAAGTATTGATACCTCTATCTTACAAATGAGGAAACTGAGGCTCTAAGGAACTGAGGAAATTAAAAGGAATTACATGAATCCTATTCTTAGTCATTGGCAGAATCATGACACCAACCCACACCTTCTGACTCCATGCCAAATGTTCTTTCCACTTTACCACATTATTCTTACTCATTTCCTTTTACTATTATAGATGTCAATAAAATCTCTTGTTTATGGGAAACTTAAGTATTCTGCTCCTTTGCCCATATCTTTGTCCACCTCTTCTTCCTTTATGGAGTCTTCTTTGATTCCTTTAGTGTAAATTGTTCTCTCAACTTAAGTCTCATTTGTTAGCCTCAAATACTATTAGAACAATTTGTCCAGATTCCCTTTACCCCTATTATTTATTATTTTCTATTAGAATGTACTACATCCTTTTTATCTTTTCAAACCGATGCCTAGTACAATGTCATATTGAAAGTTGACACAATAAATGTTTGTCAAATTGGCCAACTGGTTCCCCAACTATTCCCTAATAAGCCATTCAAAGACTAGTATCTATATTCAATCCTTGGGCAGATTGTTACTTTAAGTCTCTGAGTCTTAGTTTCTTCTCTAAAAATGACATGGCTGAACTAAATGCTGCCTAAGGTATATGAACCTATGAGTTCTATTTTTGTTATGGCTCCTTCTCTCCTGGACCGTTTTTTTTTTTTTTTGAGTAAGGATGATATTTTTGCTCCAGAGCTTTCTTTTAAGGAGTTAGGAAAATAACTTTATTATTGTCCAAAAAAGCAACAATTAAGAAAAATAAAAGATCTGAGCACGTGGCACGAGTGCCAAAGCTTGCTCGGCAGAAAGTCCGATTTGAGGCTTTCTTCCATCCTGGGTTGTCTTAAGTGAAGAAGATACCACATGGACCTGAATATCCCAGGCCAGTTGTCCAAGCAATGCAAAATGAAGGTCAAGGAAGAGGCACTAAGGACCCCAGAACCTTCTCCATCCCACCCAAGGACCTTGGACGATTCAGTCTATTGTTGGGAGGATGGAAGCCTTGAGCTTCACCTTCTACAGGGTATGAATTATGACTCTGGGAATGAATCAGGATATGTATTAAAAATATTCTCACTCTCTTGGGCAAAGGGCAGATTTGGACACTCCTGATGCCCTGGACAGTGGACTTCATTGCAAGGATGGTGCTCAAGGACTGTCTCTTATGATTCTACTAAAGTCTAAAGCTTCAACAAAGTCCTCATCAGCTTCTCCAGAGTCTACATGGTCTTCCTTTCTCTGGTGGCCTTCTTAGAGCAATGGAACTCAAGGCAATTAACAGGAAGGCCAGTAACTAACTGTGGCCACAGAACAGCATCACAAGATCCTTGAAGCAGCCTCCATTGGTCCTGTATGTTGGCTCTTTAGAGCCAACGACAGTATCTCAAAGCCCATGCCCCCAATAACCCTATATCTCAGTTCCTCTCCTATGTGGCCACCTCCCAGTCCTGGGAAAAATTCTTTCCCAGAATTTTTTTTATTGTCTGCAATACAAGTTCAAGCCTGGATTATTACAAAAGCTTCCAAACTGATCTCCACCCCCCCCGCCCCCATCCCCCCCTCCCCTCCCCTCCACTAAATTGATTTTCCTGAAGTGGAGGTCTAACTATGTCAGAGAGCTTTGGTGGCTCTGGATTCTTCCTAGGATAAAATACAAAAGTTTTTAAAGGAATTTAAGGCCCTTGATAATATAACTCCAGCTTATTTTTCCCTGTTTTAAAGGCCAGTGAGTTAGTATTTGTAAAATCTTTCACTGTTCCCCTTTACGTGTTCTTATTTCTGCCAAGTTGGATGACTTCTTCCCCCATATATGATGTTGCATGTCCTGCTCCTGTGCAATTGGATGGATGTCTCACATGCTCTATCTCCTTACCTTTAACTCTTGGGACCCTTGACTCCCTTCAAGGCTCACATAAAGTGCCACCTCCTTCATGAGTCCAGTCCCAAATTATCCAAACATTAGTGACCCCCACACCAAAATTACTTCACTCTTATTTTGTATATATGCTATATTTATCTGTGGACATTAATACACCCAGTAGAATGTAACTCCCTAAAGATATATAGTGTCTTGCTTTTGAGTCTATCTCACCATCATTTATCACATAGTCAACATTTAATAAATGCTGTTCGAACCAACAGCATGTTAAACATTCCATGTGAAATCCTAATTCTTCTGGTTCTTAAGACTCGAATACTTTAATGTCCTTATTTTCAAGACAAACAACTCATGTTTTATGAGCAAAATTACTCTTTGATATTTCTCTTTATAAGAATTTCCTTATTTTTTTCCTTATTTTACGTTTGTGAGCATTGACCTGTACCCCACACTAGTACGTGCTTCACTATGCCCTTTGCAAATATGAAAACACTTTTTTTGAAAAAAAATCTTCTTTTTAGCAGAACACTTGTTTCCCAAAAGAATTTTACCATTGGTAGGGGTAATATATGCTTGCCTTCCAAATGATATCTTTTGAAGTCTTTTTAAAAAATAAAATTTGCATTGATTTTTTTTGGTTTTTACGTCGTGTACATTTCCCATCATATCTATCCCTCAGACCCCTCTCTGAGAGCTATTATATAAAGAGAGAAAGAAAAAAAATTCAGAATAACTAAAAATAAATGTTTAAAGAATCTGACATTATATTTGATGCTCTTCTCTCTCCATCCCCTCACCTCTGCAAAGAAGCAGAGAAAAGTTTTATATATAGTTTTGAGACTACACTTGGTCCTTATCACTTCATAACATTCAATTTCAATTGTTTTGTTCTGTTTGTTTATAGCAGGGAAGTAACTACATACATATATATGCATTTATATGTGTGATTCCATACATATGTGTATGTATGTATATATATATATACATATATACATACATATAATTACTAGCATATTATAATTAACACAAACACAACAAATTTTAATGTCCTGCTACAGTAATTAGCTTATTTTAAAACTAGAGATAATATAATGGCCCCCAAGATACATAAGTTTTGTCATGCTTCAATTTTAAGTAGTTTATTTTAGACCCTAGATTCTTAACCTTTTTGTGTCAAGAACCCCTTTGGTTATCTGCTGAAGTTGATAGACTCATCAGAATAATCATTTGTTGTCTACAATTAAAGTGGAAGGAAGTGTTTCATTTTGATCAGAGTTTAGTAAAAATACAGATGTATTTTTTCCCATCCTAGTTCATAAATCCCATGAGATTTGTCCACAGACACTTATTGAGTCCAAAGATCCTAGCTTAAGAAGCTCTGTTTTAAATGAAAAAAATATATAAGTTAAATCAAAATTGTTCTGAGCATTCATTTAGGAAAATCCCTAATATTTTGGCAGAGGATTTATAGGATGTAGGGTGTATTCAGGGGAGACTAGTACACCTGGTGTGAGGGCTGCCAAGCCCTTTTCAGGACTGCTTTCCACCATGGTGTCTACCTGTTCCACCTAATTCTCACCTGTGGCTCTAAGAATTTGTAGCATGTGCAGTGGCCATATGCCAGTAAACTGTTTCAGCAGATGGGCTAAATCAGGTTGAGGGTAACCAAGGGGTCTCAAACCCATTAATGAATTAGGGAGCTGTCTACCCCAATCATGTGAAGTCTTCCCATGGTGGAATGAACAGATGAGAACAATTTGTTCTAATGGCCTTGAAGGCAGCTGAAGCAGGTTCTGTGGAGCATTTAGAGCTTGGTAAGACATCAAAGATGCCAAGGTCATCCACTGCATCTTGAGCCATCAATAGTCATTTTGATTCTGTTCTGCCACTGGACTGTGATGACTCAGGAGGAAAGAGTAAGGACTATGAGTCCATGCAATTCTGCCTCACTTAAATTCCATTTACACACATATCAAAAGAATCACCCATACCATTTTACCATTTTACCATATTACCTATCTCAAAGTCCTGTGGCAACAGGCAAGTGACGAAGCAACAGGTGCAGATACACTGGTAGCTGTAGTCTCAATTCTGCACAAAGGTGGCCCAGTCCATAGGGTCATTTTCTCAATGGAAGTAGTAGTAGGATTTGGTAGCCCCCGAGTGTTTGAGCAGCCTTTTAAGGATTGCATGGCTCACCTCCTGGTGAGAGGAAAGTACTAGAAAAGGTTCCCTAAAAATTGTATGCTTTCCCAATGTTGGCCTGATTACCATGGCAGGTAGGGAATCCCGTTCTGTGGTCAAAACACCAAAAAAGTACAAAAATGTCTACAAAGACAATTCTACTCACCAGGAGCACAATGAATGTGCGCACACTAATGGACAACACAAAATCCAGTAGACCTGAAAGATGAATAGCTCTTGTTGCAAGAGAACTCAGCAGGTATCACATCCAAAGAGTAGCCCTGAGTGAAACAAGCCTGGCAAATGAAGGCCAGCTTACTGAAGTTGGAGCTGGATACACGTATTTTTTCTGGAGTGACTGCAGTGAAGGGGAGGGCTGTGAAGCTGTTGTAGATTTTGCAATCAAAACTAATCTAGTCAACAAGCTTGTATGTCTACCAAAAGGAGTGAACAACAGGCTCATAACAATGTGATTGCCACTTCAGGAAAACATAATGCCACCATCATCAGTGCCTATGCCTCTACCATGATGAACCCTGATGAAGTCAAAGAAAAATTTTATGAAGACCTGGAGACCCTTATCAGCAATACACCAAAAGAGGACAAGCTTATAATTCTGGGGATTGTAATGCTAGATTAGACTCAGACTACCAAACTTGGGAGGGAATCCTAGGGAGGAATGGAGTTGGAAACAGCAACCTTAATAGTCACTTACTACTGAAGATTCATGCATCCCATGACTTTCTCATCACCAACACTGTCTTCCGTTCATCTAAACACCATAAAACTTCACGGATGTACCCTCACAGCAAACATTGACACTTAATAGACTATGTGATTGTAAGGAGTAGGGACAGACAGGATATCAGAGTGATGAAGGACTGATCATAGACTTATCCTCTCCAAGCTAAATATTCATGTTCAACAAAAGCATTGTCCCCAAGGCAAAATGACTACCAGAAGAATTAATGTCAACAGAGTAGAGTTCTTCTCTGAGAGGGGAACAGTTTGTTGCTAACTTGAAGAGAAAGTTGAGCCAACACACAGTTGGCAACAGTGGAGCAGAAAAGGATTGAGCAGTTTTCTGAAATTTTGTGTATAGCACTGCATTTGCTCATCTGAGTCAGAACACTTGCAAATATCAAGACTGGTTTGATGAAAATTATGAAGAAATTCAGAAGCTGCTAAATGAAAAATGAGAACCCCACAGGGTTTACCAGCAAGATAGTTCATCCATCTCTAAGGAGGCAATATTTAATTCCATCAAAAATAAAGTGCAAGCAAAGCTTAGAGAGATGCAGGATTCTTGACTCAGTAAGAAGGCAGATGAAATTCAGTTTTATGCTAATAGTAACAATCCAAAGCAATTTTATGATGCCCTGAAGGCTATTTATGGGCCAAAGACCCATGGTGCATCTCAACTACTCAGTGCTGTTGGAGTCACATTGATTAGTGATAAAGACATGATCCTAGAGAGATGGACTGAATACATCCACAGTGTTCTCAAGAGACCATCATCAAGTAATGCTGAGGCCATTGACCATTTACCTCAGGTTGAACTCAGTCCTTCCTTAGGTGAAGTTCCAACTGAAGAAGAGGTTTTGAATGCCATTAGGATCCTTTCCTGAGGCAAAGTACCTGGTGCTGATTCTATTCCTGCTGAGATTTACAATGTGGGGGGAGGGAGGCTGGTCCATTGCACATACAAAAGCTGACTGAAATTTTCCAGATTATATGGCAAGAGGAGGTTATCCTCTAGGACCTCAAGGATGCCTCCATTGTCTGTCTCTATAAAGGTAAAGGTAAATTTTCCTGTGACAATCACAAGGGGTCTCTCTCTTAGTCATTGCTGGCAAGATTCTTGCCAGCATCCTCCTTAATAGGCTGATTATTCTCCCGGAAAATAGTCTTTTACCTGAAAGCCAGTGTGGCTCCAGAAAGGGCCAAGAAATCGTTGATATGGTGTTTGCTGCCCAACAACTCCAGGAGAACATTCGTAGATTTGTAGATTTGACCAAATCCTTTGATACTTTCAATCATGAGGGCTTATCAAAATTTGGTTGCCTGGAGAAGTTGATCAGCATTGTACATCAATTTCGTGATGGTGAACTTTCCCAGTTTCTGGATAATGGACAATGCTCTTGTGCTTTCCCAGTCACCAATGGAGTGAAATAAGGCTGTGTGGTTGCTCCCATGCTTTTTAGCATGATGTTTTCAGCCATGTTGTCAAATGCTTTCAATGAGGATGAACATAACAGAAAGGTTAGCTACCACACTGATGGTTCAAGATGATTCTTCATCTTGAAAAGGCTACAAGCCAAGACCAAAGTGGAGGGAGTGTTGGTGCATGATTTTCTGTTTGCAGATGATCTTGCACTCAATACAGTCTCTGAAGCTGAAGTGTGACAAAGTATGGATCGATTCCCTGCTGCCTGTGCTAATTTTGGCCTAACAATTAACACCAAGAAAACACAGGTGTTCCATGAGCCACCCCAACACCATCCATCCATGGAACCATCAGTTACAGCAAAGGAAGAAGTTTGAATACTGTGGATAAGTTCACTTACTTTGGTAGTGTACTTTCCAGGGATGTACACATTGATAATAAGGATGACACATGCACTGCCAGAGCTAGCTCAGTGTTTGGGGGGCTCCAAAGGAAAGTATGAGAGAGGAGAGGTATTAGACTGACTACCAAACTGAAAGTCTACAAAGACATTGTGCTGACCTCATTGTTGTATGCCTGTGAAACCTAGACAGTCTACCAGCACCATGCAAGCAAACTGAATCACTTCCATTTGAATTGTCTTAAGAAGGTTCTGAAGATCACTTGGCAAGATAACATACCAGACACTGAGGTCTATTCTTAAACTAAACTGCCAAGCATTCACACTCTACTTCAGAGAGCACAACTCCAATGGGCTGGCCATGTTGTCTGAATGCAAAACCTATACTTACCAAAAAGACTATTTTTATGGAGAACTCACACAGAGCAAGCGTTCACTGGGTGATCAGAAGAAGCAATGCAAGGACATTCTCAAGGTCTCTTAAGAACTTCGTAATTGAGAGGATTCTGGGAAGATGGCGGAGTAGGTCAGAAAATTCCAAGCTCTCAAGATTTTCCCCCACAAAAGAGTTAAAATAGCACCTCAGGGAGAACAAAGTATGGGTGGAGACAAAGAAGAATAGGGGCACAACCAGGATCTTCCTCGGACAGTTTGAGAAGATCTGAAGAAAAATCCCAGGACCAGGTTTTGTCTCTGCAAGGAGTAAACGCCTCCAGGCTAGATTGCGTTTTAGTGGGCAAGCCGCTTAAACAACTAGTGCCAAGCCCTGGAGTTAGTTGGTTTGAGAGGCTGCCTCAGCCCCAGCCACTGGAACTTTGCACCCTGGGATAGTGAGGGGAGTCGTGCATCTGAGCCCAGAAAGATTGAGGGAACCTCTGCTAATGAGGAACGCCAGACCCAGTTGTGCTGGGAAGAGCGGTGGGAGTGAGAAGGAACCAGCACACAACTGGTGAGTGCAGAAGCAGTGCGGCACAAAACCCCTGGCTAGGGGCATTTACACAAGGTTGGAGGTTTGGTTTTGATTCCAGGCTAGAGGAGAGAACTGAAGATCTGGGACAAGAGGCACCATTTCCCGTACCCAGGGCTAGAAGTGATTACAAAAATCAAGTCATTACCACAAAAAATGCACAGGCAAAGGAGAAAGAATCCAACCATAGAAACCTATTACAGGAATAGAGATGACCGGGGTTCATCTTGAGAGGATTATATTGAAGTAATGAAGCCCCTAAAGAGTAAAGTCAAATGGTCACTTGCCCAAAAAGAATTTATAGAAGATCTTAAAAAAAGACTTTAAAAATCAAATGACATAGATGGAGAAAAAACTAAAAAATAATCCAAGAAAAACAAGAAGGTTATGAAAGGAAAGTCAACCAATTAGAAAAGGAGATCCAGAACCTTAAGGAGGAAAATGACATCTGGAAAATTGGAATTGGGCAAAGTGAAGCCAGTGAAATTATAAGAGATCAAGAAATAATTAAACAAAACATGAATAATGAAAAAATAGAAGAGAAAGTGAAGTATCTTATAAGAAAAATAACAGATTTGGAGAATAGATCAAGAAGAAAAAACATAAAAATAATTAGAGTAACTGAAAACTATGATCAGAAAAAGAATCTTGATACAATAATACAACAAATAGTTAAAGAAAATTGTCCTGAAGCATTAGAACAATGCAGGGAACTAGAAATAGAAAAAATCCATCAAACACCATTTAAAAGAGATCCTATGAGGAAAACTCGTAGGAATATCATAGTCAAGTTTTGAAACCCCCAGCTCAAGGATAAAATATTAAAAGCATCAAGATTAAAACAATTTAAATATGATCATGTCACAAGTAGAATTACACAAGACCTAGCAGCAGAGACATTAAAGGAGCACAGGTCCTGGAACACAATGTATTGAAGAGCAAAAGACCTGGGGCTCTGTCCAAAAATATCGCACCCTGAAAATTTAAGTATTATCTTGAATGAAAAAAACGGACATTTGACAAACCCTCCAACTTTCAAGCCTTTGTTAAAAAATATCCTCACCTTAATAGAAGATTCCACATACAAGAACCAAGAGAAACATAAGATACATACCAAAGACTGACTATAAGGTAGTCATAAGGACAAAAGATTCTTATTAATAATTGTGAGCTCATAAGGTAAGAGGGGGATAAACCTGATTATGATATGAATTTAAAAAGTAAAACCATTTAGAAGCAGCTAAAAAGAGCAATTATTTTATACAAAATTGGTGCAAGAGGAAGAAAGGATACAGAAGATTTAGATGGGGGAGGAGAGCTGGTAGTTCTGGTAACCTACTTTCATTGGGAATGGGTTTAAGAGGGAACAATACATATATATTTAGAAGAGTATAAAATCTTCTAAATTTAGAAGAAATAAAATGGTAGGGGTATAGTGAGGAGCAGAGGACAAAGGAGGGATTTTTAGAGGGGAGAACGAGGAAATGGGTAAAAGAGGGGCATAGAAGGGTGTTTAGATGAATGGGAGGATAGGGGAGGGATCCTTGGAGGTGGGTAGGCAAGTGATAGGAGGGCAAGGTAGTCAGTCAAGTAAAGTAGAGGAATCAGGAGGGATAGGAAATGAGATATGCACAAATATAAAAACAAAGATTAGGAGTATAGTATGTTTGGGAAAGTAATTGTCTATATATGTGTGTATATATGTATGTGTATATTTCTATAGCTATAAAGAAACATATCTAAACTTTATTGTAGCCTTTGGGGTGAGGTGAGGGGAGGGGGAAAAAGAACAGAGTAAAAATGTGCACAGCAGAGAACAAAGGAAAACTCATAAGGAAGCAAAGATGGACAATTCCCAAAACAACATATATTTGTTATATAAGTTTTCTTGAAATGAAACTCTATTGTCATATATTTTGAATCCTCTCTTACATTCTGCTATGCACAAGACATGTTTTTTTTTCTTTCTTTGTATTTAAGTTTCAATATTTAAGTTTATGATATGCTTGGTTTCTTTTCTCTATTCTATATTTGTGTTCTGGCCCTTGAGTCTAATATAAAATTAAATTTTAAAAAATAAATAAATAAAAATTTCATTAAAAAAAGAACTTTGGAATTGATTGTGTGACATGGGAGACACTGGCACAGGACCATTCAGCATGGTGTGCTCATATCAAAATGATGTCCAAAGCAGAATTGAAATAGCTCAAAAGAAGTGCAAGAAATGCAAATTTAGAGAATCTACCCCAAATGTTCACACAGACTATTTGAGCCTGACCTGTGGTAGAACATTCCAAGCTTGTATTGGTCTGATCAGCCACAGTAGGACACACTGAAACTTGACTCTAGCATAGTGATGTCATTTTGGTCCTCTTCAAGAACAAAGAACTACAAGCAACCAACCAATCCAACCTCTTGAATTCAGACTCTAAGCATCTCTGGTGATGGAATAGTTCCTTCTTTTATTCAAATTCTTTGGAGCAAGAACACATCCCTCATACAATGGCTTTAATTGATTTTTTAAAGTGTACAAGTCCCAACCTTAGATGGTTATTGTGTGGATCAAATAAGATAATGTTGTAAAGGCTTAGCACAATGTCTGGCACATAGTAGTCACTCAAATGAATGCTTGTTCCCTTTCCCTCCCTTACCTGTTCACACTAGGTTTTGATTGATTGATTCAATCAAGAAGTTATCTTACCTAAGAAACGTAATTACTTTTAATTGGATGGAAAAATCAATTTATCCCCAATCTTACATATTTTCTGCTCACTTCACATTGCATCATTTCATGTCTTTCCATGCTTCTCTGTATTCATCCTATTCCTCATTTCTAAAAGCACAGTAATATTCCATCATATTTATATATCATGATTTCTTTATCCATTAACTAATATATGGTCATATAATTTATTTCCAGTTCTTTGTAGCCAAAAGAAAGTACTGTTGTAACTATTTTTGGTGTATCTTTAATGTGACCTTTAAAATACATACATACATATACATATACACATACACATATATGTATGTATAGGTATAGGTATAGGCATAGGTATAGGTATAGGTAAAGGTATAGGTATAAGCATAGGTATAGGTATGGGTATAGGTATATGACTTGAAGTTGATCTCTAGCAGTAGAATCTCTCAATCAAAGGACATAAACGTTTTACTCACACTTTTCAGAATAATTGTATTAATTATTAGCTCTATCAACGATGAATGTGTATGTTTTTAATTTAACCACCTCTCCAACATTTATCATTCCTGTATTTGGCAATTTGCTGGGTAAGATTAAATCTCAGAGTTGTTTTGACAAACTTTTTTCTTAAAGATTTCATGGATTCTTTCATATATATGTTAGTAGTTTGCAACTTTCTTCTGCAAATTGTTCATATACTTTTGCCACATATCCATTGAGGAATGTTTTTTGGTCTTATGTATTTCTGTCAGATGTCTACATATTTTGGATTTCAGACTCTTACCAGACACATTTGATGCAGAGGTTTTTCATTTCCCTTCCTGCCTTTCTTACTCTAGTTGTATTAATTGTTTGTGTAATTTTTTTTTCAATTTCATTTCATTGAAATTATTTATTTTATCTTTTATAATTGGCTTTTATTTTTAGTCAGAGTAATCACTTCTCATCATGACTGTGAGAGGTACAAAATCTTTTTTCTTCTAATTGTTTCATGATATGACCTTTAATATTCACACAGCCATTTCAAATTTATTGTTGATGGGGTCTGATGTTGGTGCCAGATTTCTGCCAGACTGCCTTCCAGTTTTCTCACAAATGCATGTCATATAAGGAACTGTTTCCTAGCAGCTTTATGCTTTCAGTTTTATCAGAAACTGAATTATTGAGTTCAATTATTTCTGATTCTTCCTTGTCTAGTTTGTTCCAGTGGATAACGTTTGCATTTTTAACTGGCCTCAATCATTTTGATAATTTCTGCTTTACTACCTAGTTTGAGGTAGAGCCCTTTCCATTTCTCCTTCATTTTAATTTTTTTAAATCATATCCCTTGATTTTCTACTTCTTTTGTTTTTCAAAATTGATACTATTCCTCCCACAATACACTGCATTCCCCAGCTCTGTGCACTTTTAACGACTGTCTCCCATGCCTGGAGTGCTCTATCTCTTTGTTTCTGCCTCTTGGTTTCCCTTATTTCCTTCAAGTGCTGGCTCAGTTCCACCTTCTACAATAAGCCTTTCCCTGTGCTCCTTAATTCTAGTGCCTTTCCTCTGAAATTGGCTCCAGTTTCTATCTCATATGTTAATAGTTGCTTACATGTTGTCTCTCCCATTCAATTGTATCTTCCTTGATGGAGGAATTCTTTTCACCTTTCTTTGTATCGTTAGTGGCTGGCCCATAGTAACCACTTAATAAATACTTGTTGACTTGACTTAATTTGACTAAATTAAGTTTGTTGTAATTTTGTCTATCTCTATAAAATATTACTTTGGTAGTCTCATTGTTATGGCATTAAATATACAAATTAACTTCATTAATATAATAATTTTAATGAAAGTAATCAATTAAGTTAATCGATCAAATTACACCACTCAAATAAAAGTAACTGAGAAGATGTTATTCCTTTATATCTCTATGACATGAGAATACATCTCAACTGAATGAATCGATTGGTGTTGTGAACTAGTTATAAACAATGTCTAAGCAGCTCTACTACTCCAATCAACCAATCAAAACATTAATACTAAGTGTGAAAATCTTTAGTCAAATTAGATGTCTTTGAAAGGTATTCAATAAACAAGTGACATTGCACAAAAAGTATCTTTGGATTGGTTGAGGAGACATGGTCACACTGTGAATTTTGTATATTATAGCAAGTCAGGGATCTCAGTATCTGTCACCTTAGGGTGGAAGCATTCCAGCCAAGTCTTTGAGAAATAATTATTTAAGAGGGAAGAGAAGAACTCTGAAACTGTCCTCAATATTTGTTTTGATGCCTCCCAACTTTTTCTTTACCAGAGGAAGATTGCGAGTTTCAAACGGCCCAGAGAATTTTTAACCTCCCATGAGCATCGTAGTCACATTCCTAGAAGAGTCTATAGGGGGTAAGAGGTGTACTCCAGTACAAAGTATACATAATGAGGAAAAGCAGATCCAAGGTGTCCAACAGAAAAACCACACCAGACCTAAGGGGAGTTTCTTGAGAGCTCCATCAAAAGGATTTCTAAGATCTGAGAGTTACCTTGTTTGCCACATATCCTCTAAGGTTGACCCTGCTTTCCTCTGGACTCTGTATATAGTGATGGAAGAGTATGCCAAATATTTGGGGGGGAATGTTTTGTACCAACTGAATCAACTATATAACTATGGTAAATACTCATTTGTAAATAAGAATTCAGTCTTCCTAGCTAAGTGCGATCAACTGATAATTATCAAGAGAGAACAGCATTAGGTACTTATGAACTATAGCATGAGATGGACACCCCATACTCCCTGAGGACTACATCTAGAACCTTGGGGCAAGAAGGAGCAGACTCACTCTATTGCTTCAAATTGCCTTTATAGTGGAGAATGAGAGAGTAAATCCATAGTCTTCACAATATTTTCACTTTCTTAGCATAGTCCAACCACCAGCCTAGAATATATCTACTATTATTTGAGTTCTTCTTTCCTTTTTTAAGTGGAATTTTGTAATTGTATTCATAGAGGTATGACATGCTTTGTTAGATCAACTCCCAGGTATAATGTGTAGTTTGTAAATATTTTTGAGTGGTACTTCCTTTTTTATTATTATCTCTATGATTTATTATTTCTATGTAGAAATGGTATTGATCGTGTACCCTGGAACTTTGCTGAAAAAAATTGTCTCAATTAGCTTCTTTGCTGATATTCTATGATTTTAAAAAATAACGTATCACATAATCAGAAAATGGATAGGTTTACCTCCTCTTTCCCTATATTTATTATGCCTTTAATTTATTTCTTTTGTCTCATTGTTATTAGTAGCACTTCTAGAACTATATCAAATAAAAATAGGGAAAGTGTTCATCCTTGCTTTACTACTATACTTTGGGGGGAAGATTCTCATGTTTCCATATATCTTGTAATGCTAGCTTTGGTTTTACATACTTTTATCCTATTAAAAAGATGCCTCTGTGTCAATGTTTTGTAGGAATTTTTAGCATAAATTAGTATTGTACTTTTTAATAGCTTCTGGATCTATCATTCTAAATTTATAGTTTTGACATTTAAAAAAATAAATTTAATTATATTCATTGTTTTCTAATTTTGAATCCTCTATATATCCCTAATAAAAATCTAGTTTAAAGATAGTGAATGCTATTGGTTAGAGAAATGAAATTAAAACGACTCCGAGGCACCATCTTACCCTGATGAGATTGGTTAATATGACAGAAAAAGAAAATGACAATTTTTGGAGGGGATGTGGAAAAATAGGGACACTAATTCATTGTTGGTGGAGTTGTGAACTGATCCAAGCATTCTGAAGAACAACTTAGAACTTTACTCAGAGGGCTATAAAGCTGTACATGCCATTTGACTCAGTAATACCACTGCCTGGTTGGTGTCCCAACAAGATCAAAGAAAAAGGGAAATTACCTGTATTACAAAAATATTTATAGTAGCTTTTTGTGGTGGTAAAAAATTGGAAATTGAGGGGATGCTCATGAATTAGGGAATGGCTGAACAAGTTGTAGTATGTGATTGTAATAGAATATTGTTGGGCTATAAGAAATGATAAGTAGAGCATTTTCAGAAAAACCTGGAAAGACTTATATGAACTGATCCAAAGTAAACTAATCAGAACGAGGAGAATATTCTACACAGTAACAGCAATATTGTATGATGAACAACTGTGAATGACTTAACTTTCTCAGTAGTACAATGATCCAAGACAATTCTAAAGTACATGGAAAAAATAGCCACCTCCAAAGAAAGAACTGATGGAGTCTGAATACAGATCAAAGCATACTTTAAAAAACTTTCTTTAATTTTCTTAAGGGTTTTTTGCAGGGGGGGGGGGGGCAGGGTCTGTGCTTTCTTTTGTAGCATAGTTAATATGGAATATATTTTGCATGACTACAGATGTACAATCTATATCAAATCACTTGCCTTCTCAAGGAGAGGTGAGAAGAGAGAGGGATAGAGAAAATTTGAAATTAAATTTTTTAATGTTAAAAATTGTTTTACATGTAATTGAAAAATAAATTAAAAATAAGTATAAGGAATGATTTGTTCCAATAAATAGTTGTAATCCTTCATCTAAGATTTTTAAAAATATGGTGAAATTCATTAATGACATTGGCCTATAGATCTCTTTCTTTTCTTTTACCTTCACTGGTTTAGGTATAATGACCAGAATTTTATTGGCATGTTTTCTTTCTCAATTGTTGAGAATAATTTGTCTAATGTAAGTATTAATTATCCTTTAAAGGTTTAATAGAATTTTCCCACAAATCCATCTGGACTCAGGGATTTTTTCCTTAGGACGTCTTTTATAATTAATTCATTTTCCTGTTCTGATATCGTATTACCCAAGAGCCATACCAGGTGCTCTGATGTTATTGGCGTATTTTATTTTTATGAATAATTGAAGTTTTTTTTGAATTCTCAGGTTTATTGTTTTATATCTATGTATAGCTAGCCCAGAATATTCTCTTTATTTCTTCCTTGGTTTTGTGTCTTACTTTGTCTTTTTCTTTTTCAAAAAAATAATATTGTATTTTTCCCAAATTACATGTAAAAATATTTGTTAACAATTGATGTTTTAGTTCCAAATTTCTATCCCTCCCTTCCTCCCACCTTGCAACAGTAAACAATCTGATATAGGTTATATGTGTACAATCATGTAAAACATCTCCACAATAGTTATTTTGTGCAAAAGGAAGGAAGGAAGGAAGGAAGGAAGGAAGGAAGGAAGGAAGGAAGGAAGGAAGGAAGGAAGGAAGAGAAAAAGTGAAAAATACTATGCTTTTGTCTGTATTTAGATGATATCAGTTCTTTCTTTGAAGTCAGATAGCAGTTTTCATCACGAGTCCTTTGCAATTGTCTTGGATCATTGTATTGCTAAGAATAGCTAAGTCATTCACAGTTTTTCATCGTATAATATTCCTGTGCAATGTACATTTTCCTGGTTCTTCTCACTTTATTTTATATTACTTCATGTAAGTCTTTCCAGGTTTTTCTGAAACCATCCTTCTTGTCATTTTTTATAGCACAGTAATATTCCATTACAATCATATACTACAACTTGTTCAGTCATTCCCTGATTAATAGGCATCCCTTATTTTATTTCAATTTTGTTAATTTAGTGTTCCTCCCTCTTCTTTTTTTTAATCATTTCAACCAAAAGTTTATTGATGCTATTAATCTTTTCAAAGAAACAGTTTTAAATTAGTCATAGTTCTATGGTCATTTTGATTTCAGGTTTATCTATATCTCTACTAACATTCAAGAATTCCTCTTTTATTCTTACATGTTGGCCTGCTCGTTTTTACTTGCATAGTTAGTTCATCAATCCATTAATTAAATTAATACTGCAATATAAAATTATTAAATATCTACACTGATCATGTTCAGATATCTTTCCTCCAGTGACAGGTAAATATACTACCGTCTAAGCTTCTTTTGCTGTTTCACAAAGACAGAAAAGTTCCTATCAACTGGGCTATACACCTTTCTGTTTTCACCTGACTAATATATTGGAAAAAAATGGCACTAGAAGCTGTTTGGTAAGAACTATTCTGTGCCTTAATAATTTCCAAATTTACCATGTTTACTTTCATTTCTATGTCCTTTATTTTTGTTTACTAGTTTCTTTTGACATCTCCTCTAATAATTCTCCCTGTACCATTCTTCACCTTTGAATCTCGAACAAAAGTTTTATCCATTCTTTCTTGCACATACATCTTGTCAATTATATTTGTGTACCTACCTATCTTTTCTACAAACATATTTGGGACTGTTCATGTGTGCTTCTAAATAAGTATCTTTCAAAGCTATATTCCCAGAAATTATCTAAAATTTACTTCTGTTAATCTACTTGATTTCCAAAACAATTGAAATCCCCCCATTCCATCTTTGTGCTTTATATAAAATCATTTTTCTCAATTTATCCTTTTATATATCATGGAAGGCATATACATTAACAAAACAGATCTGTTCTCCACCCCAGCTCACATCCATGACTAGAAATTGTCTAAGACAAAATTATACATTTCATATCATTCCAATTCACATTTTTACAGTTCCAGTTTACCAGTGAAGACCCCCCAATCTCAGTTCTTTTTTATGCAATAAATTCCCCATTTTATAGTCAGTCTTGTATCCTTGTTCTGAGTGTTACATTGTCCTTCTCTTGACCAGATGACATGTAGTGGATGGAGAAGTGAACCTGTAATCAGGAAGATTTAGCTTCAGATCCTGCCTCTGATATGTACTACCTACATAACCATAGGCAAGTGATCAAACCTCTTAGGGCCTCAGTTTCCTTATTTGTTAATGAGGAGATTGGACTAAATGGACTTCAAAGTACCTTCCAGCTCTGAATTGATGTATGCTCTTGTGTTTCTCTGTCTAGTATCCTGTGTTTGTACCATCTCAGTATTATTTGCTGCCCATGTATTAAATATTTCACTTCTTTTTAAATGTTTCCATCAAGCTCCCTCTTTTCTTTCCTCTTGCCACTGCTTTCAAAAACATCCAATTATTTTGGGCTCATTCTCCTCCTTTCCTATCTCTTCCAGGATTTTGGTTCTTTCTATAGTGGACTTTTTTCCCTAATTTCTCTAAATGCTTTCTTCCACTTTCTTTTCTTCCACTGTGAAGTTCAAATAAAGCAGTGTGTTCTGAAGCAAGTGTTCACTGTCTCTTCTCCCGAGCAAGTTATTTTTTTACTTAATGTTTTCTTGCTACAACTCTTTTTCCATTCTTAGCTATTCAACTGAAATCCATCTTCCCTTCCTGAAGCCCTGTCTTACTGACTTCCCTTCCTCTTACAGCCTTGTATTGATTTTTGGCAGGTATTAACACAGAAATATAGGATCATAGATTTAGAATTGTAAAGGATGTGCAAGGCCATCCAGTCCAACTACCTCATTTTACCCAAGAGGTAACTAAGGCTCAGAGATACAAAGTGATTTGCCCAAAGTTGCTTAGGTAGCAATTGACAGAGCTATGATTTGAACCCAAATCTTAAGACCTTCAGTTCAGCATCCTTTCCATCACACCACAAGATAATTTTCTTTTTTTTTGTTCTTGTTCTCCTTTTGTGATACCAGAATAATATTGTATATACAAGCATTTAAGCAATAAGCAAACATTGCAATAATACCTGTAAGTGCTTGCTAAAAATAGCTTGCACTTATATGTTACTTTAATTTTTTTATAAATCACTTATAAATATCTCATTTTATCCTCATAACAACTCTGGGAGTTAGGTGTTACTATTATCCCCATTTTACAGATGAGGAAACTAAGTAATACAGAGGTTTAATTGTCTTACTGAGGGTCACAAAGCTAACAAGTGTCAGTGGCTGAATGAGACAAGTTTATCCAAGTCAGATCGGTCTCCATTGGACCACTTAGCTGCTGTCGCTATGTGCTAAGCCCTGGGAATACAAAGACAAAAGTAAAACAGTGTCTGCTTTCAAAGGATCTTATATTTTACTAAGTGACACTACACAAATACACATCCCCTTCATGATTCTACAATTTCTTATTTACTTAAAATGAACCATGGTGGTGGTATGGATAGAGATAGAGATAGGGATATATACATATGTATCCATATATGTACTGTGTATGTGCATATTTGTGTGTCTCCCCTCTGTGATACCATATGGATCCATGAGGTGTGGCTACTTCCTTCTACACTGGTATAGATTTCTAGTCATCCAAGCCTTTTCTTATGAGCTTTCGTCCATGCCCTCCCATAAATCTTCTGTGAAAAAAGCTGCTTCAATGTACTAAAAAAAGTGACCAGGTTGTTTCAATATCTGAAAGATATCAGTCTCATGATTTCCATATATTGTCCCTCACTCTGTTAAACAACTATTCTCTGTACCCCCCTCTGTCTCTCTCTCTCTCTCTCTCTCTCTCTCTCTCTCTCTCTCTCTCCTTATACATATCTCTGATGGTTTCTTTTATGCCATTTTTCATGAACTAGTCATCACTGTAAAAATTATGGAGCCTACTCATATCCATCCTGAATGATACTATACATTAACATCCATTTTAAGTAGTGATTTATGAATTTCTAGTTTCATATCACATTGGTTCCATCATTTAGACAATATATGATTTTTCCCTTAACTCAGGAATTTCAACTGGGAAAGAAGAATAGGGCAGCAATCAGCATATTCAGAGCCATTGCTTGCAATTACTTATCACATATGAATATCGTGTCAAGTATAACAAATCGTTCTTACTTGCAAAGGGAAATATAAATTATGTTCCCTTCTTCCTCAAAAACTCCCCATATAAAATTAGGCATCTATTTTTAGTCAGCTTTGTATTGTTTCAATATCTTGTATAGTTGAATCTCAAAAAAACACTCCAATTCAATATGTTTGATTATTTTTTAAAAGCTTATTTTAAAAAATTAATTCTCTGACTCTTATACTTATTACTTTAATAATTTGGTTCAATGGAAAACAACTATTTTGAATTCCAAAGAACTTTTTTGTATGTATAAGGATAATGGTTACTATTTATATATATTATACTGATTTGTGTCCACATGTGAATGTACTAGCATGGAAAGATTTCAAGCTATTCTTTCTTCTTTATTTTGAGTTACTTTAGGAATACTTAATTACTTAAATATTAAGAATATTCAAATATTTAATTACTTTAAATTAATTAATTTCATTTATTAAACAATAGGTTAAATCCTACCCATTGTTTTGAGACTGAAACCCCATTCAAGACTTTGACTGCTGATCTTGACAATCTGAAGGTAGAATGTGTTGCATTATTATGAACTTTACTTTCTGGAATTTCTGTCATCTTAATTTTTGGTTCTATATGACAGATGTATTCCAAATAACTACTTTTAATCAAGGTCCAAGAGAGACTACTTCAACATGGCCCTATGAAAGAAGTTGTGTTAGACAAAAACTAAACAGTAAAAAATGACAATGTGCACAGAGCAGTTTTGCTTCAACAAAAAACAAATTGTGAGACTACAAATCAAGCTTAAAATTGAGCTCATGTATTGTTATTTTCTTGGATTCATACAGAATATTACACAAATCTCTGGGTTAGGGGCTATATATTAAGCCAAAATTATGACTCTAGATAGTATCTGCATTCTGATTTGTGCCACTGAGTATGACATAACCAAAGGACATACTCTTCTGCCTTCATATCATTAAAGCTGTCATATATATTTCATTTGGTCTTTTCTCAGGCTGCAATCTAATTTTAAAAAGAACTGACTGAGACTTGAAATTTCATAAAAACAATATGGTTTAATATTTAGGTTTGGGGACATGGTGCTCCTACAGCTGATATGACTGAGGGCATACATGTTCCTGACAAATACTGTATTCACCCAAAGCAGCATACACTTTTTGAAAGTTCTTATATTCTATTGTATTTTAAAAATATATATATATACATTTGCAAGGAAATATCTAAAATTGTCTAAGATCCCAGGTTAGAATTTTTATTTTAGTTGAATTGGTGGCAACGTTCTGGATTATTGTCACAAGCACTACTTGTTGTGGTGATGGTGGTGGTGGTGATGGTGGGGTGCATTTTTTTATGTTGTATTCAGGAACACACTGAGACGTAGACAGGCATTGACAGGTAACAACAGGGAGAGAACCAATTTTGCCTTCCCAGAATAACTAAAACTCACTGATTAGCCCACAGTTTCAAAAGATAGGATGAATTTATACCATAGGGACATAGGTGGAAGAGAGGAGGACAAAAAAATCAGTGCAAATGACCTTATCAAAATCTATATAGATCTTCTATTATCTCTGTTAGATATTACTCCCATGGAAAATATAAGGCCTAGTGAATAACTGGAATTCTTCATGACGTTTTTTTATACTGAAACAACTGCTCTATAATGAATATTTATGGAAAATACATGCTCGTGAAACCACTAAAGTGTTTTTTAGTGTGTGACTGTCATGAGTTCTGCTAAATAATTATCATTGCAAATCCAAAAATATCTTGAATGGATAATACTGAATCTAGATCACCAAATTGCATTACAAGAATATTAGCTGACTCAGGAGGCCAATAATAATGAGGTATGAAGCCTGTTATCTTGCAATTCAATGGTCAAACCATAAACTACACTACATGGGAATTCTTTGATAGTCAGGGTTAAGCTGCAGAGAAAAAATTGAGTCCTTCCAGGAAGAAATATAGACATATCCATTCCTGTAGACACACTTTTATATTCACAGATATTTATATAACTGAAAGATAATCCATTGCCACCATTACTTCCATTACTGTCACTCTCGTAAGACTTCTTACACTAATAACTCCATGCATAATATTACACTAATGATATAAGAGCATCATCAACCTATTTCCTAAATAACAGTCACCAATGTTTTTTTTTTAAAGTACTCATTTCAAAAACAAAGAAAAAAAGTCTTTTCAAGCAGTGAAAAGAACAGGGTCATGATCGTCAAGACACCTTTTGCCAATAAAGTTTATCAGCAAGAGATTAAAGTCATAAGACATATTTGCTTCTAAAGTAGTTCTTTAAAGAATAACACTTTACATTTTAATAATACCTCTAACTTTTCAAAGAGTTTTCCTATTTCATTCAGCCATCAATAGTGATCCAATAATGCAGGCAAGAGCAGTTTAGCTATTCAGTTTTTGCAGCCCATCAAAATGAAGCAGAGAAATGTTAATGAGTTTGTCCAAGATTATTGAAATTATTGTCACTTACAATAAAACTAAGACCTCTGACTCTTTAGGAAACCTTTAAAATACATTTTCATTTATTTTTATTTTTTACCATTGTTATTATTATTATTATTTTAAATTTTAACTCTGCTGAGCAGACAAGGCTAAGAAGAGCCATACTTGTTGGTACAAGGAGAATAAAGTAATTAACTAGAATGGAATAAAGAGAAACTTATTCTTGCCTCTGTAAACTACTTGAAGTTTGAGCTAACAGGATTTGAGATGTCTGGTATAGGTAATAGAGGAAGGAAAGATCTGTACCCTACCTCTCCTGACTGCATCCTCACTATGAGGTGAGGGTGTCCTTATTGTCATGTCTCAGAGCCTGAGACATATTGTCCTGATCCATCACCAACTTAATATCACACACCTCCAACTCTGTCTTCTTCCTCCTCTTCACTTTCTTCCTTTATGATGGAGCCAGATGTTGTCTCTGTGATAGGGGGAGGAGGACTCTATTAGTTCCTTTACTTCTCTGCTGCTAACTTGTGCACTTATGAGATAGTCCTCAGTCTCAGGTTCTGTAAGTAAAGCTCTTAGAGATACTAGGTTTGGTGATAATGAAGAGTTAATAATCCAGAAGGAAATCTGGATAGCTATTATGGATATATCCATGGTTCCAATTTTGACAACACCTTTCAGGCCCTTTTATCGCTGAAGCTCTGCTCGGGCTTCACTACTTTCCACAGAATCTGCCAGCTGTAACTAGGTTAGTGCTGTCCCTGGTTCTGAAGGGACTATCTCTTCTAATATAGTATACTGCCAGCTAAGGATTCTATGACTGGTGATATTACACCTTTCATAAATTCTAATTTTGCACTCAAGATTTTTAAAGTCATAATTTCAAGATCAAAGATTGTTATTTTAAGTTTTGTTATTATTTTAGATACATTGTGCTTCCAGTGCCTAAAAGTGAAGTAACAAGAGAGAAAAAGAAGAGACAGACAGACAGAGAGACAGAGACAGAGACAGAGAGGGGTGTAATGAGTGGCTTGACTGTTGAATCTTTGGTCTTGAGGCCTTGATTCAGATCCTTATTCTGACACTTACTAGTTGTATTATCATGGACAAGCCACTTAATTTTCAAAGGCCTCGATTTCTTCCTCTGTAAAGTTAGAGAAAGGGGCAGAATTAAATAGTAGAAAAGGAACTTATCTCATAGCCAGAAAGACTGGCTTTAAGCCCTGCTTCAGATACTTACTAACTGTGAAACCATGGGCAAGTCATCAAACCACACAATGACTAAGATAAGGCTCTAAAACATGTTCCTAATCTGCACTCATACAGAGAGTTTCTGCACCAAGAATTCCCCTCCTAGGTGAAATCATAGGTATGGGATAAAAACATAAAGAAGAGATGAATAGTACTAACTAATAGTACCTACCCCAAGAGAGTGCTGTGAGAAAAATGCTTTCACAAACTAAATGTACTACATTAATGTGAATTTTGTCATGTTATACCTGATCCTGGAAATATGAAGTTTTAATGGAGAGTTGACAGAATGTAATAATTGATTGAGAGAAGTAAGAATTTACAAATATTCAGAGTAAATCCTCATTTCTCTGAAGATAGTAAAATAGACTAGGTGACCTCTAAAGGAGCCTCTCAGACCTAAAACTCTTGTTCTGATATAACTTTCTTCATAAGATTTCTATAAATTCTACCTCAGTCTGAATAAATTACAATGCATTTCAAGACTTCTAAGACAAAGCATTGCTGTTGTTGATTGACATCAACAAAAAACAAAGTAAAAGAAAATGTACTTGTCATTTTTAATACCAAGGTATAAAGGATCTTAAGTGAGGATATAATATGGCATATTGAAAAGAGCCTTACCTTGGAGTCAGAAGGTGGGCTTGAATACTGAATTTGATACTTAATAACTTTGCAACTATGGGCACATGGGTTTTTGTGTTTTTGTTTTTAAGTGTGAAGGATAATATTTTCACTTCTTGTCTAACAGATTTGTTGTGATAAAGTGTTTTGTAGTCTTTCAAGTGCCCCCCCACACACACACATGTTATTATTAGCATCATCATCATCTTAATCTTGAATTGTCTCCAATTTGGGATTGTTTGGAAGTAAGCCATATTTTGTAAGGACCTAATTCAAGTACTACAGACACTTCTGATAGTCTATATCATTGGCTACTTCAACATACACATGTTTCCTTAAGTCAAGTCAACCAATATTTACTGATCATGTGCTTTGCGTAGAACAATATGTGAGGCTTGTGTGAAATATGAAATTCAGATGACAGCACCTGTCCTTGGTAGCCAAGCATCTAGTTATGGGATATGACATACATAAATAACTATAATGCAAGATAGGAAGACCGTGAAGCATAATAGATAGAGCTGGCCTATAAGTTAACAAAGAGCATTCTACCTATCTTTTTACTCTACAATTTTTCCATTTTGTTTACAATTATGGAATGAAATGCTTTTTTTTCCAAAATGTTTTCTGACATCTTCCTAAAAATACTAACAATGTTCTTCAGATCTACCAGTGCTTGCCAAAAAGGGAATAGACTAGTTGGCCATGATGTGTTCCTTAAAAAGTCATGCTAGTTCTTGGTGATTACCTCTTCCTTTTGTAGTTATTCTATAACTATCTATAATAAAATATTCTAGAATTGAAGTCAGTTCAACATATTATCTTCCACTTTTAAAAAATGAGACATTTCAATCATATTTTTTTTTACGTTTCCAAAGCCTTTGACACTGTCAATTGCTCTCTTTTCTTTGACAATCTCTTCTCTCTAGTTTTCTGATACTGCTCTATCCTAGTTCTCCTTCTATCTGTCTACTTGATTCTTTTCAGTCTCCTTGCTGGATA
Organism: Trichosurus vulpecula; assembly: GCF_011100635.1. NCBI lineage: Eukaryota > Metazoa > Chordata > Mammalia > Diprotodontia > Phalangeridae > Trichosurus > Trichosurus vulpecula. The sequence continues at coordinate 310,827,334 of NC_050573.1, read as the reverse complement.
TTCATCTAGGTCATACTCATTAAAGCTGTGTGTCCTCCCAGAGCTCTGTCCTGGGCCTTTTATTCTTCTCCCTCTATACTACTTTGCTTACTGATTTCATCAGCCACATACTTTCAATCATCATCTCTATTATGGTTATTCTTAGAGCTCCTTTTCCAGCCCTAAGTTCTCTCCTGATCTCCAGATTCACATCTCCAAATCCCTGTTAGACATCTCTACCAGGATGTCCTGAAGACATCTTAAACTCAACATGTCCAAAACTAAACCTTGTATCTTTCCCCTGAAAAACCCTTGGCCCCTGTGAGCTTCCATATTACTGCTGAGGGTACACTACCTTTCCAGCTCCACAGGCTCAGTACCTAATTGTCATCCTCTATTCCTCATTCATTCTCACACCCCACAACCAATCAGTGGTCAAGCACTGCCATTTCTACCTTGGTAATACCTCTCCTGTAATCTCCCTTCTCTACTCTGACAATAGTACTACCCTGGTGGAGGCCCTCATTATCTCACACCTGAACTACACTAAGAGTCCAATGATTGGTCTTTTTACCTCAATCCTCTTCTGGCCATCCATTTCCTTAAAATGCTGTTCTATGTCACACGCGCGCGCACACACGCACACACACACACACACACACACACACACACACCCTTCTCAACAAAATCTAGGCGTTCCCTATTATGAGTAGGATCAAATATCAAATCCTCTTGCATTCAAAGCTCTGCATAAACTGCTCTCCTCCTACCTTTCCAATCTTCTTTCAAGTTTCTCTCTCCCAAACCCATCATAAACTCTGTGATCCAGTGATACTAGCCTTCTTCCTACCAGGTACTCCATTTTCAGACTTGGGAAATTTTCACTGGCTATTCCCCATTTCTGGGACACTCTCCTTCCCCATCTCTGCGTCCTGCAGTCATAACTTAAATCCTGCCTTCTGTGAGAATACTTTCCTGGTCTCCCTAAATTCTGTTGCCCTCCCTCTTCTGATTATATTCAATATATATCTTGCATATACATAGTTGTTTTCATGTTGTAGCCCCCACAGGGACTTTTAGCTCCTTGAGAGCAGGGACTGGTTTGTTCTTGTTTTTGTTTTTTTTTTCTTCTTTGTATCCCTGCCACTTAACACAGTGCCTGGCACGGGGGCTTAATCAAAGCTAATTGACTGACTGATTATAATACCAGAACCATCTTACATAATATTTCAAGATTACTGACAATGGTTCTGTGATCACATATGTTGGTTTGTTGTTGTTGTTTCCCTGGAGCACGAAGGATACAGTTTATCTTGGCCAAGTCAATTGAACTCATCAAAGGCAATGAGATGTTCTCTGACTTATCATGGATTTTGAATTGATTTTGCTGTTTTTTGTTTTGTCTTTTCTAGCATAACAATAATTGTTCTTACTTTTTTTTAATTTGGGGGCAATCAAGGAACAATAATTCTCTAAAGAGAAAATAGGAGCAGAATAAGAGTTAAGTAGTTCTACCTTCTATCAGCTTTTATTATTGTTCACTCCACCCCAAAAACTCTTCTAGTCCTTCTTGACCTGTTTTTCCCCCAACATTGCTAAAAAAGATATTTTTATTGCCTTTGACATTCTTACTCAACCATAGCTCTTTCTGAGTTTAGTACATGGGATCCTGTTTGATAGGGTTATATTACTCTTCTGTATTCATCTTCTGTTTCTTACTCTAGTCTGTCCACTGGCTTCTGGGGACTAGTTATATAGTGAAGAGCTTCACTGCCCCTGTATGTCTATTTTAGGTCGAAATGAATTGTCTAGGTGGCTGATAATGAGAGAATCTACTAGGATGGTGGAAGTAAGAATGGATAGGAGAGAGGGATATGAGAAAGTGTAGCAGTGGAATCAATAGAACATGGTAATGGTATTAGAGGTAAGAAGTCAAAGATAACACCAATGATTTCAACAAGGAAGATAAGGTAATGATGGTCAGAACTCACGAAATCAGAAGGAAGAAAAGGCTTTGAGCAAAAAGATAAAAGGCTCTGTTTTGGGGCTATAGTGAGCTCAGTTCTACTTTGAAATGTTCTATAAACACTTAGAAATGTTGTTGTGGAACTTGGGGGGAGAGACTTGCTTAATGTCCATGAGAGTCAATGAGATTGTCAAAGAAAGAGTTTTGAGGAACACCCACCATAAGGGCTTGGGACAAAAATAAGCAAAAAAAAAAACTAATAAATACACAAATGTCTAAAGTTGAAACATCCTTTGGGCAAATAGTGTCCCATTATGGTAATACTTTAATCTTCAGAAAATCAGAATTCAAGATATTCTCTGTCTACACAATTTAGACACATTAGTCCCCCACCACCACCAAAAAAGAGACAATTTTATTTTCATTTTGAAGTTTCAACAACTGCCAACAGACTCACACTATTTAGATAATTTTGACTAATCTTCCAGAAATGAACTGAATGATTAAACCAAATGAAAGGGAAAGAGTAATGGCTCTGCATTTAAAGGACAGGCTCGAATGCTGCCTCTCTATCTTTCTACTTTTATGACCTCAGGTAAATTATTCAACCTCCCTAACCTTCAGTTTCCTCATCTGTAAAAGGAAAGGCTTGAAGCAAATGGCCTCTGGTGTCCTTTCCAGCTCTACATCTATGGTCATATGACCTCTAGTTTTGATAAACTATATTAACCTGTTAGTAAACTACATAGTTCACATATTGATAACCAGTGCTAAAACCACATTAAGTAAAGTGAAGTAGGTAAAGGGAGAAGATAGCCAAAAAGATACAAGATCAGTCTGAATTCATTCTAAGAGGGATGGAAAGCTGATAGGGGTAAAACAAAAACTGGTTAAGGAAAGAAGTAAAAGGAGAACTTGAAAATTTGTGATCTCACCTTATTTTACTGAGAAGAAGACAATGTTTTGTTTCCTTTTTTAGGGAGAGGGATAATTTTATCTTCCTCATACTGGTCCTCGTTGTTATCACCATCATATTCATCATTATTTTAGAAATGGATGTTCTAAAAGAAAGTTGATAGGTATTTATTTTAAAGCTGCCTGCTCCCACGCATAAAACTTGCTGTAAAGTCAGGGAGACTGTTAGCTAACAGTGAAAGAAAACTTGAATGTTTGGGGAAACACTTAAAAGTATTCTGTGAGACTTTTTTCTTAGTATCTCTCCCACTCTCCTGTCTTCCCCTTCCGTTCTCTAAATCACTCGAGTCCCTTCTATATTCAATTCCTGGGTTGAACTCATCATCTCTGCCTGTCCTTTTCTATCCTTCCCTCTCAGCTGCCTCCTCCAGAACTATGGTTTAGAACAGTGAAACTTCTATGTTGCTCTAGCTACAGACCTTGGTACAGTGAATGGTTTGGGAAGGTCTGGATAACAAATACTTTCCACTCCCATCCCCAGCTCCTCTCCCCACTTCCAAATCCTCTTATTCTTCCAGACCATAGAGAGGTTTACACATTGAAATGCACTTACTTTCAATATCTAAATACTAAAGAATTAACCCATTTTTGCCACTCACTAGTGTGTCTAAACTGCAGGGTGCCAACTGGACACTAATTGCTTTCATCTGGTGGTGTTCCAGACAGCTCCTCAGAAGGAAGGAGCGCACATTCCTGGCACCAATTGGCTAATTCAATTTACTTCAACAGCATTAGGCTCTGTCAGAATATTCATGAGCAGGAGAATGAGTACCAGTGGCAGCGGCAAGCAGCAGCCACTTAGACTAGGGAAAGAGCAAGGGAGAAGAAGTGGTCGCTGCACTCAGCTCGGGAAGATCTGACCTGGACCACTCTACATCACCATCCCCCTGCTGAGCACCTGGAGACTGGAGAAGGGAGCGACTGGGGCGCTGGTGGGCTTAGGGGACAATTTGGGGATTTCGACCTAACTCTTGAGGGACCTCAGCAGATACTTTGGAAAAGATACAGAAGGGAGAGAGGCGGTGACACTTTTGGCGGAGTGGGAAGGTGGGGGCGGGGAGAAGTGAAGCCAGTGAAAGAGAGGGAAAAGGAAAGCAAGAGACAGAGACGGAGAGGAAGAAAGAAACAGGGGAACGGACTTCCCAAAAACAGCTCTCCGGGGCCGGTGCAGTGATGTGAAGAGAGCTAGGCGCCCGGGGAGGGAGCCTTCGAGCCGCGGGGACTGAAGGTTTCCGGGGAGTCACTAGCTGGGAGAGGTAACGTCGCGGCTTCTCGGGTCTCCGCTTCTCCAGGGTTCGGGGCACAGGAATGGTCAGCTAACATTGCTGCCCTATCTGGGCTGGGGATTGAGGAGGTCGCGTCGGGGTGGGGGGAATGAAGCTGCTCTCGTCGCCTGCTACTCTGCGCTGCGGCTGCCGCAACTGCCCCAAATGTGGTGAGGTGACAGGTGGGGATACAGGGGTAGATGCTTTGTGGTGACTTCGATTTTAAAGATTTTTTTAAAAAGTATTTAAAGGGCTTTGTGACCTGGGGAGAAGGAGACCGCGATCTGCGCTATCCCATAGCTGCAGGAGTGGAGGGGGGAAGGGAAAGCAGGGTCAGGGTCGATCTGGGGTAGATTAGGGACCTTGAGCTCCCGCCGTACTGAGAGCTGGCAGAAGGGAGGCATCTGGGCTCTGGCCTCAACTTTCCCATCTGGCGGCAGCGTCTCCACTCTGCTCACTTGAGGAGCAATGGGCGGCAGCTTGGCAGAGCCACATTTAGGGTTGCCCTACCTGAGAAGAGGCAGAGGGAGTGAGACTTTGGCCGTGGAAATAGGTGGAAGGTCCAAGTCAGAAAGCTATCTCTCTTTTGGACTACCTGATAAATCAAGTTCCTTGAGTTGGGGGTGGGGGGGTGGCTGCGATGCCACCCCCATATCCCTTTACTGAGCTGGGCTGGACTGGATGAGGAGGGACGAGGTGGGTTTGTCATGCACTCTCTGCTTCCCTGTCACCTGCAGGACCATCAGCAAACTCCCCTACCATTGTACCTTGCTCCTCGAAAAGAAGTCTCCCAGTTGGTGGTTGGGTTGGAGGGTGTACATGGGAAACTTTCAGGCTTACAAAAGCAAACCTGCCGTGGGTACCAAGCATGCCCAGTGCTGATTATATTCCACCCGCCCAGAAGCTTGAGCGTTTTCCAGGTTATCTCAAGTACTGAGAGGCGAATAAAGAGAGGAAACCTGGGAAGACGAGAACGCTTCTTGTTCAGGAGGTGAACTGAATCCCAGGCGAGACCCAGAATATCAGGGATGGGGAAAGTGGGGAGAACAGCACCAAATAGGCTGTTATTTTACTTAACCAGATAAACACACATGCACACAATATTCTGAAGGAACCATCTAGAGTCTCTCCCCACCCCCACTCCTGTCCATTTGTCCTCAAGGTTCTAGTAAATCTACCACTAGTGAAAATTGCCCCTGAGTATATGGATATTCACCCAGAGTTCATATCCATTTAACAAAGGTAAAGTTAAAACTATTATACTGAGACTTTTCCAAAACTGTTCCACCCCCTTCCCCCCTCCGGCTATCCCTCATTAGTTTCCTAAATCCTTTCCATTACTGATAGTTGACCCATAACATTGCTCCCTTTTCTTTTCTCCTTTCACCTCTCAGTTCAACCTCAGAGAAGTGGAATTTTTACCAAAGGGTCACTGTGACTCTTGCAGTCCAACTGGGCATGCTCACTAGGCACAGTGAGCTTTGCTTTAAAATACTGAAGGAAGCCTGTGAATTGCACCTACAGCTTCCTGTCTCTAGAGAATCCTCACTGCTCCTTAAGGACCCAGAATATATATGGCAGAAATATATGTCAAGGGGAATGGGGTCAGGATAGTGGTGGTACTGAGAGCAAAGCATTAAAGTTAAGTAAGGTGGCCAGAGCTGAGGTCAGGTTTCCTATCTTTACCAGTGAGTTTATACTGCTCTTCCAGAGATGGGTGGAGGGTGGGAGAGAGGAAAAGAAAGAAAAAGGAAAAAAAAAAGGAATCAAAAAGCACAGTGGGTATAAAGTATTATAGACTGTGAACCAGAGCTGGAACACTAGGTTTTACTTTGTACTTATGTCACTGACTTTGAGAGTGACCTTTGGCAAGTAATTTTCCCTGTAAGGGTTTCAATTTTCCCCTATTTGAAAAATACAGTCAGTAATCCCTGCCTTTCTAATAGGACTATTGTGAGAAATGCTGAAATAAAATGAGGAGACTTTTGTATCAAAAATGTTTTGAGCATCCTTAAAAATGGCTTAATCCATCCTTCCTAGTCCACCAAGAACTTCCAGACAAGTTTGCTGGGGGTTAAAGACATTCATTTTTAGTATGCATGCCATGTGACAGTATAAAATTAAAATGGAAAAGGAAATTACAAACATAAAAATGACTTAGCATTCTTGACATTTTCGTGCATACTTGGAGAAATATTAACTTTCATTTGGGGAGATTTTCTGGGGGATTTAATCAGTGTTTATACTACTGAAACGCCCTCTCCAGCTTTCTCCCCTGTAAAATTTTATGACCCAGTTCTTCCCTGGAAAGCTGAGTGAATATAGTAACCAATGATCATTCAAAGTATAGAAAGTGCAAGGGTTGGGGGTATGGCCACATATAGAGAGGATAGTAGCATCTTAAGACAGCAGAAAACTCATCCTAAACGGGGTTGGAGAAGGATTGCACCATGTATGCACAAGGTGCAAAGAGGGGTATCATCATTTGCTCTCTCCAAACCCCCCAATCCAAAAAAAGTCATCCCAACATCTCACCAAAGGGAGGCCACCTAAAGTTTTTTCTTTCTGTTTTCTTTTTATCTCTGCTTATCTGTCAGCCTATCAAGAGCAAGCTTTGGCAAGTAATTTTCACCAAAGTCAGACAAGTTATTATTTATACATGTCTGCCTTGGGTGAAATAGAGCCCCTCCCCCCTGTTTTTTCATCCTAACAAGAACCAAAAAAAAAAAAACTTTTCACACATCCCATGATTTACCTGTGAATTTTTTCAATAGTCAAGCTTTGTGAAGATCTGCAACTGTCTATGGATTTAAATAAATAGTTTTAAATAATAAAATAAGCCTCTGAAAAATGTGCTGAGGAAAAGTAGATATATTATGCCCTGGTGGAGCAGTTATTGAACACCTTTGAGCTAGAAAATGAGTAGTTTGGCAGAGTTGAAGTGATTCCCTTGAGTTTTCTCTACACATAAACCAATGGTGGTATTTTTCTTTCCCTGATAGCTGTGGGCAACGTTTGGTTAAGTATTTTTACAATGTTGGACCTAAAATGGGTTTTGCCCGGTGTTGCTCTATGCAGTGAGGAAAAATGTAAAAAGATACGGAAGGAAGAGGCCCAGTGGATAGAACATAAATCAGTCACAATATATGGGGGGATGATGAGAATAGGTCTTTTCACCCTAAAAAATGCCCACTTTGGAAGAAAAAGAAGGCTGATTATTGGCATCCAATGCTGAAACCAAGGCAGCTGATACTGAGACGAGCCAAAGGGTGCAGTTTTTCTTAGTTTAGAAACAGCAAGACAGCCTCTGCCAAAGATCGCTGTAAACACTGAATAAAGATTTCATTGTGGGTTGGTGTGACTAGAATAATTAGACAGTTAATTGTTCATTCTGATCTGGCAGTGCTATAATCACTAGTGCACAGTAAAAAAAATGAGAGTGAGAGAAAAATAGAAAAGTAACATTTATCACTTTTATCTTCACTTGTTTTACTCTACAAGTACTTTAGAAAAGCTCAAATGAGTTCTGGTCTGTTTTAAAAGGCAGTATCCATGCAAAATGGTCACATGGAATTGAGCTATTTCTCTGCCATTTTTCCCTCCAAGTTTCAGTCTGGACATAGTTAAGTGAGAGTGGCTCTGTTTAAGAATTTTGGACTTCCTGTCTTTTTTTTCCTTCTATTTCCATAAGATGGAAAATTTCAACTTCAATTAATGAATTTTAGTTATAGTTGTACTTTAGTTCAGCTCAGCAGGAATAAAAGCAAACAGTACCTTTTCTAATGCTGCTTGAACACTTTTCAAAGAATTATACAAGATTTTTTCTTAGCAATAAATCCTTTCTTTTCTGTGTTTTTTTTTTCCTCCAGAAGAAATTGCTTGTAGCAGTTACTCTTCTATGGTAAATTGGAGAAATAACCTTCCCTATATCCTTATAGCTGCTTTGGTGACAAAAAAGGAGGTGCTTTAAATGGTAAAAATAGTTCAGCATAGTCCCATTATCAGCAATAAATTGTGACACTGATATTAACTAAGATAGCTAAGATGCTATTGCCAAAGGTTGTTTGTACATAGACTGAAGAATTAGAAGTGCACAATGGACGTAAGGAGAAATAGAGAGCTTCCAAAACATAAGTATCCCAAGGCAGAGGCAGAGAGAAGAGAAATGAAGAATTCTACAACCATTGAATCTTGATACACATTGAATTTTGGTTTGGATATGGACTTCTTGGTGCAAAGTGCTCAACTTTAAAACAACAAAAATAACACCTTTAAGTGTCACTGCTAAATCTTAATTCTTCTGAGAAGGAATCCCTATGATATTGGGAGAGATGAATTGACTGTCAATACTCATACCAATAAATTGATAGTGAGGGAAGGATGAGAGAGATTTGTCACATATCTGATTCTTGAAGCATATTTCCTATCTTTGTATGAAAGGTGCAAAACTGTCTTGCCAAACCTTCATATTCTTTCATCTGACACCCAAAGGGAATAAGCAAGAAGGCAGAGAAGTTTGTTGAAGGGTAAATGCACACATATAACAATTGGCAAAATAACAGTCTCCAGAAACCAAGTTGTACACAGTGATGTTTGTAATTAAAAAATGCTAAAACATATTGCCGTGCTGAATTCTAGTCATCCACTACTCTAATGGGAAAGTTAGTATATCCTTATTTAATTGCTACTCATGTTTTACTAAATAGTCTTTGAGAACAAACTGTCACTCTCATACACTAGTATAAATGTGGTCTAGTTAAAAACATTCTTGATTGTAGATGGATTGATTCAATTTTAGAAACCTGAAAACATTAAAATAAGAGGCTTGCCCAAAGTTCTTTGTGATACATCAATACTCTAACCAACCTCAAAGTATTTTTTAATCAAAAAATTCTAAAAGAATTACAAAAGAAGCACTTGGTACATGGATATCCCTATGCTGGCAATATAGGTACTGGGAAGAATGCAGGGAAAGTGATGGCAACACTGTCCAGAGAGGGCAGAATTGTGCAAGAAAAATTAAACCCAAAAGTGAGAGGTGTCATTAGTTTCATCCCACGTCCTTAGTATGTGAAAAAAGAAAGGATGGTAAGACATCTCTAAGACACAATAGAATCTTGCCTTTTATCAAGATTCTTGACAACCTTAGTCACTCTTTGAGGGCAAAGACAAAAGTCCTCTACTTTTTGGAATCCACTAATAAGACCAGAAGAGAGTCCTAAATATTCTGTTGTAAAGTAAAACTGAATCTAATTAAACTGGCAAATTTAAAAGATTTTACACCATTATTAGTACTGCACATCATTACTAACTACATTCATGGGAGATTGTTGTTCTTTTAAATGATGAAAAGCAAGAGACATGTGGCCCTGACTGACAGTGAAAATCATAATCATTTGTAGAGTCTCAGGGGACAGTAGGAAATGATTGCTTCAGTTACAAACCCCTGTTTGATTTTTTTTCATTGAGTTTTACTTAAATGCTGAATGTGCTGTTGTACAGAGACGTTGTTTGAAATGCACACTACATCTCCATAATAAAATTGCATTGTCACAGATACAATTGTTATTCATAACAAGTAATCGTAGAAACAGATTCCATCCTTTTAAGTACTGAGTCTTAGTCAAGCCAATTATGACTAAATTACTTCATGTTCTCTGCTGTATCAACTAATTAAAGGGTAATTAATAAAATGATAATTTCATTCCATGGCAATGCCTACATCTGGTTGTCACAGAGGAGTTTGTTTGTCATGTGGTTAAATGGTCAGACCCTACAATATGTGACTACAACATTTTGTGCAGAACACCTGTCAGGACAACAGGAATTCAACCCTTAGGTAACTTTAATATCAATTACAGTATGTTTGCTATTAGTAGTTTAATCTTCCTATTTACCTTATCCTATAAATAAAACAATCCATATTAATTACACATTTAAAATTTGAAAACAACTCATAAAGACCTGAAGAATAAAATGAGTAAATCATTGGCCTTTTAGGGTTTTTTCCCCCTTGTTTAGGTTTGACCTAAGTTCAAAGGATAAGGTGGCCTTTGCATATTTCCTAGTGGATAGATGGTATGTGGTGTAGTGTGTTGGCATAATTGGAAGTTTCTAATCAAGAAAAAACCAGGATAGAATTAGCATGGAGATTCAATTATCCCTTATTCCCAGAGAGAGTTGTTTTCAAGGATTAGAGTTAAGTTGTGGCCAAAGCAGCATGGAGAAATCTGCATTTCAGCCTTCTTGCCCTGTAGCCAACATCTTTGATTATGACCAAAGTCTAGTTTTCAAAGCTCCCATTTCAGACTGATAAATTAAGAGCCTGAAAAAGATTTTAAAGGCCCTTTTAAATACCTTTATTTATGTTGTGGTACATACATGTATTTTACATGGATTTTAAATGTATGTATTGAAATTTTGAAGTATATGCAAGTTATATTTCATTACAACTGCATAATTCACTTTTAACACACAAAATAACAGTTTCTTCCTTTGAATTCTTCAGTGGATCATCCCTTAGAATTATTTTGCAGCTGCTGTATGTAATTTTTACCAGAGACCAAAAATAAATCACTTAAGTTCTTCTAAATTCAACAAAAACAAATGCTTAATATGAATAATTACAGAAACATCATAATGAAGGCATCAAGGAGCATGTGGGAATGAACACTCTTGTCTTTGTATGAAACTTGAACATCTTCCATGCAAACATTTTGAACAAACATTTGGAGTAGTGAGAATTCTGATCATCACATAAGGTCATATACTGAGCTGGGCTTGACAAGCACAAATTATTGTCTATTTCTGTGGTATCTGTCTAATGCTTGTTATACTCATATATCTTACTATTCCTAGATTGTAGGGAGGGCTATTACATATAGATAGATAGATAGATAGATAGATAGATAGATAGATAGATAGATAGATAGATAGATGGATAGATTCATATATGTATATGTATATATATATATATATATATATATATATATATATATATATATATATATATATTCCCTATCTTCCTTGTTAAAATACAAGGGAACGTGATTCATTTTATCTAATTTTTAAAATTTAAGTACAGCTTGTTAACACCTGGAAAATATTTGATATCACTTTCTATATCATAAATCCTGTACGGTATTTGAATTTTTATTTCCTTCTTTCAATGACATTAGACTGAGGGGATTGAGTACAGGTGAATCAACAAGGTGTAATGACTTCCTCTTCAAAAATAGTCCACAATTTTTATATTCCATTGGCACATAATTCCCTGAGCAAGTAAGTGCTAGGTCCACCAAAGGATGTGCCTCACTTAAACCATACTTGGATTATTATGTTCAATGTGGTTGCTCTATGTTAAGGATGTTGAGAAACTGGAGTGTTTTCAGAGAACAATGACAGTATAGTAAGGAATCTTAAAGCCATGTCATATGAGGAGTGGTTGAAAAAATTGGAGCTATATAGAGGAGGTTTGTGGTGATATGGGGATCCCATAAATGCTGCCTTTAATTTTTGAAGGGTTGTCATGTGGCTAAGTAATTTACCTAATCTGCGCAAGATTAAGAGAATGCAAGACTAAAACCAATGGTTTACAAGAAGGCAAATTGTAGCTCAATGCAATGAAAATTTATACAACTGGAACTATCCAGTTAAGCAACAGCCTTTCTTCTAAAGTAGTGACCCCCTCATCCCTGGAAGTGCTCAGTTACAGGTCTGATGATCACTTATCCTGCATGAATTGGGAGATTAGATAAGGTGAACTCTAAAGTTCTCCCTTCTGGGATTCCACAACTCTATGGAATAGCTAGAAATAAATATTTTCTTCACAATTATGCTGTCCATTAATGAGCAAGATCTCTTAAGGACATCCCTATGAATAAAGATTTTAGACATATAAACAAAATTTTCTAACAATAAAATGATAGTATCTTAGTACTGGTATTCTTAAATGACAATTTTTTTTACCATCAAAATGTCTTAATTAAAATTAGCTTTAGCATTAAGGTTACTCTCCCATTACCAAACATTATCAGAGGCCTCTAGCTAAAATAGAAATATAACAAATGGTTATATTTGGACTAATAATCATTGAGGAGTCATTACAAAATAATCTATTTGTCTGCTCATCATGTCAATGGAATACGTCATAGTGCTAAGCAATTGCTAATCAAATTATTTATAATCAAGAAGATTCAAAATTATATGCCATTAATTTGTGCTTTATCCTTACATACACTTAATAGTCATTGTACCACCACCTACATTATCTCCTTTGGTTTTCATAGCAATCCTGGCAGGTAGGCAAGTACAGCTATTATCATCTCCATTTTGCAAGTGAAAAAATGGAAGCTCCAAAAAATTAGCTGACTTGTCCAATGTCACAAAAGGCATTTGTGGTGAAACCACAAATAGAGCTCATTGCTTTTTCCAACAACCCATGCTATGCCTCGCACACAGTTGGATCTCATTGAATGAATAAATGAATGTTGTAGGTGTGACACTTAAGCTATCTTGCATTCAAAAGCAAAACAGATATTGTAAGAGCAGTAAAAAGCCTTTTTTAAAAACTTTCATTGCTTTTGGAAGTATATTACTTTGGCATATCTTTTAAAAAGTTTGAATGTAATACCCTTTAAAATCCTTTTATGGTGAATGGTCACAGGTTAACTACACTTATGGATACTAGAACTTAGAATAGGAAAGGATCTCAAGGTTAATGTAATCCAACTCCTCTGTTTTACAATGAGGAAACTGAGGCCCCAAGAAAGGTAGTGACTTGTCAGTAGTCACAAAAATAGTGTCAGAGTCAAGATTTGAAATGTCTACAAGAAGTTGAAAATCAAGATAAATAAGAAGAGCTTGTAACTTACCTTGATGATTTCAAATTAGCAGGTTCACATGATCAACATCCTAGAGCTCTAAAAAAAACTTTCAGATATGATTGCTGAAGTGCTCACATTGATCTTTGAAAGACTGTGGAGAATGGGAGTGGCACAGCAGGATTAAAGAAGGGCATATAACCTTATTTTCAAGGGGGAAGAGATTGTAAGGAGCTTGGCTTCCTAGAAGTGTACTCAAAAGTGTTATTAAAGAAATGATTAATAAAAATCTAGAGAGTGAAGGAATTCTCAAGAAGAACTAACATAATTCCATCAGGAACACATCATGGCAGACTAAACACTTCCTTATTTAACAGGGACTGATGGATCAAAAGAATATTGTAAACACAATTTACCTAGTTTTTAGAAAGGAATTCGATAAAGCCTCTCATGCTATCCTTGTAGACAAGATGGAAAAACGTTGAATGGATGATCATGTAGGTATAGAGGTAAGTCCTTATGAAACTCATTGAAAAATTGGACAGAAAGAATAGTCACAAATGAACTGATGTCAATTTGACTGGAGATTTCCTTTCGAATGCCCCCTCAGGTCTATTGTTAGTTTATGCTGTTCAATCATTTACCAATGACTTGTGAAAAAGCATAGATCAATCAGTCAACCAATAAATATTTACTAAGTGCCTACTATGTGCCAAGCACTATGCTAAGCCCTTGAGTTACAAAAAATAAAAAAGAACGATACTCCCTGCCCTCAAGGAGCTTAAAATCGAATGGAGAAAACTACACATTAAAAAGAAGCCGGAAAATAAGGTTTGGGGAAGAAGAGGAAGAAAGTATGAGCAAAGGGCTGACAGAGAAGTTGAAAAGAGTGCAGATAGGTGGGAAATGAGGAAATTGCTAGCTTGGATACCTTTCTTATATGGAGGTTTGGGAATTCATAGTTATGCCCTCGAATGAGAGGAGCAGAAGGCAGTGATAAGGTGTGATTACTAAAGCTAATTGAGTCTTTCAGGATAATAAGATTTCCCAGTGGCAGGATCTGGGGGCATATATGGGATGCTTATCACATTTACAGATTTCACAAAGTTGGGATAGGCAAGAAATTAGAAGAAAGAGGTAAGGATCCAAAATCTGAAAAAAAAATCCCTAACAGGATGGAACAACGGACCAAATCTAATAAAAGTGAATTTAATAGGAATAACTGTAAAGTCTTACAAAAATCAACAAATCTCTGAAAATTCAACTTCAAAAGTGAAATATGAAGTAAAGGTTACTATACCACAATTATATACAATAATATGCAACAATTCATATGAATAAGATCTGGAGAGTGTAGTGGAACCCAAATTCAATAAGAGTTAAGGTAATATAGCAGTCTACATATCTAAAACAACATTGCAGAGGAAGAAACAAGTAATTCTTAAGCACCTAGTGTGTGCCAGACACTGTGTTAACACTTTCAAATATTATCTCATTTGATCATCATAATAACCCAATAAGGCAGAAACTATTCTTATCCCCTTTTAACAGTTGAGGAAACTGAGATAAACAGAGGTTAAGTCACTTGTCCAAAGTCACACATCTACTAAGTGTCTGAGGCCAGATATGAACTCAGATTTTTATATTTTTTTTTACTCTAGGTCTGCTATTTACTGTACCACCTAGCTGACTAGACCACATTAAGACAGACACAAGACCTAAAGTGAAATACATAGATTGTTCTGTTGTGAATTGTCATGGTCAGAATCCATCTATGTGTTCAGTTGTGTTCAGTTCAACTGTGTTCAGTTCTGGAATTCATGTTTTGGGAAGGATGTTGAAAAAACTGGAAAATGAGACACAGATATATTTGAAAGGTAATAGAGGATGGAAGAGGTAGTAGAAGATTTTTTTTTAATAAAGCAAGAGTTTTTCTCTTTTAAACTCTGTGCCAGTGAACTTGACTTCAACTCCTAGCAAAATCCAGGATGTATTTAATTCTAATGAGATAGTGAATACCTAGAAAAGGAAGCAGTAATCACAAAGGGTGAGCACGATTTTATCTAGGAAAGGGTTTGCCAGGGTAAGCTTATTTCCTTTTTTATATACATAGACAGTACAACATAGACTACGGGAAAGTTGTAAAAGTTTATCTCGATTTCAGTAAAGCTTTTGTAATAAAGGCTTGAGAACTTCATGGCATCCTGAGTTTTTGTAGTTCAGAGATCTGGGACTTTCACCATCTTAAATCATGCCTGGGAGTCCTTAAGGGGACACACAAAGTCTGTGGTCTCAGAAGAAGGAATGGGAACTGTAAAATTTGATCTGCAGCAGGACAGAGCGTCCCCGGTTACTACTTGGGGATTAAAAGAACTGAGCTAGAAAGAGCCTGAAAGGAGAATGTGAAAGAAAAGCTGAACTTTGGCAAAGAAGGGAGAGATTCTGAAGGATATTTGGGCCTCTATGGACATCTCAGAACATAAGACTCGAACTGAAGCTAAAGATTATACCGATCTCTTCAAGAAATGAGAGAAATAACCAAAGAAGTCTGATTATTTTATCCCTCATTCCCCCTTCCTGTCCTTTTCTAGTAATGGACATTAACATACTCTGGTTTCTTCCTAAACACAAGTATTTCTCATGTCAAGAATTTTACCTCAAAGACAAACAGGATTGACGCTAACTAGAGATGAATAAATATTTAAATTAGGCTAGAGAGACAAACCTCTTGTTATATGTTAGGAATAGATAGGATATATGTATGTATGTATGTATGTGTATGTATGTAAGTAAACATATATACACATACATATACATAAATGTGTACATATATGTATATGTCTATATATGCATATATATACATATTGTGTATTTATTCATTTGTTTACTTAATATTCTGAGCACTGTGTCAAACACTAGGGATACAAATATAACCCAGACAGTCTTTGCCCTTAAATAGGTTCCATTCTAATGGAGCAAGGCAGTGCATAAATGGGAGCTCAGATGTAAGGGGGGTGCCCCTGTAGAAAGCTAGGTGGTACAGTGGATGAGCACTGGGCCTAGAGTCAAATAGTTCAACCGAGCCTCGGACCCTTACTAACTCTGTGATAATGGATAAATCACTTAAAGTCCCCCTCAATTTCTTCAACTATGACATAATAATAGCACCTACTTAATAGGGTGGTTGAGAAGATGAAATGAGACAATATTTGTAAGGTGGTTGGTACATCATAGGCATTTAATAAATGTTTGTTTCTTTCTTTTCCTTGTAGCCTGCAACTGCATGTTGTGGAGATGGCCTTGGATTTTCCTAATTGGAAGCTCTGTAACCATATTAACATTTTTTCCCTTCTAATATAAACTTTGTAAAATAGAGAAAGATGCCACATGAACCTGAAGGCCATTATATTGCTCTAGCCTTAAAAATGAGCTAGTTATTGCAAAAGGGTGTGACTGATGAAATCTCCAGAGAGAAAAAGGGTAGGGAGAACAGGTCAGTGGTCAGAGAAAAGACCCCAAACTACTCCCCATGGAGAAAATAGGAAAGACCTGGGAAAGATTCAACTCTGCTCCTACCCAGCATGGGGGGAAAATCATAAAAGATTTATTTCTGACCAACTCTGCCTGTCACAGCAATACCCACTGGTGCTACACTTTGATAAAATTGTTCCTGATATTCTTGTGGAAAAGATGGAGACTTTTGGTCTGGACAATAGTAAAATTAGATGAATTTGGAAAATGGTAAGGTCCAAAATATAGTTACCAATAGTTTGATATCACTTTGGGTAGAAGTCTATAGTAGGGTGTCCCATACTTGTGCTTTTTAATATTTTTTTATCAATGACTTGAATAAAGGCATAGAAAGCAAGCTTATCAAATTTGCAGATAACATTAAGCTGGATGAAAGGTTTGGGATCCAAAAAAAATTGTTGCAAAGTTAGGACATTGGACAGAATCTAGAAAGAAGACATTTAATACAGATAAGCATGAAAGTCTTGTGTTACAAATAAACTTCGTAAGTATGAGATGGGGGAGCATTACTGAATAGCATTTCATCAGAAAAAAGATCAAGGCAGATAGTAAACTTCAGGCTCGGTTTGAGTAGCCTGTGATATAGTAGCCAAGAAAGATTATGTAACTTAGGGCTGGATCCAGACCCAGTTTGATATACAGGACTAGGGAGGTGACAAATCTACCATTGTCCTATTTGTCTCCTCCAAATCAAAACTTGTGTGCAACAATTCTAAAGCACCGCACTTTTTGAAAGAATGCTGACACACTAGAAAGTTCCCAGAAGAGTGGAACCATAATGAGGAAGTGCTTTGAGTTCATGACATTTGGAGATCCATTGAAGGAGTTGAGAAGAAAAAACTGAAGGAGAAATGTGTCTTCAAGTACTTGAGGGACTGTCCTGTAGAATAATAGCAACAAACTCAAATTGAAAAGGGGGCCAATAATATGTACATAAGGTTCCTTCCCTTCAGCTGCATATTGACTTACTTTTTAAATGTAACATTATCTATGTTTAAATATACTTTTAGTTATTTTGTTAAATGTTTCCTAATTATGTTTTAATCTTGTTCCTGAGGACTCAGGAGTGTTATGGCCCTATGGGCCACGTGTTTAACACCTCTGATGTTAAAAAAGGATTAGACTTGTTTTGCTTGGCTTCAGAGGGTAGAACAAAGGGCAAGAAGTGAGGAATGAAAGTTTATCATGGCCAGATTTAATTAAAAAACAAACAAACCTTTAATAACATTTATGATTAAGGCCTATGAAACAGTTCATCTAACAATTTCTTAATTTTCACATTACTTTCCCAAAACTAAAATGGCTTTTAAAAAAACTATCAAAAATTGAGTTTTAGATAGTTTTACAAGACTAACACTGTATCCACCCTTGTTAATGATGACTTAGTTGGGAGTATCCACAGGTAATCATTACTTTTCTTGAAATATTATGAATTTCTGGGACGTGAGAGCGGCTCATTTAGGAATAAATACCTGAACCCCCTTCAAAGATGTTTTGGTGGATTTGCCATTTTGGATTAGATGCATGGTATAGAACATTCTACTAGAACAAATAGAGGTAAATGTATCGCCAAGTGACCAAAATGTATTTTTCGCTAATTTCCCATGCCTTTTATCTCCCTCATGTAGCACAGTGCCTTGTGCAGAATACGTGTTTAATAAATATATATTGGATGTGATAAGAATGATTGGCTTTAGCATTATAAAAGATGTTCTGTAGAATTAGAACCTAGGTCTTTAGGCTACAAAAGACAGGTGACAAAATAATGTAATTGTTTTTATTTTTTTTAAATTTACTTAACATTTTTAGTTTTCAGCATTGATTTTCACAAGAGTTTATATTACAAATTTTCTCCCCATTTCTACCCTCCCCCCCTCCAAGATGGCATATATTCTGGTTGCCCCACTCCCCAGTCAGCCCTCCCTTCTGTCACCCCACACCCCCCCATCCCCTTTTCCCTTCCTTTCTTGTAGGGCAAGATAAATTTCTATGCCCCATTGCCTGTATATCTTATTTCCTAGTTGCATGCAAAAACTTTTTTTTGAACATCTGTTTTTAAAACTTTGAGTTCCAAATTCTCTCCACTCTTCCCTCCCCACCTACCCTCCCTAAGAGGGCAAGCAATTTGACATAGGCCACATGTGTATCATTATGTAAAACCCTTCCACAATACTCAGGTTGTGAAAGACTAACTATATTTTGCTCCTTCCTATCCTATTCTCCTTTATTCAATTTTCTCCCTTGACCCTGTCCCTTTTTGAAAGTGTTTGTTTTTGATTACCTCCTCCCTCTATCTGCCCTCCCTTCTATTGTACCTCCTTTTTTATCTCCTTCCTCCATCTTTCCTGTCGGGTAAGATACCCAGTTGACTGTGTTTGTTATTCTGTCCTCCGGTTAAATCCGATGAGAGATTCACTCATTCCCCCTCACCTGGCCCTTCTTCCCTTCTTACAGAACTACTTTTTCTTGCCACTTTTATGCAATATAATTTACCCCATTCTATCTCTCCCTTTCTCCCTCTCTCAATATATTCCTCTTTCATCCCTTATTTTGATTTTTTTTTAGATATCATCCTTTCATATAAAACTCACCCTGTGCCCTCTGTCTATATATATATATATACATATATATATGTATATATATATATACATACATACATATACATGTATATGTGTGTGTGTGTGTGCGTGTGTGTGTGCGTGTGTATTCCCTTCATCTACCCTAATACTGAGGTGTGTTGGCAAGCAAAAGGGCTCTTAGCACTTAGTTCAATAAGTGCCCTTGAAGAGTTTGGCTTTCATTCCCTTTGAGTAATTCAGTGTATTTCATTGAGTCTTACTAAGTGCTAAGCCCCAGGCTCTAACCCCTATTAGGTGTTAACCTAACCTATGTGGATGTGAACCTCCCAGGGTCCTAAGGGGAGGGACTAACTCAAGAGTCAATCATAGCAGCCTAAGTTCTGGTCATTCAGATAATGTTTGATGACATCTGAAGCTCTATAAGAAGAGAGGACAGAGCCATTTGTGCAGGGCTCTCACTCAAGATGGTGTTGATGCAGAGACTCCAGGCAGCTGTAGCTAAGGGCCCTCCAGCTTGTAACCTGGGTGCTGAGACTTTGTTAAACTCTGGTAACTATGTATTGGGATTTGAATCAGACAAGGTCTGTCTGTCGATGTTTGTACTTTGTATTTATTCTGAAGTTCAGGGTACTGGCTTTTTCCCTTGAACTAAGTAAATGATATTTGTATGCCGAATTAAAATAAGCTTGTCAACCCCTTCATGTAGCTTTCCTTAGTTAAGCAGATCAAAAGAATCTGGGCTTTTGCAGCATATTGGCAGCTTTCTGGGTGCTGGTTGTTGGTGGATGTTGCACCCCCACAGAAGCTGCTAGCCGGATTGTTGAAACATGAGGTCTCATGAATTACATACATCTTCTTTCCATGTAGGAATGTAAACAAAACAGTTCAACTTTAGTAAGTCCCTTATGATTTCTCTTTCTTGTTTACCTTTTCATGTTTCTCTTGATTCTTATGTTTGAAAGTCAAATTTTCCATTCAGCTCTGGTCTTTTCACTGAGAAAGCTTGAAAGTCCTTTGTTTTATTGAAAGTCTTTATTTTGCCTTGGAGCATGATACTCAGTTTTGCTGGGTAAGTGATTCTTGGTTTTAATCCTAGCTCCATTGATCTCCAGAAAATCATATTCCAAGCCCTGCGATCCCTTAATGTGGAAGCTGCTAGATCTTGTATTATCCTGATTATATTTCCACAATACTCAAATTGTTTCATTCTGGCTGCTTGCAGTATTTTCTCCTTGATCTGGGAGCTCTGGATTTTGGCAACAATATTCCTAGGAGTTTTATTTTTGGGATCTTTTTGAGGAGGCAAGCGGTGGGTTCTTTCAATTTCTATTTTACCCTCTGGCTCTAGAATATCAAGGCAGTTCTCCTTGATAATTTCTTGAAAGATGGTATCTAGGCTCTTTTTTTGATCATGGCTTTCAGATAGTCCAATAATTTTAAAATTATCTATCTTGGATATATTTTCCAGGTCAGTGGTTTTTCCAATGAGATATTTCACATTGTCTTCTATTTTTTCATTCCTTTGGTTCTGTTTTATAATATCTTGGTTTCTCATAAAGTCACTAGCTTCCACTTGCTCCAATCTAATTTTTAAGGTAGTATTTTCTTCAGTGGTCTTTTGGACCTACTTTTCTATTTGGCTAATTCTGCCTTTCAAGGCATTCTTTGCCTCATTGGCTTTTTGGAGCTCTTTTGTCATTTGTGTTAGTCTATTTTTTAAGTTGTTGTTTTCTTCAGTATTTTTTTCATATTTTTTTGGGTCTCCTTCAGCAAGTCATTGACTTGTTTTTCATGGTTTTCTCACATCACTCTCATTTCTCTTCCCAATTTCTCCTCTACTTCTCTAACTTGCTTTTCCAAATCCTTTTGGAGCTCTTCCATGGCCTGAGACCATTTCATGTTTCTCTTGGAGGCTTTTGATGTAGGCTCTTTGACTTTGTTGACTTCTTCTGGCTGTATGTTTTGGTCTTCTTTGTCACCAAAGAAAGATTCCAAAGTTTGATTCCCGTTTTCGCTGCCTGGTCATGTTCCCAGCCAACTTACTTGACCCTTGAGTTTTTCGTCAGGGTATGACTGCTTGTAGAGCAGAGAGTACTTTTTTTCAAGCTTGAGGAGCTGCACTGTTGTTTGCAGAGCTATTTCTACACAGCAAGCTCTGCCACAGGAGCGCAACTCCTCCCTCAAGAACCACCAACCAGGACCGGACTCAGATCTAAGCTGGCTCTGCAGTCCCGCTTTCAGATCCACCACTTAATTCCTCCCACCAGATGGGCCTGGAGCCAGAAGCAACTGCAGCTGTAGCTCTTTAAGCAGTCTCAGAGCTGCATCACCTCCGCTGCCCCCAGTGGGGTGGCCAAACCACGAACTCCTATCACTCTGTCTGCGGCAGCCTTTCCCACTAACCTTCTCTGTTGTCTTTGGTGTTTGTGAGTTGAGAAGTCTGGTAACTGCCACAGCTCACTGATTCAGGACGCTGGGGCCTGTTCTGCCCGGCCCCCGGTCTGGTTGGTCCAGGCGCGGCTTATGCTGGGCTCTGCTTGGCTCCACTCCCAGTTCCATGAGATAGACCTTACCCCACAACCATGCAGGCTGTCCTGGGCTGGAGCCCTGCTTCGCCCTGCTATTTCATGGGTTCTGCAGTTCTAGAATTTGTTTAGAGCCATTTTTATAGGTGTTTGGAGGGACCTGGGTGGGGAGCTCACACAAGTCCCTGCTTTCCAGCTGCCATCTTGGCTCTGCCCCACCCCCCCAATTGTTTTTATTTTTATGAATGGATGCAGGAAGTTTCTCATGGTCACACTTGTTTAGAAAATAGACATGCCTCTCATAACAGATGTTATTAAGGACTACAGAATAGTACATAGAGTGGTTACTTTGCTTTTCAGATTACCTTCATAAGATAAACTTGACTTCAAACCACTGTCAAAAAAGGAGTGCTAGAAATGGCTGTATAAGAAAACACTGGAGACATCCTCTTTGCTAACACTTAGTTGAGAAATACTTTATATCTTAAAATTAAATCTAATGACTTTGATCAACCATAGGTAATCGTGCTTTGTTCACACCGTTTAAGCATGTGAGGGGAGAAGAGCTTTTAGTAGCCTTTGCGTTTCCAAGAACATTTTACACTTTGCTGAAGTCCATAGTGTTAAATTCCTGGGAACCATCAGGATTAGAGCTGGAAGGGGTCAAGCCGCTTATCATCTGACTTAAAACAGCATCTTAGGCAGCTCACTGCGGGGTAGTTGTTTTGCCAAAAGGCAGGAGGCATTGCAAAGATCCACGCTTGCAGAGCTGAGAGGAAAGTCTGTTTCCTCATCTGTCAATGATTGGTGTCTTCTGCTCTTAATGAAGTAGTTGTGTGCCTCATGTTCTCAGCTAGTCCAGGCACATGTCGAAAATAACTGGCTTGCTGAGCTTCTTACCATAACATTTACTCATCAGGGCACCGTTTCACGATGTCAAATTGTTACTTGAAGAACGTTCATATGACTTCGTGAAGTGGAATCCAGATTAGAACACTAATGTTTTATTCACAGGTTTTACTCTAGATTTTTACTTTATTTCTTAGGGGCAACCTTCATTTTTTTTTCCCTTAAAGTACCCTTGAAGTGAGAATTACTCCCCACTGTGAACCAAGCTATCCTTTTAGTGGAGATGTCCCAGAGTAAATGCCTCTATCAAGCTAAGATACATGAAAGAAGGTGTGGAAAGTAATGAAGGTAAATTTTAAATGGTGAAGAATCTCCCCAGGATGTCAACTATGGCAATTTTTTTAAGGATGTGGTACAAAAAGAGTTTGGAAAATGTTGCAGTAACGTAGAAGAGTTCCACCTATTCAGGATTCACCAGCACAGGGGAGAAATTAAGGGGTAAAGAGATTTTATTAGCTTTCAAGAATGCAATAAATAAGTGAGGAATACTACTGCTGCCATTTGATTGCTACACTTTTCAAGCTGCTTGAGCAAATGAAAATCAAAGCCACTAGTGTCTGTCTCTACCTCTGTCTATGGCTCCGTGAGCTGTAACAGAACCAGAAATTGTTTCCTCATGAAGCCATTAACAAGCACAGCCTCAACAACTGGAGCAAGAGGATGTGATATACAACAGAAGACGAATAGAAAGCATGGTCTCATTTTCATGTTTCCTCCTTGCCCTCGAGATGGAGTTCTGAGTCTGTTATCCCATGACATATCAGCCTTAAATTAAAGAGAGGCGCCAACTCCTGTCCTCCAAACTAAAAGTGTCAAAGGGTTGGTCAACAGGTGGCATGTGACCCATAAAACTTTCCACGGGAACCAGATTAAATGTAATTGAGAAATAGTTAGCAAAATTAATGAAAATACAATAGAACACAGATTATAGTAGTACATGGTTTTCGAAGACAATATGCAGCCCACAGGGATCCTTATATACAACTTAACGGACCCCGTTTCTATTTGAGTTTGATACCACTGCCCCAAACCATTACATTTTTAGCTGTTACCAAAATAAAGTCATGTATCTTTGAAATAAGGGTACAGAAAACATCTAAACCACACTGACTACATTAAAAATAAGAGAGTGCTTCCAAAAGCTACAACCATATTGAATGATAAACAATTTATAAAAAGGAACCCAGAAAATTGTTTTTTTTTTTTAATTGAAGAACAGAGCTTCTGACAAGTATTCTTTATTTATAAGTAGCATATTTCATGGAATGCTTAAATAGTAAAATGTAATGCAAGTTAGACATGCACATTTCTCTTTTGGAGTTAGGCAAAAGGGGAAGGAATTTAGCACTTGGAGTGAAATCTAGTTACATTGTTGCGGTTGACTCAGGATGATTCATACTGAGGGGGGTGGGGGAGAGGAAGGGAACAAGGAAAGGAACAAGCGGCGAATTTGCCAATACCAGGGATCTTCAACAATGATTCATGTTTGGCTCAGTAGTAAGTCTGTATGCTTCCTCTTGGATACAGGTGTACTTGATGTTCTGGGAATTTGATTCAAATAAAATAATCAAGCCCCAGGGGGTGAAGGAACTGACTTAGGAACAAAGACCGCTTAAGAACCTTTTTCCTGAGGGGAAGGGCCCAGGTTAATAGTCACCCCAGAGTACTGTAGGTATAAGTGTAACTACGTTTAGGACATTAAAGCTAAATGGCTCTCCCAGTTGTTAATAGACAGACTACTTTAGGGATCAACTTGTTGGTCAATTTTCCTAATTTACTGAAAACCAGAATGTGTATGGTTTCTAAGACAGTCTGTGCATGCAAAGAAACTAGCCCAGATGTCTTCAAATCTATAATTAAGCAGATTAGGCCTGTCAATAAACCTCAATTCAAGATCTGCCTCAGATAAGTCATTAAGTGATTTCGTATTTCTTTAGCTTCCATCAACTACTCCTATGCCTCAAGCTAATTCACCCCAAGGATAAGGAAGAGTTAACTAAAAGGATTTTATTCTTAATCTTGAGAATTTTTGAAAAAAAAATACTCCTACCCTGGAAATTTTGCAAAATGCCTCTGTCCATGGTGATTCGTTGTCTTTTTTTCTTACCCAAATCACTAGGACTCGCTAAAATCCTAAACAGCTGCAAAATCTTGTCAGAGTTTGATTAAATAATTATAGATGCAGGACACTGACTTTTCAAGGCATTTTGGTAGGTAGTATGTTTTTTTGCCCACAATAATTCTTGTAATTATTATAATCTCTATTTGACAGTTCAGCAAAGGGATCCAAAGGGAGAGGGGTACTTGAGAAGTAGTGTGTCATAATTTTAAAAGTATTGGGTTTGGAATCAGAAAACATGGGTGAGATTACAAATGCTGCTTTTTACTGCTCTGTCATGTTGGACAAGTCACTTAACTTTTCCAGGCTTTGGATTCCTCATCTTTAAATTTTCCCTCCTGCCATCTAGGGTCCTCCCAGTGATTCCTTAAGAATGCTAACAGTAGACATTTCCTAAGAAATGTCAAAGTGCTCTTTTTATTCTTCACATATGTGGAGAAGCCTGATGGTCACAACTTACATGGGAACCTGAAGAGCAGACTTAGGAAAGTGAACTGAGGACCACGATATTCCCAACCTAGCCCCAGGCTGTCTTTCTAGCCTAATTAAACATACTAAACTTCCTGCACCATACTTTCTAGGCAAACTAGATGTCCCTCTCTTCCGCACACACAAACACTCCATATTTCCTCTCTGGCTCTGTACTGGCCATTCCTCACCCCTACCCCTATGCCTAGCACACACATAGCCCCTCACCCCTAGAAAACTTTCCTTATTTCAAGATGCAGTTCAAGCTCTCCCTTTTGCATGAAGCATATATATCTATATCTATATCTATATATAAACATGTATACATATGTGTATATCCACGAATATATACATATACATGTATGTATATATGTCTGCATGTATGCATGTGTTTATAAGCAGGTTCGAGATAAATAAATAAAATATACATACATACATATATATACATACATATATATACATATACATATATACACACACATATATATGTATGTATACATATACATACATACATACATATATGTATATGTATGTATACATATACATACATACATATATATATGTATGTATACATATACATACATACATACATACATATATATATATGTATGTATGTATAGTGTCCTCCCAGATTCTCCATTGAGCCACTTTACCATTTCCCTTTCAGTGGCTGGCCTTCATCATTGTCTCTAGGAACTTACCTTCCTGTAGGATTGCATTATCTCTGAAACACACACCCACCTCAGTATCCCCTGTCCCCCAGGCTCCTCTCTCCCTCTGATTGGAGAGGGTAGAGGGTGGACACCAGAATGCTTTTCCTATGCCTTCCATTTAAGGAAGAGACCCAGTGAAGCCAACTCATCTTTTGCACCCAGCAGCTACTGTTCAGCATGTTCTCAGGCCAGGCACCCCCTCTCTTTGAGCTTCTTTTTATGTGTTGTCTTCTTCCATTAGATTGTGAGCTCTTTGAGGACAAGGACTGCCCTTTGTTTTTGCTTTTCTTTGTTTCCCCAGTGCTTAGCACAGTGCTAGAACAAAGTATGTGCTTAATAAATGTTTATTGTCTATTGATATACACATACATTATATACGTAAGTATATACAAAAGGAAACATAACCATTATAGAGTATACAAACACACACAAGATGTTTACTTTTATAGAGAGCAGGATTTTTTTTAAATCTTCGAATAGTAGAATATCTGGGTTAAAGTCCCAGCTCTGATACTTTCTGGCAGAACAACCAGAATGACTTCAACCTCACTGATCCTCAATTTCCCATATGTCAAATGAAGATAAAAATGCTTGTACTCCATACTGCATGGGATTGTTATGTGCTAATGCTATCAGTACTAAAAGTACTGGAGCTCAGAAGGCAGTGGAGGAAAACCAAGACTGACAAAATTCAGAGAGGGTTTCAGTTACCTAAAGAGAAAGAGGACAATGTAGGAAGGTTTGGGATTGTTATTTGCAATCATTGGCATGATGATAACAAATGACAGGCAAAAGGAAGAACTGCTCATTTGTTATTTTGCCTCTTTTACTGCCAAGGAAAATGGCTTTTTACTTGGAAATGACAGAACAATAATAACTAATAGGAAGCCGATACCAAGATAAGTAAGCATATAGTAAAAGATCACCTAGCTATCTTTGCTGATTAAAGTCATTGGAACCTGAGGAATTTGGGTACCCAAAGTAATGGTGGACATAATTGCTAAATCTTGTCATTAATGCTCAAAAGACAGAAAATGGGAGATTTACTGTGGGACTGGGGAAGGGCAAATGTCATCCTGATTTTCAAAAAAAGGAGGGGGGCATGGGAAGATTTTTCAAACTACATGCCAATGAGCTTGACTTGAATTGCTAGGAAATTTTTAGACTGGCCCTTTAGAGGTATGGTTAATGAATGAATATCTAATAAAAAAGAGAAAGTTACAAAGATCCAGTATGTCTTTAGCAAGAGTACATCATATGCAAACAAATTTATTTCTTTTTCTTTTTTTGGTTGGGACAACTAAACTGGTAGATCAAGAAAGGTGGTAAGTATAGATTTTAGCAAAGTGGAAAAGATGGAGAGATGTAAAACACAAAGTACACACACACACACACACACACACACACACATGAACAGATTGCTCCCAAAGTAATTTTCCTGAAATCAAGATCTGACCAATTCCAGTGGCTCCCCATTGCCTCTAAAATCAAGAGTACACTAAGTTGTTAGCTTGTAAAGCCCTACAAACTGTGACCCCAAACTATCTTTCAAGCCCCATTAAATATTACTCCTCCTGCCACACTCTGCAATCTAGCCAAACCAGCTTCCTCTATATTTAGTGAATTGTAAACTCATTCTTAGTCAATGGATTTGGTGGCAATGGGCTTCTAGAAATAAGGAGCTGATAATCCCTTTGTATTCTGCCCTGGTCAAACTCCGTCTGGAATATTGTGTTCATTTCTGGTATTCACAGTTTAAAAAGGACATTGGTAAGTTGTAACTTCTGTAGGAGGGCAATCAAGATGATAAAAAGGGCCTTGAGTTCATGTAACTTAAGGATAGGTTGAAGAACCTAAGAATGGTTAGCCTGAAGAAGCTAAATCTTGGGGGGGGTGGGAGGTGTACAGGATAGCTATTTTTTTGTTTGACTATGTATATTCATTACAAGGGTTTTGTTTTTCCTTCCATTTTTTCTAATGGAGACAGAGAATTGTGAGGAAGAGAAAATGGGTTTTTGTAATTTGAAAAAAAAAAAAGTATGTATATTTTAAAAGTAAAAGAAAGCTACCTCCTTGCAATGTTATTTAGCATGTATGTAGTGCTTTGTAAAATAGATGGCACTTTTTAAGTGTTTGTTGAACTGATAAAGAAAAGAAAATTTTGTTTCCCCACATTTCCTTTGAAATGAAAACATGCTTCTGCTGAGTTCTGCTGCATTTGCTCTACAATCTTGTCTTCCCATCTCTCTTTCTTAGCTGTGGCTTTATTCCATTCATTTTTGCTTGAAAACTTTCTCACCTATCCCTTTCCTAGGAAAGGAGAGGGAAATAACAGTGATAGATTCTGCTTTTTAGTCTTATTGTGGCCTCATGGACCTACTATGTTCTGATGGTGGTGTTACTGTGTTGCGAATGGGACACTTGTTCCTACTGCCTAAGTTCTATTCATACACATGTTTTATGCAAACTATAAAAGGACTCCTCCATTTAAATCTTTCTTATTGTGGTATGGAGGGTCACCTTGGATCCTTGAAGTCCATGCCAGCAGAACACAAGCTTTGGCAGATCCTAACACAGTATAAAGACTTTGATTATGGGTTCAAGGTTGAACTCTATGTCTGCATTTTAGATATCTAGTTAATTTATGCCAATTCAATAAACATGGCTTAAGCTACTACTTTGTGAGAAGCACTAGAGACACTAAGGAAAAAAAGTCACTTTCCTCTAGAAGCTTATGAGGGCCAATTATGTTACCACTCCCCTTTCAGTTCTCTAGTACCTTGAAGGGGGTTAGAGGTTTCTATTCTCTTCCATTGGCTCAAGGCTCCATTAACTATGCCCCTCCTACCTTTTAGGGATTTCAGTGACTCATCCACTCACTTCATCCACCCACCCACCCCCAGTATTTTTTTTAACCACTTCGCATCAGATTAGCCTTGATAAAGTAATATTTATTTCAAAACTTACTAACAAGAGCAAGTATACAAGCATTTCCCCAGCACCTAGGGGCATAATTCCTTCCTATACCACTTCAGAAGGGGAGTGGATTTTAAGCTCTCAGTCTAACTCAGCTAAATTCCGAAGATAGCATTAGTCTCACCAAGTTAAATTACAAAGTGCCCTCCCCTGAGGCCCCCTCCCCGGTATCCAGGACCATTGTTCCTCAAGGCTCTCTGCAGGACTGGCTGCATCCAGGCTAGATTCCTGGTCTCCAAAGTCCTCATGGCTTGAGCTCTTAGGTTAAGGATTCCACACATGCACCTAGAATGGAAATGGACAAATGAAACAGACCAAAACACAAAGTATACTTCTCTGGGCCACATTGCTTAAGAGAAGGAATGTGATGCTCAGGTCCTCCTCCCTTTACTGTATTGTTTCATTTGCTAATGAATGAGTCCTTTACCATTAGACGGGAATTCTGGAAAGAGTGTGACTGTGCTTAGTCAGATACATGTAGAGACACACTTTTGGCTATGCAGTCAAAGGAAAAAATGCTTTTTCCAACCACATGGTAGGTGAAAATGTTTTTTCTCAGGCATGCACCAGTTCTCCTGTCTCCCAAGGAGCAGATCCCAAGAGTCTTCCACACGGGTGATATAATTCTACGTAGTTTAGGCACGCACAAAATTTATATTTTATTTTTTAAGTCTAAAGAGATTCATCACCAAGGGCTAACCAACCAGGTGAAAAATTTGGGGGACTACAGAAACTCATTAAATTGTCAACTAAGTTGCAGAGGAATCAAGAGTGTGCCAGCATAACCCACAACAATAAAATAATTGATCTTTGGAGTAAGTATTAAAATAAGTAAAGATGCAATTTGATCAGCATTTATTGAGCACCTGCAGTGACTTGCAAAGGGCTACAGAGGAAAAAAAAACACTGGCTTTGGAGTAAGATAATTTACCTTTTTTTCTTTAGTTTAATTTTATTTTTTCCAATTAAGAAAAATCTGTTTTCTCTCCCTCCCACTTGCCACCATCAGCATTGAGAAAAAGATAGAAACAAAATCTTTGTAATGAACATGCATATCCCTCTCTCTCTCTCTCTCTCTCTCTCTCTCTCTGTATGTGTATACACACACAAATATATATGTATGTATGTATATATTTGTGTGTGTACATGCGTATGTGTGTATACACACACACACACACACACACACACACACACACACACACATATTCCACATGCTCAGTTCATCACTTCTTAGGAGGTGGGTAGCAATTTTCGTCATGGGTGCTCTGGGGAAAGGAAAGGAAGGCAATTAGCATTTATATAGCACCTACTCTGTTCCAGGCATAAAAAGCTAGATTTGAACTCAGGTCTTCCTGACTCCAGATCTAGCACTCTATCCACAATGCCACGTAGCTACCTCTATCCAGCATTAGGAGACATCATATTCTACCTAATATAGTGCTTATACCTACTAACTAAAAAGTTGTTTGACTTTCATCCCCTAAGCTTCATGACAGATCCAACTGACATCCAAAGTGCACAGTGGTATTGGGATCCTGGAGATTCTCACTACTATAGGGAATGTGGAAGGATTTTGTTAAAAGTTTCTCATTTAAAACATTCATTTACAATTTGCTCTTGATGCCAAGCCATTCTTAGAATGAATCCCCCTGAGCTGAGATGTGTTTCTGTGAGAGATCCTGGAAACAGGCTAATTTTGAAGGGTTCTGAGTTTTTAATGAAAGTTTCCCACAGCTTTTGTAATGACTCCATTCTGTCTCTGCAGCATAAAGGGGTATGCTCCTTTTGTTGTTCTTAGCTTGTGTTTTTAAAAGATCAGTTCCTACAAGTATAGTAACAATTATTTTTCTCTTGATAGTTAAAGATCCAGCATCTAGGTAGGTGTTCTCCCCTCAGAATTGGGAGCATCCTTATTCAAATCATATTGCTTTAAACAGCCTTAGAAATTAGTGACAACAACATCCTGAAATAGCTATAAGTACAGTGTAGGTACACACATCCCCTGTCTCAAATACCTACCAGAGGGGAAAAAAAAACTAATCAAAGATGGGAAATGGCATCTAAATTCAAAGTTTTGATCTCCCCAGGATGTAACCTGCCATAAGAGCAATTTATTGAAATTGGATAAAATGGCATATCAACTAATAATATTACATATTTGAAATAATTGTTTGCCTATACAGTTTCATTTTCAAAGCTTGAGTACTAAAATTTTTGAGCTACAAATTACCTTGAGTATCATTGAGGCCAACCTCCTCATTTTATAGATGAATAAACAGGTCTGGAGAGGTGACATGACTTGATTACAGTCACACTGATATCTACACATAGAATTGGGATTGTTTGTTGTTGCTCATCCTTCATTCTCAAAGAGGACCAATAACATCAGAAAGGTGATGTCTTGACTAGCAAGTGAATTGGATTTAATGAGGCAGGGCTGGGCAGTCACCAGCTTCACTCTCTCTTCTAGAGTAATCAGAGTCCAGTGGAAAGATGTAGGTCAGGATGACTGGAGATGGCCTGAGATGCAGTCTGGGACCTTGGCCTTTTTAAACTAAGGTTTTTCCCAAGTCTCAGTTTGTCTGAGAGAACACTCATTCAGTGAATAAAAGCTAGGTAAGAATTGAGGCAAAAAGTGACCTAGTTTGCCCTGTCAAAAGAATCAATCTGGGAGGGAAGGACTAGAGCTCAGGTTATTGGACTCCAATTCACTCTTTTCTCCATTATGCCGCACTGCCCTATAAAGTGTATTGAATGATTAATTTCTATCACTATTCATTTTCTTCACCAGTTTGTTGTTTTTTTTAATAGTAGAAGCTCATTAATCTTAGGAAAAATACACACTCTTTTAAAAGTTGAGTTATTTTCATAGTGAGCTAAAAAAATCAGGAAAGCTATGTTTCAGACTTTAGAAAGAAAATGAAAACATTATCTGGTAAAAGAATAACTTGAGAGTATAGACGTTCAAAGTGTCTGAGGTCTGTCTTGATGCTCCTGAGTAGGAGACACTTTTGATCTTTGACCTCAAAAATTTTATAGAAAGATCAAATTCCTGGTTTCTCTGTTAAAATAGTAGGCAATATGTACTCAGGCAACTTCTCTTACATTCTATAACTGGCCATCTCATAGTAGTTACAGTACCTAACTTAACGAGCTATAATAAATCTAGACCTAAAGAAATGACTACAAACAATCCTCTGCCTCTCCAACTGTCAAATCTAGTCATAGCCATCAACTAGTATTTCATTGTAAAAGATGTTAATTTCAATCTGAGCTGTGGCTGGGTTGAAAGGAGCATAAAAGGAATTTTTGATTATCTATATCAGTACTATGGTCCCTGGGGAAAAGCTCTGAATCTTCAGATCACATATGGCTAGAGTACTGTGATAAAATATGCATCAATAAAACTTCACAATTTATGATAATAAAGGAATAGAAAGTTTTATACACTATGATAATTATTCGTGACTGATATTTTTTCTTTCTTTTTACTATAACTAGAACCTTTAAAAAAATTCAGCTTGTTATGCTAATTATTATGTCATTCTATACATGGGCTACAATCTGGTTTATCTAACTACCCTGTCAAAATTGCTGAATGATTAAGTCAAGACTGTCTTAATGAAGATTTTCCCCTCCTTAGCTGAAGGAGTTACAATTATGTTGATGCTGGGCCACACAGGCAGTCACAGGCAGAGTGAAAATAAAGCATCTTTGATATTCTTACAGCATAGAGCTCACTGACTTCCTACACCTGGTTTGACTAGGAAGTCTTACTTTGAATTTGATCTAGTTGCCTGATATCTTTTATCAAGGTAGGATAAATACATATTTTTTACTTCATTCCATTATATGCAAATACTCTGATTTTAGGGAAGAATTGGAGAGTATATTCTTTTCCCTTGTTCCCAAGTCAAATGGTAATTTATAGAATAATGGAATAAGTAGAAGAGGCATTAAAGCCCATCTAATTTGACCTCACTCATACATATATTTCTCTGAACATCATGATTATAACTCACATTTAAGAAATGATTTCAGGTTTAAAAGGACTTTGAAATTATTAAGTTGCAAGGTGGTACTGAGATATCAAAAAATGAAAGTTCTGCACTTAAGGAACTCTTAAACCATGGCATTATCCCCATTTTAGAGACGAAGAAACTGAAGCTCAGAGAGGTAGGTGACTGACTCAAGATCACACAGAAAGTGACAAACCTAGGATTCAAAGTTGGATCTCTTGACTCTATGCCCAGTGCACTTTTCATGATACAATAATTTGACAGACGGTCATCCAGCCCTTGTTCAAACAAGATCTCAGAGCTAGAAGGGACCTCAGAAGTTATCTTATTCATTTAGAAGATAGAGTGTCCCTTGGCCTCAAGTAAACCAAAATTCAAATCCTACCTCAAACACTTACTAGCTTTGTGACTCTGGGTACTCTATCAGGCTGTTTGCTCATCTGTAATAAGGGGTTAATGATAGCACCTCAAGAGACTATTGTGAGGACTGGATGAGATAATGTATGCAAGAATTTTGTAAAGCCCAAAGTACTACATAAATGCTAGCTATCATACTTAAATAAGAATCCCTTTGCAAGATTATCAACAGGTAATCAACCAACCTGTGCTTCAAAACCTCTAGTGAGGGGGGACCCACTACCTCCCCTAGCAGCCCCATTCCACCTTTGAATAGTTCTAATTGTTCAGAAGTTCTGGCATTATACTGAGCCTAAATAAGTCTCCATAACTTCTGCCCATTGTTTCTGGCCTCTGTGGCCAATCATAAGTCATCTAATCCCTATTGTATGTGATATCTCTCCAAATCCTATCTCTGCCATATCATCTCTTCTCCATACTAAATACCTCTAGACTACTCAGCCAGTCACTGTGTTATGTTCTCTAGGCCCTTTACTATCTTGATCACTCTACAGCTTATTAATGTCATTCTTAAAATTTGGCAACTAAAACTGAACGAAATACTCTGGATGCCATGTACAAGAACAGAGTACAGTAGAACTATCGCTTCTCTCTGACTGGCTACTGGGCCTCTCTTAACATAGTTCCATAACTAGGCTAGCATCAGATTTTTTGGCTGCCATACAATGCTACAGATGCATACTGATCTTGCACTTCACTAATGTCATGAGATCTTTTTTAGATAAACTTCTTTTTAGAAAGACCTTCACCTTCTTGTATTTGTAAGACTTTTTTTAAGTATACTCAAGTGTAAAACTTCATATTTATCCCTATTAAATTCTGTCTTGTGAGATTTGGTCCAGTATTCTCAGAGATGTCAGACTTGAAGCCTACCTACTGCAAGCAGCCAGAACCAGATTAAAATGTAATTGGGAAATATTTAGCAAAATAAATATAATACAATATGACATAAATTATGTTATTTGCGGTTTTATAAGTCAACAAGGCATACAGAGATTCCTTTGTATTTGAGTTTGCTGCCTCTATGGCTGAGATCTTTTGTGATCTGGACAGGCATAATTGAAAGGGCACTAATTTGGGGTCTGGAGCAACCGGGTTTGAATTCGAGTTCAGATATTTTCTTACCCATTGACCAGGAGCAAATAATTTTTTCAATATGGGTCTTTTTCCTCACTGATATAATGATGGGTTGGACTATATAACCTCTGAGTCCCTTTCCAGCTATAAATCTATGATCCTAGAAATGAATGTATGTGTACATGTATGCATATGTGTTTGTATATAGATTTAAAAAAATAAAAGGTAGAACAATTTCAGATGAAGTTTCCATCATCTACAAAGTTCATAAACACACCATCTATGAGTCTACAGAAATTATTCATGTTTATTTTTATTTTTTTGGTGTAGAAGAAGGATTGCATTGGTTTGGGAAAAATTGGAAAATATGGACAAATGCAGATCACTAACTCTTTTGCAATGCATAGTCCCAGAGAGTTTCCAGGAGCCCTGAGAGGTTGCATGACTTGTTCTGCATCACAAAGCCAGTGCATGGCAGAAGGGAGACTTGAAGCCAGGCCTCCCTGAGTCTAGGAGACCTCTGTCTTTCCTACACTAGGATGCTTTCCTACACTAGGATGCCTCATTGATGAAAATGTTAAACATCCCAGCACTAAGGTGAGATCCCCAGAATACTCCGTGTGAGTAATCCTTTCAAGCTGACATGACTCATAACTACATCCAAGTCATTGATTAAAATGTCAAGTAGAAGAAGGTCAAATACAGAACTCATCATCATATGACTAGAGACTTTAATCCAGGTTACCATGAAATCATTAATCAGCAATTTAGGTACAGATGTTCAATAAGTTATCAGCTATTCCTCTATTACTTATCAAGAGATGACATCTACTCAAGAAGTTACACGAAAGATATTATTCAGGAAACATATGACTGGACAAACAGGTGGATGGGCCATGTACAGAGAATAAGGGATTGCAAACATAGTACTGTCTGGTATTTATAGGATGCTAATGATGCTGAAGATCAGACCAGAAGACATCAAGTGGCTGAAGGAGGAATAGAGTCCCGGTTTTTTACTTCCTGATGATGGAAGCCAAGGTGTCTGTTTGTCAATCAGGCATGAAAAACTGGGTTGCATGCCAACTTCCTGGAACATGTATCCAGTTCATGACAGAGATACCACTGGAACTTAGCAAACCTGACAACAATTATCTATTTCTGTTCGTTCATATGGGGGGAAAAGGGTGGCATCATAAGAAATCTATATTGCATTGTTAGAGAATACGAAGTTTTAGAAGACTTTTTTTCATCACTGATGCCTTTTGAAGGTAAGGGATTCAAAAGATAAAAATGAATATGGAAAGTGAAGAGCTGTCTTAGAAGATACTGTCAGAAAATTGAATTTGGATTTCTGTGCAGGGCTTCATACACAAGAATAACAGGATTTTGGCCCAAGATATACCTCCATCTAAGAAAGAATGAAAAGAGTCCCAAAAGGTACTAAAGTGTGTATACCCTTTGATAGAACAGAGCCACTACTAAGCCTTTACCCCAAAAAGGTTAAAGAAAGAAGAAAATTAACCATATGGGCAAAAAATATTTCTAGCAACTTTTTGTCATAGAAATGAACTTGAAAATAACAGGGTGCCCATAAATGGGAAAATGGTTGAACAAGTTATACTATATGGATGTAATGAAATATTTTTGTATCATAAGAAGTGAGGAAAAACCCAGTTGAAAAGAAAACTGGAAAAAATGTGTGAAATAATGCAGAGCACCGTGAGCAGAACTAGGTAAACAATTTATACAGTAACAATGTTATAAAGATAAAGAACTTTGAAAGATTTCAGAACTCTTAACAATGCAGTGACCGACCACATTTTTAGAGGTCCCATGATAAACATGCTACCTGACATAACGGTGACAAATTGACAGTGTAGGTTGAGACGTATATTTTCTTGACATGGTAAATCCAGAAGTTTTTTTTTTTTTTGCTTTATCACTCATATTTGTTAGAAGTTTTGTGTTTTTTTCCCCAATGGGAGGGAGTGATGAGGAAAGAAAATAGATTTTTGTTAAGTAAAATGAATTAAATAAAATTTTAAAAGAAGTTTAGAAAGGAAAGAATGAGAAAAAAATATTTGACTGAAAACTTGCAAATCAAATCAAAAAAGATTTTAATTGAAAATTGAGGAAGACAAAGACAATTTCTTATGTACCAAATAGCAAGCACAATGATGGAAGAAGCCTATTAATGGAAAAGCCCAGAAATTCACAGGACCCAACATACAAGAAGTAGAGCAGCAATAATGCTCTATACAATGATGTGGGTAGCATAGATCCAAGAAACAACCAAAATGAACTAGAAGTCTTAATGCGATGAGACAGGTTCAGCTTCATTGGCTAAGATACAGTGAAATGGGATTCAGGTCTACAATTTTTCAATGAGTGGAAAACTATGCCTTGTTCAAAAGGATCCAAGAAGATGAGGGAAGGAGAATGAATATCTAGGAAAATGAAAGTGATATAAAAACAAAAGATATGAAAAAAATTAAAACACAAATAAAAGGAGAAAAGACAATAAGGTAACCTTGAATGTTAATAAGCTATGCTCCTGTGAGGACATTCTGCATCCCTGGCTATGCATTTTGGCATGTGAGCTTGATTATTCTGTTTCATGTCTACTCAGAAATTTCCTGATTATGACCTCTTTAGTCATTGACAGTGTTCTGTCCATTCTGAGAAACTCGAAAATATTCATTATTCCAAAGGTATTTGCCTAGATGCAGATAGATTCTGAGGTTGTCAGGAATCCTAAAGCAAAGAATAAACTGAAGCTTATGAACAACAGAAAAAGGCTCCAATAAGGGGTAGGACTATTTTCTAAGGTGAGTGGGTGAAAAAAAATGATAAAGGATAGAAACATTTGATTCTCAATTGGCTTCTATTTTTCTCTACCTAAGAGAATGATATTCAGATGAGGAAATATAAAATACAATGACTAACAGAGAAGGGACACTCAGGATAAGTACAAGATCTACCCTTAATAAATCTCAGTTCCCAAAACCACAGTACTGAATGTATATGACTATTGAGTGATCTTTGAAAAATTTTGATGAATGGGAAAATTTTCAAAGAACAAGAGATGAGCATGTTACCCAATTTTTTAATAAAAGGAAATTATTAGAATCACCAAACCATAGCCTCACTTTAATCCCAGCAAAATTTTAGAAGTCGTTATTCAAAGGATAATTTGTCAGTACTTAGAAAGAGAAGTGGTGATCACTAAAAATCAGCATGGGTCCATCAATATGTCATGCTTAGATTAATTTTTTTAAACAGGATTACTAGAATAGCAGATCAGAGGAAATCCATAAGAATATACTTGTAGTTCAGCAGGACATTTGACAAATGATATCCTTAATAGTAACTAGCATTTATGTAGCACTTTATGTATATTTTCTCATTTGATCCTCACAACAACCCTAGGAGATAGGTGCTATTATAAATCCTATTTTACAGATGAAGAAATTGAGGTCAGGAGAGGTTAAGTGACTTGCCTGGGGTCACATAGTCAATAAATCTCAGAAGCAGGATTTGAATTCAGGTCTTCTTGACCTGATTAGCACTCTACCTACTGTACTACCTAGCTGCCTTTTCAACAAGATACAATGACATGAGTTGGTTGGTTGTATAATGTAACAACAATGCTGCTTGCAGCTACTATGGCTACGCAAGGCCAATAACACCAGCACACAGGAGGGCTACTAGCATGGGTTCCTTGATCTGCTTTTCTAAGGAAAACAACTTAAAGGGGTTAACAATCTCTCTTTAATTAAACGCACATATATCATTCACTTAGTTCAGGAGGAAAAGCCAGCACCCTGAACTTCGGAGAGTATACAAACAGAAATTACAAGCATACATTATATAAACAGAGCAAACAATACATTCTATCCATGGCACTACATACTTAGTTACCAGAGAGAGGAGCAACAATATCTGGGTTTTTCAAAGCCGGGGAGGGCTCCAACGGCTACCCAGAATCTCACCTGGCCAAATCACCAACACTCCTACAATGAGTATGCCCTGAAAGTTGAAACGCTAATACGCACTTCTTCAGGGTCAAAGGGTGTCACAACCATGCAACTCAAACCCATGAGAACTAGGACTTCCCTTGAGGTAAGCAGGTCATCAAAGACTCCCAATTCAATCAAAGATTCCTTAATGCTGAGAAGCATTCCAAAACAAAGACAACAAAGTTGGTTGCTTGCTATTACATTTGGAAGGCAAGTCTCATCAAAGGTACTTGATTACCTGAGTGCTGAGCAGCACTCCAAAACAAGTGACAAAAGGGTCCCGCTTTACCTGCCCCATTCCAACAAAGGTAGGATTCATTAAAGTCACTTGATAGCCTTACCATCCCAAAAGAGAAGACAGCAAAAAAGTCCTACCTAATTACCATAACATATAATTACATGGTTTTAGAATTGTTTGAATAACTGGTCCAAATGTTTGTTTGAGTTCCCTCACCATCCTGTTCATCGTTCTCTGGAAGTGTTTGTCAATATCATCCCTAAAACGTGATGGTTAGGATGGAACAAATGGGATGTGATCAGTATAGAGTTCAATGGGATCATTAAATAATAATGAAAACAACCTAGTCAGCCTGGAGGAAAAGTCTCTGGTGGAGTGCTCCAGGGACCCGTTCTTATCCGTTTTCCTTTTGATTTGTGTTTATACTTGACCCAAAGAAAGTATGGCTGTCATGCTTATCCTACTTGTTGCTAATATAAAGATGGGAGGGATATTTAACACCCAAATGATGACTCCAAATCCACAAAGGTTCTGATAGAAAGTAACAAGGGAATCAAACTAATATGGTGAAATTTAAAAGGGAGAAATTTGAAGTCTTAAACTGGAGGTCAAAAAATGTACTGTACAAAGTCATAGTACTCTAACATGTTAGAGCTGGAGAGACTGCCAACATCACCCAGTTCTACTTCCAAATTTTAAAAATGAGGGAACTGAGGTTCGCTTTGGGGAAAATACATCTAATGGTTCATGTGAAAAAAAAAGCCTTGACAAAGCTTACATGTCAACAAAGCAATGGGTTTGCCAAAAACAAATAAACAAATAAACATTTAAATCTAATGTCATCTTAGACTACACTAAGAGAAGCAGAATGTCTAAATACCAGGCCACTAGGTGGCGCAGTGATTAGAGCACTGGATCAGGAGTCAGAAAGACCTGAGTTTAAATCTGTCCTCAGACCCTTATTAGCTATGTCACCCTGGGCAAGTAATTTAACCTCTGCTTGCCTCAGTTTTCTCAAGAGGAAAATGTGGATCGTAATAACACCTGCCTTCCAGGGCTGTTGTGAGGATCAAGCACTTAGCGCAGCGCCTGGTACACAGTAGGTACCATATAAATGCTATGTGTGATTGTAATTGTTGCTGTTGCTATAATTTAGTCCCATTGAAATCTATCTTGGTGATATCATTTCTGTTCCATCCTAATTATCACGTTTTAGGAATGACATTGACAAGCACATCTAGAGAATGATGTCCAAGATGGTGAGGGATCTCAGATTGATGCTGTACAAATATCAGTTGAAGGACCTGGTAATGTTGTCACTGAAGGCTTAGAAGGAATAAATCTTTCACTGTCTTCATGTGTTTGAGAGTTTGTATACTCACTTGGAGAAGTCTTTTATTTCTTAGATTCTTCATTTTTATAGCTGAGCACACGATACACATCTTATAGTTTTAGGAGTGTTGCAAACAGCACTGTTCACAATGTGATGCATTGTATTCCTTGTTAACTTCTTGTGTTTTTTTACGTGTGCCTTTTTTCTTCAGACCTTTGCCTTTTGGAATTTTTAATCACATTTTTCTCACAAACTTAATACTGTTACTATGCTGTCATTTTGCTTTAAAAAGTATGGGTTACTTTAAGTTTTAAAGGGAGACACATTCTTCTTTAGAATATTGAAATATAGGTAGGATAAAACCGTTTTAATACATAATTTGCTTGGATAATGTGTTATGTGAACTGCCTTTGGTCTTTATTTTTATTCTACCTAAGCTAAGAGTAATTCACAGGAAGTTAGAAAATTGATTGAGTTTTGTTTCTTAAGTCCCCTGTATTTCATTAGGATGATCCTTAAGGCAAGCGGCCTTCAATTAGTTTTGTTGACAGCTCTAGCTGATGTTTTAATGATCCTAAGGAAGGAAGGAGGAGGGAGGTGTAGAGAAATTTACAATGGTAAGGCTAAGCTAGAACAAGCAGACAGAGTACACAATCACTAATTAACTCTTGTACTCATTAAAAAATAAAACTCAAGACTGAAAGGGGATAGAAAAGTATCAGACCCTTGGACTCTTGTAACAAAGAGCAAATCATTTTAGACGGCAGACTGATATCTACTACCAATAATTAGCATTATTCCAGTTTTACAGATACTTTCCAACAATCAATCTAATTTACAATTACAAAATTGGTCCTCAAATTGTGATTAAGGAAAAATAGAATGAATCAGATGTACATAATAGTAGAAATCTGGCCTATACAGAATTAAACCAAGTCCATCTT
The DNA here is from genome assembly GCF_011100635.1 of Trichosurus vulpecula. Classification (NCBI taxonomy): domain Eukaryota; kingdom Metazoa; phylum Chordata; class Mammalia; order Diprotodontia; family Phalangeridae; genus Trichosurus; species Trichosurus vulpecula. Next base: position 310,786,457 of record NC_050573.1, on the reverse strand, counting down.
TAAAATAATTTGTTGGCAATAGCCATTTTTCAAAGTCCATTCTTTCCTACATTCTCACCCATTTTTAAATTCAGAAATGTGTCACTATATTAACTCACCTCCCCCCAGTAATTCCATGTGTATTGTTAATTGCATTTCATCTCTTTGTGTTTTCTTTTGAAATTCTGTATGCTTTGCTTGGTTTTCTGGGTTGGCTTGGTCAGAAAATTTCTATCGTGACCTGGCTCCAATTGCGTGGAATATGGGTTTTATGAAAGATTCCCTGTCATTGACCAATGTATGCTCCACACCATCGTCATCATTTGTGCCTGGGAACAATTAATGTGATTTTTCTGAACAATTGTTTCTAAGGGCAAATGGCTGTTGTTCAAAGCAGATGCTTTCTTTTTCAAAGAATGAACATCTTACTGTTTATCAAGAGCATTTCCAGAAATCTTCAGCAAAACCAAAACGCAACAATTCCCCTATAATGATCACAACAGATTTCCACATTCTTCTGTCAACAGAGATATCTGTGAACCCTTGAGTACAAACGTTTCTCCTGCTTGATTTATTACTCTTGATCAAAATTAATAGGAACAAAGAATGACCTTCTCGTGACTTTCCTTCATTTCATCTATTATTTGCATCACTCTGAATGCATTTTGTAAAGCATCACGTGGGTACTCAATTTTTCTCACCCCCCAAAGATTTCCATGTATTATGTTCAAATTCTCTAAAGATTTCTCCTGGTGTCGTTTTGTGCACATTTGTCCTGCAGCATACACACAAAACCAAAAGAGCTGCAAAGGGCATTAAGCTTGGATATCTATCTTTTTTTTTTCTCCCTCATAGGCATAAATGAGAACATTTTCATGACAGGTCTTCAAAGAATTCATTTTTCTTATCACTATAAATTCTCCTCAAAAATTGCTGCATGAGGCTGGGCAGGAAGGCTATCTGGAGAAAGTTGAAGTATACAGAATGCTAAACTAGGACATGTTTTCTCTAAGAAGCGTGGAAACTTCTGTGGGAGGTAGAATATATTAAAAACGAAAAGAAACAGAGAATGAATGTAAGAAGGCAAAGTCTAATCATCCCTTCCCTGCAGTTTCACGCTAAGGAGAAGAGAACATATGGGAACATATTGGAAAAGCAGAAGTTAAACATCTGAGAAAAACAAAAGGTGTTTCTTACAGGTGGTAGCACAATTAACCTTTCTGGTCCTTGGAATCCTCTCCAGTCAGTTCTAATTATGGACAATCTATCATTATAGCTTTTTTCACTGGCAAGGCTGACTCAGTGGTAACTGCTGTCCTCCCATGTAGATGACCTCAGTTTGGCATCTAGCCCTGGGCTCCATCTCTCTGCACTGAGCGAACTGAATGACAGGAGACACAGGGTATCCATTCCTTGATCAATGGCAACTCCTCCAGCTGGTTAGAGAGCATCATTAGCAGCATCTGAAGGAAGAGCTATCCTTTATGTGGGGAAATTGGGGGTGAATAAAGAATGAAAGGAGGGGAGAAAGCACAAACCAGGGCAAAGACAGCAAAATAGAGGGCTCATGTATATGACACAAAGCCAATACTATCAAATTTCTGGGAGCATATTACTAACAAAGTCAGCTGAATTAGCTATTGTTGATGAAACAATAGATATCTGAAAATACCAGAAACATTCTTGCTGTCTTTTTCAAATACGGTTTGTAGAAATAATGCAGTGGTTAAAGCAAATGATGCTTTCAAAGTGGCAAGCTACTGTGATTTATCTCTTAGCATCTTCAAGCAAGCATGCATTATTAAATTTCAACCTGGGCTCTCTCTGCTGTATCATTAAGGTGGATAATTAATTTGATTATCACTCAGTCAGACTGTTTTCTGACTGCCTGAAACATATCCTGTATTGTGTGGCTACAAATATTTCAATTAGGTGGTACAAGCAAACTGTGGTACATTTTTTCCATTGTATCCTGATTACCTTTCTTCTCCACAGGAAGCATTATAGCACAGAATGTTGCAAAGCTAACATAATTGGGGGGGGCAGCAAAGGAGGGGTGGGGTGGTGGATGGGGGGCGGAATGCATATGTCAGGGCGAGGGAAGGGGAGGGGAAGGTGGTAAATGCATGTATTTGAAGATATCCTCTGCGTCCGTATTTAGCTTTGGCAGACAAAGTACCCTTGAATGAAAGTTTTTACTTCAAAGGACGTTGTTTTTCTATAATTTTTGCTGGCCTTTGTCATTCCATTATTAAATGTTCAATAATGCTCCTTTGCCCAACTCGCTGCATCATTCAGCCTCTTGAAAAGTCCTTACAAGAGAAAATGTAGCTATTGGAAGCCAGAGAGCAGATAACAGGAAATTCCTATATTTCCCATTTGCTCTACCATTTATTTATTATAGAATTCTAGGGCCTGAAGGTACCTCTTGAGGTCATACAGGCTAGTCCCCTGGTTCCCTACAGAGCTGTAATAATTAATTAATAATAATAATAATAGCAATCTATTTTATGGTTTTTGTAGTGTTTACACTTTTCAAAGATTTTTCACACACATGATCCTTGGATACCAGTTAGCATCATGATAATCCATGACAGTTTTGAAAATTAATGAATGAGTAGATGGATATTTCACTTCCTGTCCTATTTACCCCTCACAAGCAGTACTATGAGAAAGATAAAACAGGCATTTCTGTTTGACTGATGAGGAAACTGAGACTCCGGGGAATTGTCATGGTCAAGGCCACACAGCAAATAGAGTTAAGAGAGCGTGGAGTAGAATCCAGATCTTCTTACTCCCAGCCCAGATATTTCCCTACTATTCTTCAGTCTAAGTAATCAATGAGTAATGAGTTCGTTTATTTACCCTATATTTTCCAGGTCACGAAGGAAAGTAGTTTATTACTCTTTTTAGTTATGGCTGATTATGGTCAAGTCAATTTCCTGTATCCAAAAGTGGGATGGGCCACATCAGGAAGCAATGAATTCCTTTTCACTAGAGATCTTCCAACAAAAACCAGATGACCCTTTGTCGCATTTATTATAAAAGAGATACTTATTCAGGAATGGATAGGACTCAATGACCTCTGAAATCTCTTTCAAATCTGCAATTCTACAACTGTAATTTTGTAGTGTTTAAAAATGTACTTCTACATACAAAAAAGGGGAAATTCCTTTAGAAAGAAAAAAGCCAGAAAGATAATCAAATCAAATCCCATTCAATTTTATACCTGAGGAAACTGAGGTACAGAATAATTAGGTGACTTTTCCAAAGTTACATGACTAGGTAGTGGCAGGTACAGGACTTGATCTCAGGTCTTCTGATTTGTTGTCCAACATTCATTACATAAGTCATGCTGCTACCTTTTAGATCTCTGAATTGTGTGTCTAAGTAAGAAAATGGGTAGGGATCAGCTCCAAGTTGTGATCATTGGGACTTTTGGAATGTCAGGAAATGGATGACACTTGACCAACAAAGGCCAAGGATGGGAAGATAAAAGCAATATTTGGCTATATAGATTGGGATCTGGCAGCTACCTTAAGTCAGTGAGGTTAAAGGTCAAGTTCAGGGAAGTCTTAAGGAAAGAAGAGGTCAGTTCTAGAGAACCACTTTTTTTGGCCTGGCAAGAAAAAGTTCCCTACCCTTTATAGGGGAGACTAATATTGTTGTTGTTTCCCTCTGTCTTGCTTCAGGAAGTTCTTATATCTATAATGCATTCTTCCCAATTAAATATCGGTTCCTTCAAATTATTCTGTCTTTGGCAAAATTGTTAATATGCTTATGGCATTATAGTAATTTATAAAGTTAACCTTTGTCATAAAAGCAACATTTGTATTAAGTAATTTTTGCAGAGTGCTTTTAAAATGTTAATTATAATTGACTAAACATTATTCATTATGGCCTATTTTATTCTATTACCTTGTATTGGTAACTATATGTATTGTATCTATATCTATATACACATCTATATTTATCTAATACATTAATATCTACAAAATTCAGAGGAGGACCTATTATGTTGTAGACATCCTCCATGGGGAATTTGCAGAAAGACCTGTACAAGAAAAAAGAGTGAGCGTGTTATGATATGCATGAGTGATTACTTATGCCAAGGAGATCATAGCCCCACTGAAGTATCTAAGTATTTAAATGTATATCTTTGTACTGTGTGTGTACAAGGCACTTAGGAGGTACTTTGCTGAATTTGATTGAAAACATATGTATATATGTACATTGTGTGTATGCATAGCATGTATACACACATTGCACAACTCTAAGATATGGAGAGCTAGTCTCCAAAGAAATTAAAGTGGGTAACATTCACAGGACAATGGAGAAGTATCTGATTGGTGAGAATAGGCTGCAACATATTATAACAAGGAACCTGAGAGGGGGAATAAAGACTATCACTAAAGTAAGTGATACACTGGAAAGAGCCCTAGCTCTGAAATCCAAGGGCCTGCGTCACTTACAGTTCCAGAACTATGTTTATAAATGTATGTATGAAAAAGAATATGCGTCAGCTATGTGCTGTGATGGGCAACCAATAGATATAACTCTCTGTTCTATCAATGTCAATGTGCTTTCAAAAGGAAGTTAGGAAGGCTGCCATCATGTTAGGTGTGGACTCCTTGAGCCTAACTTCCAGAAGTCACACAAATGGGCCAGCATGGATGGTTTGTGATCTGCATCCTTGGAGGGAAGGTACATATAAACGACATCAATAATCCAGTAGAGTATTGGTTAGATTATGTTTGTATATGCCTGTGTATGTGTGTGTGTGTGTGTGTGTGTGTGTGTGTGTGTGTGTGTGTTTGAATGTGAAACTCAACTAACCTTTAGGATGAGGACACAGACTCTGAAACAAAAATGGCAAAGTCACATTGTGCATATTTGTGTCACTTCTGGCTGCTGGGCTTTGGAACACTCTAATGAACTGGTGAACCATCCAGATTTTTTCCCTTCAATGTTTTACAAAAGTATAAAAATTTCCAGCCAAACAAGTAACACAGTATTCAATCAGTCAGTCACTGTCCATTAAGCACCTTCTTTGTGCTAAATATCGAGGTTGCAAGTACAGTGAATGAAGCAATCCCCACTTGGAAGGAGTTCTACATTCATTCCAATGGGGGAGACAAAAAATATACATATTCGTATGTATGTATATGTATGTATGTCTATATATGTGTGTATAAAGATGCATGTATGTAGACAAGAAATATGTATGCATATATGTATGTGTGACAAGAAGTATATGTGTGTATCAACATATATAAATATGGACATATATAGACATGCATTCAGCATAAACATAAAGTGGAGAGATACAAATATATATACAAAGTAGATAAGCACAAAGTGGTTTAGGAGAACTAGCTCTTTTGTCAGAAGACCTACATAACCCTGAGAAAGAGACTTTCCTTTCCTAGTTTTCACTTTATTCATCTGTAAAATGAAAAGGAAATAAGAGGGGATTTTTTTTAAGGAAAGAAGCAAAGAGAGGAGAAGGAAAGAAGGAAGGAACAAAGAGAAGGAAAGAAGAAGAAAACAAAGATCTATTAAGTACCTACTATGTGCCAGGAATTGTACTAAACTCTTGGCAAATATTGTCTCATTTGATCTTCACATCAGTCCTCTTGATCCCTATTTAATCCCTATTTATCCCTACTTTATAGCTGAGGAAATTGAGGGAGACAAGCACCAAGTGGCTTGCCCAGGGTCATGGTGCTAATATCTGAGACCATCCACTGTACCACCTATCTGGGGGGAAGAAACAAAGACCTCTATCTTAGGAATAATAAATCTTAGGGGAAAGGGAAGAAGAGAGAAGTAGAAGAGATAGGTAGAAGGTAGAAAGAAATAAAAGAAAGTGGAAGCTTCAGTTGGAAATCAATTCAATTGCTGAATTGATTTCCTGGCAGATACTTCTGAAGGGAAAGAGAGAGAGTGCATATGGTTACAGCCTGGGCTCCAACATGGAAGTCCAGGGCAAGATCTAGAAGAGAAAACATAAGAAAAGAGATGTAGGCCAACCTTCAGCCACCACCACCTTCAACCCCATCACATCAAATAATGTTACAGTAAAATGCTAGTGTATTAATACTTTCCATATAGTCTGGCCCAGGTGACCTTGAAGGACAAATCTTTATCTCTCCACAGGAACTAAGACTTGCAATAAGGCAAGCAGAACACAGCCCAATCTGCCCCCCAATACAGATATGAATAAGTTAAAATGGGTTTCAAAAATAAGAAAATAGAAAAAAAATGATGTAAGTTGTAGTGATGTTATTATTTTGGACAAAGGAAAAATATATAACTTGAGCCTTCACATGACTTGAAATTGTGATTCTTTCCTGAACTGGTGCTGAATGTCACAGATAGAATAATGGCTTATTGTGGATTTATGAGAAAGGTCTATAAAATTTTATTCTATCTTACTTAAAACAAGAGTCAGGGAATTCATCCCACCGGATGGTAGTAAAAGCCTTTTATTACACAAAAGTTGTTGGTAGCTTACAGAGTAAAGAATTGGCCTTCCACAGTGTCTAACTTCATGACCTAAATGAAATGAGATGGATGGTCCCTCTTGAGTGATACTACACATTACACACAGAAAAGTATCAGTGCAGCTAATCTATTATAATGCAGAGCAATTGATACTGTCTACTAACGTGACACTGGGTTGGAATTGTTTAAAATTGTACCTTTCCCCCAAGTCATGAAAGAATTCAAAAACGGCCATTTCTACAATTACTTTAAATTAGATACAGTAAAACCTTGGCTATCTGGAACCCTCAGGGGTGAAGTCATTGTATACAGGTGAGTTTTCTGGATAGTTAAGGGCTTACTTGTTTAAAACCCTCAAATTTTACTTTCTTTTCTCTTTTACCATTTAGGGAGGAAATCACACACCCTGTCCTTCTTAAAGCTATGGATGGAAGCTACAAAGACATAAGTTATACAAGTTTAGTTAAATTCATTCCCCTTTCAATAAGGAAAAAAATTTCCTAATGATCAGAGATATTCTAAACTGCAATGATCTGCCTTGGAAAATAGTGGGTTCTTTCTCCCTGCATGTCTTCAAACAAAGGCTGGATGAATACTTTCAGGGTATATTATAGAGAGGATTTTTGTTCAGGTATAATTGGGTCAAATGATCTCTGAGGTCAATTTCACCTCTGAGATATCATTCATCTTTGATTCTGATTCTGTAAACAGCAGATAAGAGAGCATAAGTAAGATCCAGTGCCAAGGTACAAACATTGGTATTTGCACTTGGTGGCAATGCAGTGGTGCCATCAGGGCCTGTTAACATTTCCAAGACTGTTTACCCTTATGCTAAATAGCTCCAGACTGTTGTGCTTTTTAAGTTGCTATATCTGCTCCTAGTAGTTAATCTTTCTCCTTACTCTCCAGCTATGGGTGGGGAACCTAGAAGCCATATGTGGCCCTCTGGCCCTTTGACTGAATCCAAACTTCACAGAACAAATCCCCTTAATAAAAGGATTTGTTCTGTAAGACTTAAATTCAGTCAAAAGGCCACACCCAAGGACCTAGAAGGCCACATGTAGCCTCAAGGCTACAGGTTCCCCATCCCTGCTATAGGCTGTCAGATGCCAGCATTCCTGTTCCTGCTTGTTGGAATTGTGTGCCAAATAAGATTAAATAGTGTGAGAGACTGAACTGCATGAGCTCTCCTATGCTGACTGTGCCATCTATTCTGGCTGCTTGGAAAATTTTGTTTGTTTGCACAAGATTGTATTCCGGATTGGTTAGGTTTCTGGTTTGCTGAGTCCAAGACATTTATTAAGCACCAAATGTCTTTAAATGACTGTTGCTAGCTGCTGAGAGAGATACAAAGTTTATACAAAAACTATCCCTATCCCTGCCCTGGAGGAATCTAAGTCTAGCAGGGAGATAAGACATATACATAGATAACTATAATTCATAATATTATATAATGAGCTTTGTCTTCCTCCATTAGAGTGTAAGTTCCTTGAGGGCAAGGCCTGTCTTGTTTGCTCTCAATGTGCATTCCCAGCACTTAGCACACTGAAACAGAGTGCTTAATCAATGTTCTTTCTTTCTATCTACCCTATCTTTTCCAAGTCCCAGTCTCACTCTTTCCATGATACCAGTTATAATCCCTATTTTATCATTAACAAATTTCTCTTTATTCTGAACTTCTGCTTATATTCATTCTTCTCACTCTCCACAAAAGACAACTCACTTTTTGCCATTCATTTCCAATGCTAATCATGCCTCCTGTCATTACCTATCTCTCCCCCTAAAAAATTTGGACTTGTTGCAGAAATTAGAATAGCCATGTTCCCTGCCAAACTCTTCCTGTACTGCCATCCTTCCCCAACCTTTCTGTCTTTGAGTTTAAGCCAGAGGTGTCAGACTTGTGGCCAGTGGGCCTCATGTAGCCAGAAACACTACCCAGTGCCACCCAAAGCAGAATAAAATGCATTCAGAAAATATTTAACAAAAAAATTAAAATACAATAGAATATAAATAATGTTAAAATGTGGTTTTCTAAATCAATATATAGACAGCAGGTTTAGTGCCAGTTAATTTTGAGTTTGTCAGCTACTGGTGTCCAGGTCATTTTCCCTTTTTTTTTTTTCTCAAGGAATTCAGAATCTTGCTCACAGTCTTCCTACCTCATCTCCTGCCCTTATTCTAGGGGACATCAGGGTACCTACCCATGTTCTCTTCTTGTTCCTCAGGCTCCTTAACTCCCATGACCCACATGTTCACTCTACCACAAGCACACACAGGACCAGTTATACCCTTGATCACACCATCACCACAAGAGTTCTACTTCCAAGATAAATAGTTCAGAAATTCCTCTATCCTACCATAACCCTCCATCATTCCATTTCTTCTTACTCACCATTACCTCTGATTGCTCCATGTTCTAGTACTCTTACTTAGTACACCTGAAATACTCTTAGTCCCTCCTCAATTTCTATGCTATAATCAACTGCTTGACCATTACATTGCTCTCTATGCTTAAATCCCTTAGCTTCTTATCTTATAGTCACCACAACCTTAGATTACTCCTGCCACTGGCCTCCTCCTCTTTTATACACATCCTGCTAGAGGAAGTCATACAGTTTGCTGACTAGATCTCCTACAAATTTGTATTATCTGATCCCAACTAGGTTTTCAGTGCAGTAATCCTTTTCTTCTTCTAATTGATTCTCTTATTCCCCTAACAGCTGTTCCAAACTTTCTTTCAAACCTTCTATATATGCTCCTCCTCCTACTCTCTCAGGTAAAAACCTTGTCTCAAAATTTACTAAGAAAATTGAGTTTTATTCTGAGCTCCATCTTTTCCCCCTTTCTACATCTCAAAATCCCTTTTCATCATCCCTCAGTTCTTTCTTCCTTCCCTTCAGTCTCTAGTGAAGAGGTAGTCTTCCTTAATATGGCCAACCTCTCTATGTGTACCATCCTCTCTTTTCTTCTCAGGTTGGTTGCCCCTACGATTATCCTTATTCTCTTTCTAATATTATTGGTGATTTTTTAACCTCCCAAATCTGTTGGCATTTTTTCAACCCTCATCCATATGGACTACTGTATCAGTAAGGCAAGTGTCACAATAACCATGGTGACCATGAATATGCCTGTATAGTTCTGTATCGCAGAACATAAGAGACTCTCCATATAGAAGGTAGAAGAAGTAAAATGTTTATTCAGACACCAGAAGATCAAATCCCAAAACCAATAACTCCAATTCAATATAGCAGTAATTATATCCCAAAATCAGTTAGTCCACTTCATTATAACAGCAAAGAACTTAACACACAACATCATAGCAGGGAGCCAAGTCATCCCATAACCTTCCCCTTTTTTAGTACCTTCTTGTAAACACTCACTCACAAATCATAGTTGTCTACTTGCCTGTATCCTCTCTTCCTGCAGTTCTGAGAGCCCTTGAAGTTCTGAGAGCTTAATGGCTACCCTCAGAGTATATATATACACACACCCTTTTTAGGGCCCAAGAGCTGCACACCTCTCCCAACCTAATTAGCAAAAGGGTATCGGCCTTCCTACAAACAAGCCTCCCCTAATCAAGCTTCTCTGAGCTAGTTCACCTGAGGCCTATTAAGGGGATTAATGGGCTGGGAAGATCTTTAATCACATTAATAACACAATTGCTCTACAGTATTTGACTCCAAGGACCACTCTTGCATTCTGTGCTTAGCTCTCCTCCTAACTTTTTAATCACTCTTTATTCTCCATTCCTGGATTATCATGCAAAACCTTCCCTCAAATTGTGAGTGTATACCCAAGGCTTGTCCTGAGTCTTCTTTTTTTTCTCACAATAGTCTTTATCTATATGATCTTATCACCTCCCCCTTATTATTCTCCCACCTAGACTCTAGTCTACATGTTAGCAGCTGTTTATAGGGCATTTCAAATTGAAGTCCTATGGGCATCTCCAATTCAACATGCTCAAAATGAAACTCTTCTACTCTCTCCCTTACCTTCCCTTCCATACACATCCCTCTTCCTAATTTTCTTATTTTTGGCAAGGTCTTTCCAATCACATAGGTTCACATCCTTGGAGTCATCCTCAGTGCCTCAGTCTCCCCCAGCTCACATAGCTAATCAGCTGTAAAGACTTTTTGATTTTACCTCTGCAATGTTTCCAGCATCCAGCCCCTTCTCTCTACTCATGAAGGTATGACCTTAACTCAGGCCCTCACCACCTTTCACCTGAACTATCTCAATGGACTCTTTGTCGGTCTCACTAACTCAGATCTCTCTCATCTCTTGTCTGTCTTCCACACAGCCGCCAAAATGGTTACCCTAGAACATTGGTCTGACCATGATATTCCCCAGGTCTGTAAACCACATTGGTACCTCTAAGGATCAAATTCATACTCCTCTGATTGGCATTTAAAATCCTTCACCACTTGACGCCAACCTACTTTTCCAGCTTCTTTATATATTATGTTCCTTCATGCATTCCATAATCTAGTCTGATTGACCTTCTCATTCTTCATATGATATTCAATATCCTATCACCATGCCATTACAGTCTATGGTCTCTCATTCCTGGATGTGATCCAGGATTCCTGGATGTGATCCCTCTTCCCTTCTGTCTCCTTAAGGTCTAGCTCCTGTCATCTTCTAAGTGAAGTGGTTCCTGATCTTCACCCACCCACCCAAAGCTGCTAGTGCTTTTCCCTTCTCCCCACAACTGTGGTAAGTTTTCCCTTACATCAAGCTGAAATATGGCTCTTTGAAGCTTCCACATATTGCTCCCAGTTCTCCCCTCTGGAGCCAAGCCCCACAAGTCTAATCCCTCTTCCATATGACACCTATTCAAAAAAAAAGTTGTTAGATGGCTTCTGAATCTTCTTTCTGCACACTAAGAATTCCTAGTTTCTTCAACCAGTATTTGCCTGGCATGGTCATTAGCCCCTCCTATGGACATATTCCGGCTATCAATGACTTTCCAAAGATGTGGCACCCAGACCTGAATATATATCCCCATACTTACAGAACCAACATTAACATTCTTGGAAATGTGATCTTTAAAAAGAAAATGAAATATTTGTCACACTCTGGGGAGAGAAGCTATTAGCAAGCTTAGAAATAACAGAAAAAGCAATGATCACATTTAACTTAAACATTGATGTTTAATGACTAAAATCTATCTGTAACTTGGATTCACTCAATGTTAAATAGATCTTAACTTCTCATTGCTATTGCAGATTATTAGAGGATTATGAGTTAAGGATTGTCTATAAATTGTACCACAATCATCAAATAAAATTCCTATAGAGAAATACATACATTTTCTTGTTAGATTTTTATTAATACAATACTATGGCTACCATTTTACATTTATATAGTATTTATACTTTTCAAAGTACTTTAATATTTGGAGTCTAATTTGATCTTCATGGTAAGCACAGCACATCATATGCCTAGGCTATTGAGAATGATTGTGAGGATTTAATGAGCAAGTTGTATATAGATCAGAGCTCTCAAATTTCAGTAAGTTCTATAAACTGGCCAGCTGGTCTTTGACCATTTTAAATCTCTTTAAAGGTAGCATTTAATAAAAGCCATGTATTATACTAAGTTTGAAATAATGTTTGAAATAAAAATTAGACTATTCCTTTTAAAATATATATTAAATGATAGATTATATTTTTAGAAACCAGATCTTTTTAGAAACCAGATCTATTTAGGGTATATTTCATATATTATATATACTCATATATCATCATTATTATTATTGCTAACATTATGTACACACTTAAAGTTTTAAAGATTGGAAAGTAATTTACATATTTTATTTATTCTCATAATAACACTATGAGGTAAGCATTATAATTAGTATCTCCATTTTACAGATGAGGAAACTGAGACTAAGAGAAGTTATCACCTGCATAGGATCACACAGTGGATGTGAGATTATAACCAAAGCTTTCCATCACTCTAAGTCCAGAATTATTCCTACTATCATATGCTACCTTTAAAAGAGCATCCATATCACCTCCAAAAGTCCCAGTAGATGTTGGTGGAGCTGTGAATTGATCAAACCATCCCAGAAAGTAATTTGGAATTTTGCAAATAAAGTGACTAAAATGTCTATGTCCATTGCCCCAGAGAATCCACTGCCAGACATATACACACCCTAAGAAGGGCAATGACAAAAAGTAAGACTTTGTATATACCAAAACACTTGTAGGATCGCTTTTTGTAGTAATAAAGAGCTGGATATAATATACATTTAGTCAGTGTTTGTTGAATTGAAATTATAAATCCATTTCATAAAGCTATGGTAGAATATGTGATTTTGTAGGGTCTATATCTTAATTAAAATACTCTGACTTAAAAAAACCAGTTACCTTATTATCTTTTGTTTTCATGTCATCTGTGGCAGTATTATGTAAGTGTTATCTGTTATTATCATCATCACCATCATCATCATCATCTACATTTCCCATAAATCCCTCTCCACTTCCTGTTCCAGATAGCCATCTCTTATAATAAAGAATTTAAAAGAGAAAAAAAATATTTCAGCCAAAACAATACATGACCTAATTCTGGCGTTTTATACACTGTTCCACATCCATATTCCCTCACCTCTGCAAAGAAGAAAGAGAGGTACATTGTCATACGTTTTCACTATAATTTCATAGCATTTGGTTTCAATTGCTTTGTTATTTTATTCTTTCCATGTACATTGTTGTAGTTCTTGTTTATATTATTTCCCAGATTCCGTTTACTTCACTTTGTATCTGTTCATCTGTCTTCCCATGCTATTCTGTATTCACCACTCCTTATAACACAGTGATATTACATTACATTTATGAGCCATAATTTATAAATAGACATCTGCCTTCTTTCCAGTTCTTCATTGTTGTTCACTTGTATCTGACTCTTTATGATTCCACATGGAGTTTTCTTGGCAAAGATACGGGAGCGACTGGCTATTTCCTTTCCCGGTGCATTTGACAAATAGCGGTTAAGTGACTTGCCCAGGGTGATTCACAGCTAGTGAATGTCTGAGGCAAGATTTGAACTCCTGACTTCAGGCCCAGCACTATATTCACTGAGCCATCTAGCTTGTCTTGCTGAGGAAGATGGGAAAGAGGGTACTGAGTCAGGAAACAGCAAACAAGCCATTTTGGCTCAAAATTACTGTTAATGTAGGGGAATAATGTTCTATAAGTTGGAAAAGCAGGGTATAGTCTGATTACAAAGGACCTTAAATATCAAGTGGAGGAATTTATAATTTATCCTGTAGGCAACAGGGTACCACCAAAGATTCTTGAGCAAAGAAGTGACATGGTTAGACCTGTGCTAAAGTAAATTGTTTTATTAGCTGTGTGAAGGATGAATTGGAGAAGGTAACCAGAAAAGGCACAAGCCAATAGGAAAGCATTGCCATAGTCCAGGCAAGAGGTAATAAGGACAGATGACTGAATGGTGGTATATACGAATGGAGAAAAAGGCAAAAATGTTAAATATCTAATGGGGCAAAATTAACTAGCCTTCAGTGTTATATCATAGGAAAGGGATAGACTTAACCCTGAGTGAAACAACAGTGTCTTAGATTATAAACATTTTGTTAATTATGAAATAGTGAAAAAATAAACATTTATCATATATTTCTTTCTAGTAAATTTTGCACAATATTCGAGGACTTATGACATGTATTTTCTCCCACTTTGAGCTTAACTTTAATAATCCATCTTTCTTGTTTTACATGAAACAAAGTAAAAATTAAATCCCTTGGCATAGTTATATTTTGTCTAAAATAAATGTATTAACTTTCATTTTATGTAATGCTAAACATGACTTGAAATAACTGCAATGAGACTCCTGGGAATACCATATTATAACAATTGAACAGGTGGGGGCAAAATCAATGCCTAATTGATAATAGCTTGCATTTATGTATTGCTTTAAGGTTTGCAAAGCACTTCATATGTGGATGCTAATGACTGTCTTTGATATGACTTCAGTGTTTCTTCTGGGACTTTAAAGTGATTTCTGAGAGAGTGAGGAGGAGAGTGGTGCTGGGCAGGAAAGGTGAGGGGAAAGCAGTATGTGTGTAAAGGGACAATGGTATGCACTTGTGAAACATTGCTTCTTAGAGAAGAAAAGAACTTCAAGTCTTAGATATTTTTGAAACTATATTGAAAAAACGTTCCTCAAAATTAATGTCTTCCATGTACTCTAGAGAATACATGTAAAAATGAGTCTTTGTCTACCAGCTTTGAGCCCCAAGGAGATGAAAACAGGAGAAACAAATCATACAGGATCACAGGAGAAATTAATCTTCAGGCTTCAGATAAATTTAATTCACCCTGTGGCATCTTTCTGTTCCCCTTTTGACATCCACGGGCTTGTGGGGAAGTCTAAGTCTATATGCTGCCTGAAATGCTTGACAGTTTAAGCTAGTGTTTGTATGGGGAACAGTAGCAAGAAGTGAAAATACTGAGGTTTCAGGAGGGCCTTAAAGTTATAGGATATATGTGTGAAAAGAGTCCAATCATACGCCCAGTGATTGTTTAAAGTGAGGATTTTCAAAGGATATATTAACTGGGGATAGTTTGTCTCCCAAGTTATTATATCCTTTATACTTAGCTTTAAGTTTGTTCTGCTTTAAAAGCCATAGCTTACATTTTATCTTTCTTCCTCAACAATTCCCTCTAATTTGTGAGTTCACATAGCTAAGGACTTCTGATCCGACTATTGGTGTTTTTGTTTTAAAGGATGTTTGCTCTGCTGAATGCTTCATTTGTATTCTTTGGTATCTGTTTATGATAAGTAGGGGGCAGGGTAGAATAGACTTCTTCCATGTGACCGCCTTTGGAGGTCACTGGTAATTACTTCCTGGCACATCCTTTTAATGACTTGGTTATCATGCTTTGTTCAAAGACTGAATTCCCAGATTCATAAGTTTAGTAAACTTGGATTTCTTAATAGTGGACTCTACTGCTTCTTTAGGGTACAACTAAGTCAATTAAGTCTATTGACTTAAAGTTCTCTATTTGAAAAATACTTTGGATGATGGTCCTAGAATAACCAGTAGTCAAGGACCAAGAATTGAAACTATGGCTCTTCAGTAATGAAATCTTTTCCAGTTTGGGAAAAATAATGAGGAAATGCAATTCTCCATTGAATAGGCAACTTTTTGAATGATAAGTAGAATTTTCTCATGTGGGCAAGATATATTTGGATAGGCAGATGTTTAGTTGTTAACTGGACAACTGAGGGCCTCAGATTAATCCAAAAAAAGTCAAACAGGCCCTTTTTATATCCATTCACCGACAGGGCAATGATATCTGTCTTCATCTTCTGAATTAAGAATGAATTCTAAGAACACAGAATACACAGCGTGTGGGAAAGAGAGATCATCTTCTTTCAGTAGTGTTTCCAGGTTTGAAAAAAAATAGAAATCACTAACCTGCAATTAACCTACTGTGTTTATGCACTTCTGATTAATCAGAACACTTTTCATTACAACCAACATGAGAAGCAGCAGCACAATATTTCTTCATTAGTTCTGGTTGACATGTTTTTGTTTTTTGTTTCCTATTGGAAAAAAAAATAATTAACCAGAAATAATGAAATGGTGAATGTGTTGAATTGGTTCTGGTAATAAGTGCTGTGTAGTGAATCACCTCAATTTTCTTTGGGGTATTATCCTATTATAGGAACATTGACTACATGGGGCTAGTTGAATTCAGGAATTTAGAATAAGTTATAAGCTGCCCTTTCCTCTAGTTTTTTTCACTGTTCAATTATATCCATTCTAAGCCTTATAATCACTTCCCACCTTGTCTCCTCAACCTCTCTCCTACCACCTGCAGATATGGTGTCCAAACTTCTACCTAAGTCTGTCTTACTCGTTTGAGGTCTCAGAAATCCACTATTTTTTCCAGAATGAACTGTTCTGGTCTTTCTGATATTGTTTTATTCCTTCATTCTCATCCAAATCTTAAAGTCCTTTCAGCCATCCTATCCTGCTCAGAATCACCCAAGTCACCTACCTTAGAAATTCTTAGGTTTTCTTTTCATTCCATTCCAAGTTGACATGTCCTTAACCTGAATTCACATTCATGTTAATATGTGTTTTGCTATCTACCCAGTTTATTTGTTTAGGTGAGTTATGTCTATCAAAATAAATGAAAGCAAATTTAAACATTTTATTTTGAGAACGTTTGCAAAACTATAGATATACGTAGAGCTTTGTGTATGAATACATTTTTTCCTTTTTTGTTGTTGCTCAGCCAGCCATTATAATTACATATAGAATTACATACCGCTTTAAGCATTTTGAGGATCTCTCATTTCCCATTCCCTCCTAGACGCCAAATACCTAGAAATCAGGTTTCTCAGCAATGCATAGTTCTTTCACATCTGTCCTTACTTACATCTGTCCCCTCATCTACAGTCACAAGGCTACCACCTTAATTCAACTTCTCTCCTATGGACCATTATAATAATTCTGAACTGGTCTCCCTATCTCCATGTTTCTTCTTCAATCCCTTCAGGAGCAGAAACTACCTGAGGCCAAAGAATGGGGCCCCTGGTGGTTATTATAGAGGAAATTTATGCTTTCAGAGGAAGTTAGAATAGATAATTTCAGAGGTCTCTTTCAAATCTAAGAATCCATGATTCTGTGATAATTTATCAGTATCTTAAACCTTATGTTCTCCCACCTATAAAACATATTGTTGCCTTGGAAGAATGAATAAACACTTCAATTTTTAGCTTTTTGTTTTCTGAAATTTGCTACTCTAAGTGACATTTAATTTTCCCCAAGGTCTTTTTTAGTCTCCAATGGGTCATTTGACTTCCAGTCTCATACTCTTTCCATGGCACTGCATGGTCAACCACACTCTTCCCTCAACAGAAAACCTAATCTCCCCCACCCCACACCAAAATCTCACCCAAATTTAAAATCTTAGGATCATTATTGTCTTCTATGAAACTTTTCTGAATCCCCTGATAAGAGGTTGTCTCCCTTCCCTACTCTTCCAACCACCAGAGTACCTTTTTTATACCTCTGCTTTTCAGTATTTATCACATCCTACCTTTAAGTATTTCCATGTATTCATCTTATCTTTCTACAAGATAGTAAGTGTCATGAGGGTAGGCTCTTTTGCATCTTTATATTTCTCATACTATCTATCATAGAGCCTTACATTCAATAAATATCTGGTAAATATTTATTAAATTGAAATTACGCATCTTATTCCATTGAAAAAGAATTAGATTTCTTATATTTTTTAGGATTTGCACAATACCTGATATAAAGGGGCTGTTTATATTTGCTTACAAATATTATAGCTCACTTATTCATTTTCTTTAATCAAAGTTTGGTATTTTCTCAGACTACTTTATCACATGCTGAGTAGAAGAGTTATCTTTTTGTACCCTGTGAAATAGACTTCTAACAATCAGTTGGGGAGAAAGAAGTCTTAAAAGAGAATTTCCTATGTTAATAAGTCACATTGATTCATTCTTACCCATATCAGCATCCATGACCTAAGATAGAAAGATTATGGAATGCTGTAACTTTCAAATCCAAGTGAGTATTTCTTAGTTAATGGGTTGTATTTTTTACTTTCTCTGAAATAATTTTCTACAAAATTTTCTGAATTAAATGTTAAAAATATGTTGATCAAGAAAACAGATGGGGGTGGAAGGTATGCGTATTGCTAAAACCTGATTAGTCTTTGCCATATCATTTAGTTTAGCTGTGATTTGGTATGTATTTTATAGAGGAAACTATATTCCTCCCTGAATTAATATATTAGTAATTCAGGGCTACTTACCAGAAATAGAATATGTACTGCAAATGATGTGAGAAGGAAGAACATGAAAGTGAAATAATTTCAAAGTGTACTGTGCCAACTTTGGGTAATAGTGATGCCTATATATAAAGCCATATGGACTTGCCACTCTTAGGAGGTGATCGAAAGGGTCAGAGAGGGAGAGGGGAGGAGGAGAGAGGTGAGAAAGGAGAGAGAGAGAGAGACAGAGAGAGAGAGAGAGAGAGAGAGACAGAGAGACAGAGAGACACAGAGAGACAGACAGACAGAGACAGAGAGAGACAAAGATGGGGGAGAGAGAGAGATAGAGAGAGAGAGAGAGAGAAAGGGAGGGGAGAGAGAGAGACAGAGAGAGAGACAGAGAGAGAGACAGAGAGACAGAGAGAGAGACAGAAAGAGAGTTCTAATCTCCCTTCTACTTGCAAATAAGAGCCTTCTATCTACCTCTACCCATGAAAAGTCAGCAAAGAAAGACTAGATGATCTGTCATTGGGTAAACTATAAAATAGATTCTTTTTTACAGGATAAATTAGACTAGATATAGAAGTGGTGACACAGTCAATCAATCATTTTACCAGGAGTCAGAGAGACCTGACTCAGTATCAGACCAGCCTCAGACACTTACAAGTTGTGTGACTCTGAGCAAGACACTTAACCTATATCTGTCTCAGTTTCCTCAACTGTAAAATGGGGATAATAGTATTACCTTACCTCCTAGACTTCTTGTGAGAATCAAATGAGATAGTATATGTAAAGTGCTTAGCACAAATCCTGACATGTAGTAGGTGCTTAATAAATGCTTATTTCCTACCTCTCTAACTCTGAAATTCTATGACTCCATAACCATCTCCACTGGATGGAAAGTAATTGTGATAGACAGATCATTCAACTGACCTTACTCTCATGCCAAAAGCTGAAATCTGTCTACCAAAATATTTACCAAGTATGGTAGGAGCTGAAGAATCCCCCAAAACTCCCTCTATTTTTATTTTACATTAAGGAATTCCTAAAGTACCTACCTAGGCATAAATTCTACTGATAACGTTATTAAATGTGAAAGTTTAATTTTTGAAATGCTCTATCATGGCTGAATTTTAATTTAATTTAAAGACAAAACCTTGCAAATTAGTGTGTCATTTAAAGCCTATCCATGCAGCCCTAAATGAACTGTAGTTAAATCCATGACTCAATTAATCTAAACAACATAGGCAACCAATCCAGACAACCTAGACCCTAAAGTCAATCAGTTAATCAATAAGCATTTATTAAAAATCCACTGTGTATCAGACACTGCATGCAACAAGATATACAAGGACAAAAATGGAACAGTTGCTGCCCTCAACAAGGGCATATTCTATCAGGAAGGACTACATGTTTACACACACATGTATAAATATATATGCATAAATATATAAAATATGCACAAAGTAAGTAGGAGGTGATTTGAGAGGATTAATATTTGATCTATCTTTATCAAAAGGGGCTGTTTACTTTGATTAGAAAAATCATATAATACACAATCTCAACTTTAGCTAGGGCTGCATACATGAAGCATTAGTTGCTTCTAAGTACCAGTTTATCCTTAACAATTCTTGGTTAGGTCATCTGTAAATATGCATCATAAAACTTTTAATGGTTGTATCCTGTGAATAGACACTTTAAAATGAGAAAGGTTTTTTAATATTAGTATTAGTAGTATTAGTATTAGTCATTATACTTTTATGGAGATACTGCTGTGCTCCTGGTGTGCCGCTGCTTTTCTGGGCTTTTAGATATGGTATACACAAAGTAATTATATACTCAGCACCTTTTCTCATTCCCATTCTCCTAAGTTCACAGTATGCTATTTAATATAAGTAAAGACAAACTGGAAAACGCATGCAGCTTTCTCAAAAGGACAAAATACATTTTTATATAAGGTTTGTTTTTTAATGCTGTGCAGCAGAACTACAGCAAAGATATAGCTGTGTATGACTATTGCTATAATGGCTATTGCATTGCTATGCATTTCCAGGGTGTGTACGCCATATCAATTAATCAACAAATATTTATTAAGTGCCTACTACATGCTAGACCCTGAGCTAGGCACTAGGAATACAAAGACAAAAGACATAACTGCCAAACAAAGGAGTTATGCATAGAGGACTTCTATTTGGCTTGTTCATCTGACGCACAGATCAATTGCTACCATTACGATGAAGCCATCCCTGATTTTCCCAGCTGAGCGATCAGTTCCTCATCTAAATTCATGGAATTAAGTTTGTACTCTCTTCAGGCATTTATGATTATTTGTATAAATATCTTCTCTACTATACTATACTTCTCCTTGAGCAGAGATCATTTGTCTTTTTTTCTCCCTTAGAGCCTAGAACAGTGGGTTACTCAGTGTGTCCTTCCTTAGTAAAGATTTGAAAGAATGAATGGCTAAATGAATGAATGTTTTGACTTTGCCCCAAAAATGGAGAGCATTGGAAGTCAGATGTATGTTTTTAAGTGAGCTGGACACTTTCTCTGAGGGTATTTTGTTAAGAAGATAAGCATCACCAGAGAGAACACTAAAAATTGGTGGAGGGTAGAAGCAAACAGCCTGGTCGTGGATGATTTCTCTTAGTCTTCTATGCCAAGAGCCATTGTACTTATCGCTTTAAATCCAACTCCAAGCTTTATCTATGTTTTCTATCAACCATTGGACCTTGGCAACGAGCAAACTGCTTCTGAACGACTGTCCGTTTGTAGTCTGTTCAGGCAAAGAATCTTCGTCAGGAAAAGTAATACATGCCGACAAGTGCACATTAATTTTAGATCATTCATTCTGACAAGGAGGTTGATTTGGAGTTTGCTGCAACTGTTGGTTAAGGAAAGTATGGAAGAAAGCTAGAGGCACAGGAAAATCCCTAGAGGATGGTTTTTGGGGAAAAGGGTCAATATCCTGATGAAAAGTCTTCTTAGATTTATCTGGAATTTAGCTTTGAGCTTGCAGGGAAAAAACAAAGTAAAGTCAAGATATGTTTCCAGGTCCTGATGCACCAAAGAGGTAACCATGGCAATCTACTCTGTTCTAGCTGAGGCAGCAAAATCTGGGAAATTTTTTCTATTTCTTAAGAAAAACAAGAAAAGAAAAGAAAGTAGGAAAAAGAAAATAGACACTGTAATAAGACCAAATAAATTATAAAACTTTTGCAAAAGCCCATTTTATAAAAAAAAAAATTGTGTCAAGGTCCTTTTTTTCTGTTCCACTTATGCAAATAGAAGCTAAAATACTTTCATAGTGCCAACCAAGTTTCAAGATTCTTTGTTTTCATACTTAACAGGTCTCCAACTCAGAAATAATCTGTACAAGAGAAGTAGTGCCTGGTCACATAATGGTGCATATTTACTAAAAGTAAGATAAATGAGTTCTGATTTTGAAAAGCAATTATTATACAAAAAAGATCTGGCCATCCCACCCCTTGGTATGATGAACAATGTGTTTACTATAAAATGCTAATTAGCCTTTAAAATTATTAATGTAATTATTATTCATCTCAGAACATGTCTGACAACTCTGTGGACAGTGCCATTGTTTAATTTAAGTGAAGCAGGTTTAAAGTGTCTTCTGGCTACTTCCTTGCTTGTTTAAGACAGAAATTGCTCTTTTAGGAAAGTGGGGGAGGGGAACCTGATAATTTGCCAATCATCTTAAAGGAACAAAGAAAGGTATTTGTAACTATAATGAGAGGTTGTGAAACATACAGTTACAGGGTGTCTATGTTTCATTGCTTTTATAATAGTGGCTATTACACTACAGGCTATGTGGGAAAAGGTGGCACGGATCCTTGTAAAGTCATTCACCACGTGTGTTATGTTTACGTAGAAGGTATCCCCGGAGTCTTAAAGAGCAGTAGGACTATGGGGAACTGCTGTCTTTCATCTTTCTACAATCCTAGGATATCCTAGGACCCGAGGGCAATATTGTGCTTCTCCAGCATATGGAGACAGCCATGATCAGGCTTTTGAACATTACGTATTCCCTCTTCACCTCCTTCTACAGCAAGATAGTGAGCCATTTCATCATTCTGGTTATTACTGTCTACAGTAAATGAAACAACCTTGGCATACAAGGATCTAAAGAAGAAAAAACAAATAGGTGGGAAGTAACCCTCCCAATCATATTACATTCTACTTGCCTAGAATTACTGCCGTGAATTTCCCCAAGGACATATCCTTCACTGCCCACAGTTCCCAATGATGACAGAGAATATCTACCTAAGATTTTCCTCTGTGGACTCATTGGATGTCATAATGCTTCATAAGACTTGAATAGCTGCTTACATACTAACTAACTTCTCAGTTATAGATATCTACAGATTAGATATTAAAAGCAATTCAACAAGCATTTATCAGGAGACTATGTAGAAAATTGTGTTAGATGTTGGGCTGAGATATAAAAATTAAATATAACACTGTTTCCAGCTTCACCAAGCTTACAACCTAGCAGAGTGATGGAACATGAGCATAGATAACTATTATACAAAATAAAACATTATGGGTATATAGGAAAGTATAAGCAAAATGTTCTGCAAAGTCTAAGGGAGGAAACAGTTTTTGTACTGGGAAAATTTGATAGAAGTGGCATCTGAGCTTGACCTTGAAAGATGAATAGAATTTTTTGAGCTGGAGGAAGTGACATGGAAAAGTCACTCCAGGAAAAGAAAAAAGAAAAAAAGGAAGAATTGTGGTGGTTGGACCTCAATGAAAAACATGACAAAAACATATTGAACATTTTAATCTATCTTCAAATTGTAGCCAATCAATTAAAGCATACTCTGAATGAAGTATCTTTTATCTCGTATCTTCCTTGCAATGTGCAAAATACTTTCCCAAGTTCTATTTTCTTTTTCTGCTATGGTAATCCTCAAATCTTTCTCACAATTCATTGTTGTAATCTGATCAACAATGAACAAGATGTTTGAAATTGAAAAGTTTCTGGAGAAATATTTAGTAACTTAGTTGGTCAATAAGCATTTATCAAGTGCCTACTATATGCCTAGCCTCATGCTAAGTTCAGGGGTTACAAAGAAAGACAAAAACATTTGCTGTACGTAAGCTTACATTCTACTTAGGGAGACATGTAAATAAATAGGAACATACAAGATAATATTGAGATAGAAGGTAATATCAACACTTCACTTTTCCAATGAATATCTACCTGGCAATCTTAATTATTTGAAATTCCCCTGAGAGCCCAATAATTAAACAAAATGTGCCGCTGAACAGCCAAATTAATATCACAAATGCTATGCTTTCCAGCTCATGTATTTTATTAAAAGGATAGCCCCTGAGTTCAGAACTTATTTATGTTTCCTTTTAACATAATTCTAAGAGCTTCATTATCTAGTTTTCTGACCCCAAACAGACTAGACACTGAAAATTGAGAGGATGGTAGTTGAATCAATCAATAGTCTGTCAGTCAGCTAACATTTTACTACATCCTTGCTATGTGCCAGGTACCATGTCCAATACTGAGAGCACCGAGACAAAAAGTAAAATAGTCCCTATGTCTTCAAGGAGTATTCTTGGAGGAAAAAACATGGAAATATATAGATATACAAAATATACACAATATAGATACAAGGGGATGAGCAGGGAAAGCACTAACAAAGAGGGATCATAAAGGTCTTCTATAAGAAATGGTCCTAGAGTTGAGACTTGAAGAAAGCTAAGGATGCTGAGGATGAAAAGGGGAGTGGTTGCATTTCAGTCATGGAGAATAGCCAGTACGAAAATATCGAGCTGTGAAATGGAGTGCCATGTATGCAGTACTATAAGAAGGCTAGTTGGACAGGACCATAGTATACATGTTTCACTTGGGGCTCCAGAAAGCTTTAGCCTGTGCAGGAACCATGCCCTAATCCTGACAGGCTAAACCAGGTTGAGGGTAGCCAATAGGCCCTAACCTATCAATGAGTTAGGGGTATGTCTAACCCAAAGCATGTGAAGACTTCTCCTGGTGGAATGGGTGGATGAAAAACAATTTGTTCAAACAGCCATGAAGGCAGCTGACCAAGCTTAGAGCTTGGTCAGACATCAAAGATACCAAGGTCATCTGATGCATCCTGGGCCATTGTCAATCATCTTGACTTTTGTCTTGCCACTCAATTTTGGTGACTGGAAGAGACAGTGAGGATGACAACCTGTTGCAATTCTGCCTCATTTAAATCCAATTCACACACAAGTCAAGACATCACTCAAACCCCAACATCATATCTCTTCAAAAACAAATGACCAACAACAAGTGTCATTGGAATGGAATATTGTGCAATAAGACTGGAAAGGTTCAAATAGCAAATAGTTTATATTTGATTCTGAATGAGGCAGAGAACCAACTAAGGGAGGACATGGTCAGATCCATACTTGGAAAAACCCATTTTGTCAGGAGTACAGATGGTATATTAGAGAAGGAAGAGACTTTTGGCAGGGAGAACTATTTAGGAGGCCATTGCAATAGTCTAGACCAGGGGTGGGGAAACCTGCATCCTTAAGGCCACATGTGGCCCTCTAGGTTCTCAAGTGTGGCCCTTTGACTGAATCTAAACTTCACAGAACAAGTCTCCCTAATAAAAGGATTTGTCCTATAAAACTTGGACTCAGTCAAAAGGCTTCAACCAAGGACCTAGAAGGCCACACATGACCTCAAAGCTACAGGTTCCCCATCCCTGGCATAAATGAAAAGTGACATGGGATGATGGTCTTGTGAACAGAGAGTAAGGGATGGCTGTGAAAGTGGAAATGACAAGATGTGGCAACCAACTAGATATCTGGGGGCAGGAGATGAAGGGAAGAGACAAGATCAGAGGATGATATCAAGATTATGAACTTTCATGATTGAAAAAAGCAGACACGAGTTCTCAAAAAGCAGAATAAGGGCAAAAAAAGACATAAGTCAAAATACTCTAGAAAAATGTGAGAGGAAAAGTAAACTAACCCCTTCTGAGACAAAGGAAGACTTCATGAGTAGCTTGTGACACCTGAGATGAGCCTTGCAAAAAGAGAGGGAATCTTAAAAGTGAGGGTGAGGAGCAAGTACATACCATGCATTGGTAACAGTATATGTGAATGTATAGAGTTAGATGATAGTATGTTGAGTTAGGAGAATAGTTCATTGTTCAGTTGACTGGGACACAGAGTTCATGAAGTGGATTAATTTTTTTTTAAGACTAGAAGAGTAGGTTGGTAACAGTTGTGGAAGCCACTAAATGCCAGGTAAAGAGTTTGTATTTTGTGGTTATTGACAGACAACCATTGAAAAGTTTCTTAGCAAGAGGATGTGGTCAGACCTTCTGGCTTAGGAAGGTTATTTGGCAGCTTTGGGAAGAATGGGTTGGAAAAGGGAGAGAATTGGAAAGCAGAGAGACTAGTGAAAAGGCTATTATATTTATCCCTGTAGATGGTGTAAATAACGTTAGTGGCTGAAAGGAGAAGACAAATGTGAGAGATGTCATGGAGGTAGTATCAGTAGACGTTGGTAATTAATACTACTTATAACCACACATACATTTCCCATTACATATGATTATATAAAATCAATCATATTTGAGAAGCGTCAAAGACGATTCTAGGTGATTAGAAGAATAATGGTTCCTCCAAAGAGAAGGGGAAGTTCAGAATAGGGACAACTTAGTAGGGAATAGGCAATGAGTTCATTTGGGGAACTGCTGATTTTGAAGGTCTCTCACCACACACATATGCATGGAGATGTTCAAAACACAGAGATGTGGGACCAGAATTCAGAGAAGAGAGTAAAATTTTATAGGGAGATTTGGGAGTCATCTGCATAAAGATGACAATTGGAATAAAAGAAATAGATGAGAATACCAAGGAAGAAGCTATAAAGAGAGGAGGCTAGAGTGCTAAGGATAAAGACTTGGAGGATTCACACACTTGGGAGATATGGGTGATGAACCAGCAAAGGAGAATGAAAAGAATCAGTGGAATAAGTAGACTGAACCTGACAAAAGCAATACCACAGAAGCCAAGGAAGGTAAAAGTATTCGAGAAGAGACTGCGGTCAGCAGTGTCAAAGGCTGAAGAAAATTCAAGAAGGATTAACAATGTAGATAAGTCAGTAGATTTAACAGTAAAAATGTCCCTGTTGGCAATATTTTCCAGCTTTTTCTAACACAATACAGCATTCATAGAATAGGATAGGAAAAGATGGATGGTGGGAATCACACAGGGTATGACCAACAAGGCATAAAAGGTAAGGTTGAAACTACTCCATCAAAATTGCATTACAAGTAGAAGAATAAGAGTATGGAAGCATTTTATTATTCAAAATGATGACACTAAGTCATCAAGAAAAGTTCAAATTATATTCAGTATATGCTAAGAAGAAAGTGAAGTATTCAGCATATTTTGTTGTATTGATATATAATATATTTTAGAGGGATTTCTAATACATGGTTAAATTTTCAAAGCTTTTATTTTTACTTCTGTGAAAGTCTAAGTAAAACATTTCTGTATTGATATTCTGAATTCTTGAATGAATGCTACTATTTTCAGTAAGAAAGAAGACTACTTTAATCGGTATCCAATATAATGAAGTACAAGGTGTTTTGTTAGGAGTCCTCGAATAATCACAGTGATTATTGCTCAAAGGCAACCTTTTTGCAATGGGAGAGATGTAGACATGATTCCAAAGTCTTTAAGTAAAAGGAAGTCCAAATCATTTGCTTGTAAAGGATTTATTTATCCCTTAGTTTAACCAAACCAGGTTTTGAGATGGCCAGTTCTTGGCACAACATTTCACTGCCTTGCAAAGGAAAGAATCCATCACTGAGGCAGCTCCTCTCTCTTCCTAGGAGGAGAAGCTTTAAAACACAGGATTGCTTATTTTTCTTCCCTTGAACAAGTGATGGCACAAGAGCACACTGCCTCTCTCCTCTTTAACAAAGAAAGGTTAAAGAATGGTTTACTAAATCTTTGCAAGAGGATTCAAAAGCCAATAGGTGCCCTGAACTAGAAAAGACTTTTCTATAAGTGGACTAGTCTTTCTTAATGACACAAAAAGGTCTACATTCAATTCTTTAATTCAAACCAGACAAGAAATCATCTGTTACAAATATTTATATACATATATTCAAACAAATCTTTTTGCCTGTATTTTCCTTGGGTTTGGCACATTGCCTGGTGCATAGTGGGCACACAACAAATGTCAGGTGAATGATTAACAAGAAGTGGAAAAGAGTACTAGCCAGAAGGCTCTTCCCACTTAATACATATGAGACTTTAGGGAAATCACATGATCTCTCTGACCTCAGTTTCCTTATCTACAAAATGAGAGGATTAGATTGGACTCCTTTGGAGGTCCCTTCTAGCTCCAGACCTATAAGAGGTAAGCATCAATATTGTACCTACTATGTGCCAGGAACTTCACTAAGCACTTTTAATAAATAATGTCATTTGATCCTTACAACAAGCCTGGGAGGGAGGTGCTAGAGTTAGCCCCATTTTACAGTAAAAGCAACTGAGGCAAACAGTGGGTTACTTACCAAGGGTAATAATAGCTAGTAAGAGTCTAAGAAACAATAAACTTCTACCTTCACAGGAATAAGATGTTGCTTGCTCATACAGCCCAATTCCATCTTCAGCAAAATCAATCAACAAGCATTTATTAACACACTTACTATGTGCCAGGCACTTTGCTAAGTTTTGGAGATATGCTGATGAAACTGAACCCATCCCTATTCTCAAGAAAGAAGTAACATACACATATTAAATATATGGAGAGTAAATGAAAAGTAAATGTAAGGTGCTTTAATCAGGAAAGGCGTTATCATGGTGGTCAGGAAAGGCATTATGTAGAAGGTGGTGTTTTTGGCTGAGTTTGAAATAAGTACAGAATACTGTAAAGCCAAAGTAAGGAGAGAGTGCATTATAGGGATAGGAGAGGCCAGTATAAAGACAGGGAGGCTAGAGATAGAGGGTAATGCGTGAGCATCAGGAAGAAGGCCAATTTTTCTTGACCAGAAGGTGAAGGAAGTGGGCTTAAAAAGCAAATAGAGTCATTTATATTTTTTCTTGGAAGCCATAGGGAGCCACTAGAGTTTATTGAGTAGAGGAGTTACACAGTCAGAACTTTGCTTAAGGAAAATCACTTGGCAACTGTGTGGAGGATAGATTAGAGTGTGGGAAGACTGAAGGGTGGAAAATCAAATGGGAGGCAGTTGCAATAATCCAAGCAAGCAGTGATAAGATTGTGATAAGAGTAAGATTTTGTCTCTGTGAGTAGTAAGACAGGGATGACTGCTTTTGGGAAATAGAAAAAAATGGCAACTGATTGAATATGTGAGATGAGGGACAAGGAATAGTGGAAGATAACAATGAAGTTGCAAACATAGGAAACTAGAAGGATAGTTGGGCCCTCAACAGGAATGGGGAAGTTCATAAGATGAGTAGGGTTAGGGAGAAAGATAATGAGTTGATGAGACATCTATTTTGAAATGCCCAATAGGGAGTTGGTGATGCAGGACTGTAGCTTAGAGAGACAACGTATGTATACGTATATGTACACACGTGTGTGTATATATATGTATATACGCACATGTATTTTTGTATGATGTATGTATGTATACACACTGTATGTGAGTCATCTCGTTAGAAATGATCATTGAAACTATGATGGCTGATAAAGTCAACAAATGAAAGAGTATAGAGAGAAGAAATGAGAGCCTAGAATAGAGACTTGGGCTATACCTATAGTTCAGCTACAGGGATGTGAATAATCATCCAGAAAAATCTCACCATCTACTGGAAGCCTTTTCCAACCCCTCTTAATTCGAGTTCTTTCCCTCTGTTAATTATCACCTATTTATCCTCCAAATCACTTGATTGTACACACCTGTTTGCATACTGTCTCTCCCATTAGACTGTGATCTCTCAAGGGCAGGGACTGTCTTTTGCCTTTCCTTGTGATCCCAGTGCTTAGCACAGTTCCTGGCACATAGTAGGAACTTAATCAATGTTTACTGACTGAGTGACAGGAGAAAAAGGAGAGAATATTGCCATGAAAACACAAAGAAAAGTGAGTATACAGGAGGGAAGGGTGGCCAACACTATTAAATGCCTCACCACCATATTTTGCTCATTGCTTACAGATCTTCCACAGAGATAAATGTAAAAAACATGAAAAAACCAAGCTCCCTAGACCTCAGAATGTGATTGACCTTCCATATTTTTCCTTTTAATGCCTCTTCCTATCCTACAGTTTGTCCATCTAGAAATTTTATTGCTTCCCATGACCTATAATTAAATTTCAGAGATTTGGTCAAACTAGTTGAAAAGCATGTGAATATTAGCAGTGAGACAAATCTGAACCAAGATTTGGTGGGTCAGCAAAATGCCCAAATAGAGTATAAATCTGGAATATTATCTAGAAGAAAAGGCAGTGTCAGTCAAAAAGGCATCATTGGTTGCCCCTTCCCTACCTGTCATGAAAGAAATTGTTGTTTGTCCTTTATTCTCAAAGAGGACCATGACTTCCTCAGACTTCTGAGCCATCAGGGCTGGAACAATGATCAGGTGTGGCTTGGGCTGGGACTTATTGTTGGCCAATCAATGAGAGCCACAGTGATTTGATTTAAAGCATGGTCCTTAAGAAAGAAATCTACCCTTAAATCCCAAGATATCTTATGAGGTTTCAAGGATCAAAAATTTGCATTCCTTTGGGCAGAGAATCCATGGGTATGGGTATTATACCCTAAATGGTTGGAGGAGAGGAGAGGAGGGGAGAGGAGGGGAGAGAAGGGGAGAGGAGAGAGAGGAGAATGTGCAATATATAAGAGCATTTTATTTTGTGAACCCCCAAGAAAGGCTTGTCATGGTTTGAGGCAGTCTTGGGTAAGTACACACTGGAAACAATTATGATTCCCTTACTCATATGTTTAATTTTTTTTTACCAGACAGCCATAAGATACTATAGTTTGAAACATGATAATTAATCAAATATCAGAACAAATAAAGTGATAAAAAACCATTGTCATATGTACATGAGGAATATGATTTTCCACTGGTTATCACAATACTAGCAGGGGAAAATGTATACACAGAAAACACACATGAATGGAAGGCACATACATAGGAAACATATATGGTTGTGGTATATTTGTGGAACAAAAGAGCACAAATAAGGAAACAAGTCAAGACACATATATAGGGACCAGCACACAAACATGATCTGAGTATCTCATGCCTCAAACACTGAAGGGCTGTCAGTGTTCTCTGGTTATGGAAACATGTCACTCTCTGCTAAGCATTGTCTTCTCTCTGATGGGCATCTCTATTCACTGAGCTGCTCTTTGTTGCCTCTTTGTGCTCTTCTATTAAGATATAGTAGCCAGAGGTTTTCTGGGGTTATAAGTCACCATGCCTAGCTAAGGACGGCCAAGAAAAACATCCAAAGTACCATCAATCTAAAATTGTCTCTTCTTTTTAAATGAGTCCATACTAATTTGAAGTCTATGGTATTCCCAATCAACTGACAGGGTTAAAAAAAAAAACCTCTGTAAAAGCTGTTTAACCAATGAGGTTTTTAATTCCCCCCAAACCCATTTTGGGGGTTCTGCTAAAAAACTTTTTTAAGAGTAGTTCTATAGATTATAGGGCAACAAAGCCAACCTTGCTTTGCTCTTTTGATTGACATATAAATGAAACTGAGCTAAACCAAAAGTTAAGTGAGGAAGGCAAGATCATTGCTCCTTCTTGTCCATATCAATCAATTAATCCACATGGATTCATCAAACACCAACTATGTGTCAACCACTACACTAATGGTTAGGGATACAAAAAGACAAAAACAGTCCCTGCCCTCAAAGAACTACTATTTTTGGCTTAATTGTGTATATCCGCCAGTAACAATGAAAACAATCACTGTAACAACAATTTTTGGCCTTCATACTGTATATGCACAGGCCAACTAGTCCAAATCTTTCATTTTAGAGATGAGAAACTAAAGTCCATAGAATTTAAATGACTTAACCCAAGATCCCAGAGGTAGTACATAGTACAAAAACTCACTGTCTCTCTACACATTAATAAAGAAATAAGAAAAAAACTATATTTAGCCACTCACATACCAAATTAGATTACTTGCGAGCACAAAAACTTTGGTAATGGACCTTATCAGGTCTCATCATGTGTGAGGAGTATATGGACCCACTGAATATATTCCAAAAAATCCCTTTTTTCTTAAAAATCCAAATCATTTGGACTATAGCCATGCCTCTTCTATGTGCCTGAGCTTGTTTGCCAAATGGGCAGACATAACAAAAACCAGATGTCACAGCTTAGCAAAATTGTACTATAAGGCATCACTACAGTAGCAAAGAGAAATGGTTCTTAAGAAAATAAGTGACAAGGTGATTATAAACTGATTAAACACACACACACATGCATGCACACATATGTGCGCACACACACCCACACATACACACACACACACACAAACAGGAATGCAGAGTATTCGGTACAATTTCAAATGCTTGTCTCCAGGCTTGTCATTTCAGATAAGCCAGGTTATCTGAGAGAATTTCCAAATTGAACAAGGCTTAGAAGCAAATCCTATACTTAGACTTGTAGAAAAGTAGCTGTCTTTCAAAGAATAGGCAGGCACTATGCCTCATTGAGTGTCAGCCTTTGCTCTTAGTTCCTAAAGCAGCCACATCAGATTCATTACTGAGCTCTGCCTTTTCCCTCAGGTGAAAATCATTTCTGTTTGTGTCATCAAAATTAAATTAGAATATAGATTAGATTTAGAGATGTAAAGGACCACACAGGCCATCTAATCCAACTCCCTTGTTTTACAGATGAGAAACTGAGGCCCAGAAAGTTTAAGCAATTTGCCCAAGGTCAATTGTACTGTGCCAAATTGCCACTCCCACAATCTTAAGTAAAACTCATCTTTCTTAAGGTAACTTCTCCTGTAGAATTTTAAGCCATAGAATCCTATCTATCCTTTCTCTGAATTATTTGAAAACTCTCCCAAAATACTTGCATATTGGGTTGCATCCATAATCTGTTTTTTCCTCTCTGTTACATATTCTTAAACAGCCTGGTCATCTCCTCAAGGTTCCTGTCACTTTTACCTTAGCAACCAGCTCTCCCCTTTGGGCCAGAATGAGATTCTGAATGGCAGTTCCCACCATTGCTTACTCTTTTGAAGATTTAAATGATTAGCAATGCAAGTAATGAATATTTCAGATGCTCTGATTTTACCAGAGAGAGCCATCTGGAGAGTTCAAGTTTTCCATCCCTACTCTACCATGCCTTCATGCCAACTATGTGATCTGTTCCCAGAAGTTGTCATCCATTTTATCCTTCTGACTATGTTAGGTGACCTGTGAGTGCAGGGGGCTTGGTAATCAGCCTACTCCAGTTTCCTCATGTCCAAGAACTATTCAAAGAGATCTTTTATTCTTCAAAGTCCTAGTCATTTTGGTCTATAACCCATGGTAGGCACTTAATAATACTCGTTGAATTGAATTGGCTGAGTAGCCTGTTGTATACTCTCACTACAATGCAGCTTTTTTTTTCTTTCCTCCTAAATACCTCCCACCAAACTTCCCCTATCTTGTACATCAGAAATGTCAGACACGTGTCCCATCCTCCACTTGTGTAGCCAAAACTAAATTAAAATGTAATCTGGAAACATTTAGCAAAATAAAATAAAAACAATCATAATCTGTTGTGTTCTAAGTCAATATATGGTCTGGTGTGCCCCTCTCTATTCGAGTTTGATACCGTTATGGTACATGAATAGCTATCATTGCTTTTTTCCTAGTGAATTCCTTTGGAACTCAGGATATTTAGCCTATAGAGGAAAAGCCTTAGGGGGAACACCCAGTATTTGAAGGGCAATCTCTGAAAAAGAAATATTTTATTTTTTCTACATGCCCCCAGAAGGGAAGAACTAGGAGCAGTGCATGTAGCTGCAAAGAAGAAGTGTATGACTGATTGAAAAAAAACTTTCCAAAAATCAGAGCCTTTAACAAGTAGGTACAAAAGGGGTCATGAGGACAACCTCAAATGGTATTAGGAGAATATGGTCAGCAACATATATGTTAAAATGAAGGGCTTCCTTGGCAGGGGTGAGGAGGAAGCAGAGAGAAAGGGAGAAGTTAGTGGGAAGTGATAAATGTGCAAAAATGATACGAGAAAACAAAAATAAAAGCACGAAATAACACAAATGAAAGGAGTAATTCCATCACTACATTACTAAATTTATATGTATGCATGACATATATATATAATATTATATTATATATATATATATATTTAGCATATTTTACGTGGAGTGTTCCAAGACAGTGCAGGTTTAAGCTACTAAATGCTTTAAGCCAGGAGTGGGGAACCTGTGGCCTCAAGGCCACATGTGGCCCTCTAGGTCCTCACATTCAGTCCTTTGAATCCAAACTTCACAGAACAAATTTCCTTAATTAAAAGATTTGCTGTAAAACTTGGACTTAGCCAAAAGACTGTACCCAAGGACCTAAAAGACCACATGTGGCCTCAAGGCCTCAGATTCCCCACACCTGCTTTAAGCTATTAAAACTTAGAACTTCACACAAATAAAGCCAGATCTAAGCAACTGGAGAAATATTAATTGTTCATGGGTTGGCTGAGCCAACATAATAAAAATTGCAATACTGCCTACATTATTCACTTATTCAGTAGCATACCAACCAAACTACCAAAGAATTATTTCATAGGGATAGAAAAAAATAACAATTCATATGGAGGAACAAGGCCAAGAATATTAAGGAAATCAATGAAAAAAAATTGAGGAAAGCAGCCTAGCAATGCCAGATCTCAAAACTGTACTTCAGAGTGGTAATCACCAAAACTATCCAGTACTGGATAGAAAAATATAATGATTAATCAATGGAATGATTAGGTATAGACATAAATGACCACAGTAATTTAGTGTTGACAAACTCAAAGATACTAGCTATTGGTGTAAAAATTCGCTGTTTAACAAAAAATACTGGGAAAATTAGCAAGCAGTCTGGCCAAAACTAGGCATAGACCAATATCTCATAC
Source organism: Trichosurus vulpecula (assembly GCF_011100635.1). Taxonomy (NCBI): domain Eukaryota; kingdom Metazoa; phylum Chordata; class Mammalia; order Diprotodontia; family Phalangeridae; genus Trichosurus; species Trichosurus vulpecula. Next base: position 310,752,078 of record NC_050573.1, on the reverse strand, counting down.
TGTATACCAAGATGAACTCAAAATGGCAACATGATTTAAACATAAAGGGTGATATAAAGCAAATTGAGAAAGCATTGAAAAAATATGTCTCAGATATTTGGAAAAGGAAAAGTTCATGTCTGAGTAAGAAGAACTAAAGAGAATGGCAGGAGGAGATGAAATGGATAATTCTGATTATGTTAAAAATGTTTTATGGGAAAATGCAGTCAAAATTAGAAAGAAAGCAGGGAACCAGGAGGAAATTTTTTTTTAAATTTATTTAACATATTAGTTTCAGCATTGATTTTCACAAGAGTTTGGATTATAAATTTTCTCCCCATTTCTACCCTCCCCCCCACTCCAAGATCGCATATATTCTGGTTGCCCTGTTTCCCAGTCAGCACTCCCCTCTGTCACCCCACTCCCCTCCCATCCCCTTTTCCCTTCCTTTCTTATAGGGCAAGATAAATTTTACACCCATTGCCTGTGTATCTTATTTCTTGTTGCATGCAAAAACATTTTGTTTGTTTTTGAACATCTGTTTTTAAAACTTTGATTTCCAAATTCTCTCCCCTCTTCCCTTCCCCACCCACCCATCCCTAAGAAGCTCAAGCAATTCAACATAGGCCACATGTGTATCATTATGTAGAACCCTTCCACAATACTCTGTTGTGAAAGACTAACTATATTTGCTCCTGCCCAACCCATCCCCCTTTATTGAATTTTCTCCCTTGACCCTGTCCTCCTTTCAAAAGTGTTTGTTTTTGACTACCTGCACCCCCATCTGCCCTCCCTCCATCATCCCCCCCATTTTTTTATCTTCTTCCCTCTTCTTTCCTGTGGGGTAAGATTCCAAATTGGGTATGTATGGTATTCCCTCCTTAGGCCAAATCTGATGAGAGCAATGTTCACTCATTACCCCCCTCATCCGCCCTCTCCCCTCCTCCCAACAGAACTGCTTCCTCTTGCCACCTTTATGGGAGATAGTCCATCCCATTCTATCTCTCCTTATCTCCCTCTCTCAGTATGTTCCTCTCTCATCCCTTAATTTGATTTATTTCTTTTAGATATCTTCCCTTCATCTTCAACTCACCCTGTGTCTGCTCTCTCCCTCTCTCTCTCTCTCTCTCTCTCACTCTCTCTCTCTCTCTCTCTCTCCTCTCTCTCTCTCTCTCTATATATATATATATATATATATATATAATATATATATATATACACATACACTACATAGATATATACATACATACACATTCACCCATATATATACATAAACATATATGTATGCATATTCCATTCAGCTACCCTAATACTGAGGTCTCATGAATCATACACATCATCTTTCCATGTAGGAATGTCAACAAAACAGTTCACCTTTAGTAAGTCCCTTGCAATTTCTTTTTCTTGTCTTTTTCTTGATTACCTTTTCATGCTTCTCTTGATTCTTGTGTTTGAAAGTCAAATTTTCTATTCAGTTCTGGTCTTTTCACTGAGAAAGCTTGAAAGTCCTCTATTTTATTGAAAATCCATATTTTGCCTTGGAGCATGATACTCAGTTTGCTGGGTAGGTGATTCGAGGTTTTAATCCTAGCTCCATTGACCTCCGGATATCGTATTCCAAGCCCTTCGATCTCTTAATGCAGAGGCTGCCAGATCTTGGGTTATTCTGATTGGGTTTCCACAATACTCAAATTGTTTCTTTCTGGCTGCTTGCATCACTTTCTCCTTGATCTGGGAGCTCTGGAATTTGGCGACAATATTCCTGGGAGATTTCTTTTGGGATCTTTTTGAGGAGGTGATTGATGGATTCTTTCAATTTCTATTTTGCCCTGTGGCTCTAGAATATCAGGGCAGTTCTCCTTGATAATTTCTTGAAGATGATATCTAGGCTCTTTTTTTGATCATGGCTTTCAGGTAGTCCAATAATTTTTATATTATCTCTCCTGGGTCTATTTTCCAGGTCAGTGGTTTTTCCAATGAGATATTTGACATTATCTTCCATTTTTTCATTCCTTTGTTTCTGTTTTATAATATCTTGGTTTCTCATAAAATCACTAGCTTCCACTTGCTCCAATCTAATTTTTAAAGTAGTATTTTCTTCAGTGGTTTTTTTGGACCTCCTTTTCCATTTGGCTAATTCTGCCTTTCAAGGCATTCTTCTCCTCATTGGCTTTTTGGAGCTCTTTTGCCATCTGAGTTAATCTGTTTTTTAAGGTGTTGTTTTCTTCAGTGTACTTTTCGGTATTTTTTTGGTTCTCCTTTAGCAAGTCATTGACTTGTTTTTCATGGTTTTCTCACATCCTTCTCATTTCTTTTCCCAATTTTTCCTCTACTTCTCTAACTTGCTTTTCCAAATCCTTTTTGAGCTCTTCCATGGCCTGGGACCAGTTCATGTTTTTCTTGGAGGCTGTTGGTGTAGGCTCTTGCACTTTATTGACTTCTTTAGGCTGTATGTTTTGGTCTTCTTTGTCAGCAAAGAAAGAATGCAAAGTCTGAGACAGAATCTCAGTGCGTTTTTGCTGCCTGGCCATATTCCCAGCCAACTAACTTGACCTTTGAGTTTTTCAGTGGGGTATGACTGCTTGTAGACTACAGAGTTCTATGTTCCACGTTTGGGGGGCAGGTGCCAGCTCTGCCACACCAACACTGCTCCTTACCCAACCCCCAACCTGGACTGGGCTTAGATCTTCAGCAGGCCATGCACTCCTGCTCTGATCTGCCTCTTAATTCCTCAGGATGAAATTTTACAGAAAATTTCTCTGATAAAGGTCTCTTTTCTGAAATATATAGAGAACTAAACTAAATTTTGTTTTAAAAAATAAAAATAAGAACCATTCATGAAATGATAAGTCATCAAAGGATATGAACAGGCAATTTTTGGAAGATGAAAAAAAAGCTACCAATAGTCATATGAAAAAATGCTCCAAATCAATAAATAAAACAATGCAAATTAAAACAACTCTAAGGCACCACTTCATACACATCAGATTGGCTAATATGACAGAAAAGGAAAGTAACAAATGTTGTAAGGGGATGTGAAACAATGGGTACAATAATACATTATTGATGAAGTTGTGAACTAGTCCTATCAGTCTGGAGAACAATTTGAAACTGTGTTAATAGGGCTATAAAATTGTGCATACTCTTTACCCAGCAATATCACTCTAAATCTAAACCCTAAAGAGATCAAAGAAAAAGAAAAAGGGTCTATAGGTACAAAAATATTTACAGCAGCTCTTTCTATTGTGGAAAAGTTTTGGAAACTGAGGGTATGCCCATCAATTGGGGAATGGATGAACAAGTTGTGGTATGCGATTGTGATAAAATACTATTGTGTTGTAAGAAATGATGAAGGGAATAATTTTAGAAAAACCTGAGAAGATTAATATGAGCTGATGCAAAATGAAGAGAGCAGAACTAGGAGTACAAATAGCAATATTGTAACAATATTCAACTGTGAAAGACTTAGCTACTTAGATCAATATAATGATCCATCACAATTCCAAAGGATTGGTAACCAAAAAAAAAATGCTATCCATCTCCAGAAAGAGAACTGAGGAACATTACAGACCAAAACATATTGGTTTTTACTTTCTTTATTTTTCTTGCTTTTTTCTTTGCAACATAGCTAATTTGGAAATATATTTTGCATGACTTCATATGTGTAATGGGTATAGTATTTCTTCTCTTTTCAGTGGGTGGGAGAAAGCATCAGGGGAGGGAGAGAATTTGGAACTGAAAATAAATTTTTAAATGTTTTTAAAACATAGAATTCCACTAAGACTTGGGATACCTTGGATATACATATATGTATATGTACATATATACTTATATTTAGATGTATATTTGTATGTTTTTATGTATTTCTTTTTAAAAATTACAAACAGAATTTCATAGTTTTCATACATTTTTCCTTCTTGATTTTCTTTGTATTTTGAGGTACTTTTGCTTGTTGATGATTGTTATATTTTTAAAGAGTTAGAGAGGGGTAATGGCTTCAGTTTCATTGGAAGTCTTCGAGAAAGTACTAGAGGCTGACTTCATAGGCATGTTGGAGATGAGATTCTTTTTTTAAAGTATGATTTGTACGAAACAATAATTAAGTTTTTTCCCAACTCTAAAATTCTGAAACTGTGAAGAAGTTATATCATTCATTGCCTCATTCCAGTTATGAGTGGTATCTCACTGTGTCTCAGTGACACTGAGGGCATTGGGCTTACCTGTTTGTGTTAAAATTCTTTGGTTCTTTCTTTTACTACCCATTTACTACCCAGTTACTACCTATTCTTTATATGTAACATATAACATCTGAGGCCATGAGCATTATTACTAACTTTATTTTTTGATGAATATTGGCCTCTCAACTCATATTTTTTCTTTTGTTGTACCTAATGCCTTTTTGTCAAATTTGTATTTGTGGATGTGCATGGGCAGTTTTATCCTTCCCAGTTTAAAGCCATCTTATTAAGATCCACAATTCTCTAGCCAAATATACTCTTCTTGAGCCTCATTAGATATATTCCATTCCCTGCAAGGTGCCCATTATTACTATATCTTAAGCCCTGGACTGCAAAATCAAAATTACATTTTCCAACTCCATTTTGTTAAGAAGCTAACACCTTTTTATTTGATTTTTTGTCCAAAGCTACTATCTTCTTTTAGTTGACAAATAATTAAAACCCCATTTGGTTCTGGAAGGTCTTCATTTCCCTTCCGCAGGCACAGGACTTTTTAATTCCTAGAGTTCCTTCCATTTTCCTTCAGGCAGGTTCATTTGTTCTACATGAATCACCAGAAGTGGGCACTGGTCATCAGGTTTGACAAGTTTTAAGGGGATCTCCATCATAGACTAGCTATGCCCTGGGAAGAACAAATTTTCATATCAAGGTGATCAAAGACCACCATACTTCTCCTTAGCAGGGAGTTACCACATCTCATCTCTTCTTCCTGTGACCAGATATTTTGTCTCTTGTTGGCACCTGTTGATCTTTGCCATGACTCTAAGAAGTTGAAGATTCTTGACCTCAATTCCTGATGAAAGAACCTAGATCCATGATATGTAGCTCCAGGAACTTTGTGGTCCTTTCCATTCCTGCTCTAATCCCTGCCCCATCTTTAAATTCACCTCAATCTTTTCCCCTCTCATTCTCTTTCTTGATAAGCCGTAGAGTCAAGACTATTTATTCCTCAAACCTTTTTGCCGTGTTCTCTACCAAGGAAACCAACATGTATTTTTAGCTTCACTGGATTTAGGTACGAAAGAGAGCTCATAAAGGTCAGCTACTACAACCCTTTCATTTTACCAGTGAAATTGAAGCCCAGAAAAGTTGCCACTTGCTAAAGTCACAGAGGTGGTGAATAGAAGAACCATAATTCAAACCCAGATTCTTGGATTCGATATTCAATTTAATTAAACAAATATTTATTAAACATTTCCTATTAAGCATATGTGCAAGGCACTATGTTAGGGAAGGAGTTAAAGACCAAAACGAAAAACATCTTTGCCTTCAGGGAGCCTACCTTTTGCATACATGTGCTAATACACTATGGAAGAATAAATATATCATGTTTTCTGCAACTCACTTGACTATTCTCATCGACCTGAATGCTCGATGAAGGTGAGACCTTCTGACCTCTGCTATTCTGACTACTAAACTTTCATGCTAATTGCTTTGGCAGCTGTTGTTTACTACGCCAGTGGCTTTGTCACTTTAGGATCTTGCTTGAGGACCTTCTATAATTTGTATATTCTTCATAACTGTCTTTCTTTGTGACAATAAAATATCCCATTGAATTGATATATCATGATCTGTGGAGCCATTCTCAAACATTGTGTACTTAGATAATTCCCAGGGTTTTTTTTTAAGATTTTAAGGAGTACAACAAAAAAGATTTTCATAAAAAAATTAAGTTCTTAATTATTTCCTTTGGATATATCATATTCCTAACAGTGAGATTGTTAGGTCAAAGGGTACCACTAGTATTATGACTCTTGTTGTGAATTGCCAGATTCTTTTCCAGAAAGACTGGACTAATTTGCATAATCACCAGTAACCTGTGCATACTTGTTTTTTCCCAGAGCCCCAAAAGCATTGAAATTTATCATTTTTATTTATTCTTGCTAGTTTAATAGGTATGAGGCAGTAGCAGTGAGAATTTTTTTCCTCTAATGGGGAAAAAGTTGAACACAATATAAATCAGGAGGGAAACCAACTTTGATATTTTAATTTATGAACTCAAAATAACAGGCAAAGGTGAACCTAACTTCCTAAAATGAAATTCAACTCAAGTGTCACTTCCTCCATGAACCCTTCCCTAATCACTCCACCTAGTAGGGAGACTCTCTGCTTTTCCAAATATTCCTAGAACTTTGCTCTCCTTCCCTCCCCTTTACTCCCTACTCTCTGACATACTGTCTTGCTTATACACTGTGTGCTACCAGAACCACATAAGCCCCTTGAAAGTAGTGGCTGTTTTGTTGTTTGTTTCTTTATTTTATGTCTCCAGAGTCTAGCATAGGGCCTTGCAAGTAGCACACTTAGTAAATATTTATTAAAATTAAAATTGATGTTTGGTTGACTGATGGCAGAAGAGTTTTAACCTTGGATCAGTGGTCACTTTGGAGTCCAGCAAGGAAAGATTGTGACCCAAGTTATAAGCTGGCTTTAGAGCTATTTCCTTTGTCAGTGACCCAAGAGGGAAAACTGCAGATCTTAGCAGGTAATTTAACTTCGCCAGGTTCTTCTATAGTGCTCAAACAATTCCTATAGAGCTAGTTTGTCTTCTTAGTAAGCAGTCTTAGCTGCATTTGATTTCTTTGAAGATCCCAGCAAAAGGGAGGCCAATCCCTTCTGGCAAACAAGATGGGATGTCATGGTCCTACATTTGATTTTCTCCCTCTGTGATTCTTCCTTAACTTTGAGGCTAGGCTACACCTAAAATGTGAATGAATCAACTGCTTAAACAAGTAACTAAATACAAATTGAAGAAGATATTTAAAAATTCCTAAACTAAAACTTATAATTTAAAAAATGCATTCAAGGAAAGCAGCATGATGCAGTAGGAAGCCCTGGACTTGGCATCAGAGGACATGGAATCAGATCCTAATTCTGTTCTTTCTTTAATACCTGTGTGACCTTGTGTTGTCTCTTAAACTCTCCAGAACTCAGTTCCTTCGTGGGGAAAATGAAAGGGTTTGACTAGATGATCTGTAAGGTCTCTTCTGGCTCAAAACCTTTGTATCTTTTAGATGGAATGTTTTAAATTCTCTTATTTTTGTCAGGGAGGCAATCTAGTGTTAAGGATCTGTTTTCCATCCTCTCCTGTCTATTCAAACAACGGTGAAATGGGAACTGTTTTGTTTACAAAATTTGATGCTCATGAGAGTGAATGAATACTCCCACTGGAAAGCAAATGGGGTCCTAAACAACCCAACAAGTGCTCTGCTCCTGTCCTTCTTGTCTTTGGTTTCTTTGCAAGCAGCTGTCAATCTGTCAGTTGTGCCAAGAGAAGTAGAGAAGAGCTGCTGTGTTGTGAGAGGGATAATGACCAGTGTTTCTATTTCCCATTTAAGTGTATATTTTTATAATGTAGTAGGGAAGTGGCCACTTAGGCAGGGTTGATATAGGTTCTGCTTCCAAACATGCCATGCCATAAATTCAATCCATAGTAGTTTGGTCACAGTCCCTTGGGGAAATATGTCCATTTGATCATTTTGACATCAAAACCCTTCCGTGTTGTGAGTGGATTAGAATGTGTATACTTGTTCATTTTGCTAGGAATGATGGTTACCATTCCCAAGGTTATGTACTCTAAAAGTAACAAGATGGAACAAGGGATAGAGTGCTGGGTCTGGAGTCAGGAAGACTCTGGTACAAAACTTGCCTCAAACACTAGATATTGAACTTTGGCCGAGTCCCTTAACCTCTGTCTCAACTGTTGTTATTGAGTCATCTCAGTAGTGTACAGCTCTTCCCATTTGGGATTTTCTTGGCAAAGATACTAGTGTGGCTTGTCATTTCCTTCTCTGACACATTTAATAGATGAGGAACTGAGGTAAATTGGATTAAATGACTTGCTAAGCGTCACCCAGATAGTAAGTGTGGGAGACCAGATTTGAACTCCAAGAGATGAGCCTTCATGATTCCAAATCCATTCCTCTATCCACTGTATCACTGAACTGCCTCAATTGTAAAATGTAGAGAATAATAGCACCTGCCTCGAAAAGTTGTTGTGAGGATCAAATGATACAATATTCATAAAACACTAAGCATATTGCCTAACATATAGTAGATTATTAATAAATGCTTGTTCCCTTATTCCTTATATTTGACAGTACTAGAAGAATCCAAAGATTCAAGCTCTGTATCATTCTCCATTCTCTCTCTCTCTCCCTCCCTCCCTCTCTCTCTCTCCCTCCATATATACAAATACATGTATATATATACAAGCATCATAGTAGGAATAGTAGTAGTAATAACTCATATTCCTGTAGCATGTTAGAGTTTACAAAAAACTTTTATGTATAGACATATTCATATATATCACCATGTATATGTATATGTTGAGTTTTCCAACATTATAGATGTCTTTTATGGTTATATCTCAGCTTAATTTTAACTTTATTCACTTTTAATTCCTCAATATGCAAACATAGTTGCATCAAATTTGATTCAGTGTTTAAATTTGCTTGACATTAAACATGATTGTATGCTTCAGCTGTCTCTTTGTGTAGATTATTTCAAAAATGGAACTGATTCCAAAATTAAACAGGTTTAAGTATTCAGTCAATTTATTCGATCTGCATTTTAGAGGCTTCTGTGGAGAAATTATAATTACTCTTTGCTGCTCATAGTTTCTTAGTAATTTACTTAAAGGTGTTTTAAGTTGGCAAAGCCAGATGTAGAATCTCATTTCAAGAAGCCTTTTTTGGAGGTTGCATATAGTTTTCTGGTATGTATGGAGGTTGTGTTTTGTTTTTATTTTAAGAATGACCATACTCTAGTATATTTGACAGACAAGTAAGGACATGAGATTAAAAGAGAAGCAGATTTACTGTTGCAAAAAGAGAACTGGAGTGAGAGTCAGAGAACCTGGGTTCAAATCCTAGCTCTGGTGCTTACTATCTCCATGGTCATAGGCAAGTCACTTCCAAACCTCACTGCTTAAGCTACTAAATAACTCCAAATTTGACAGTCATTTGTATGCAGGCAAAATGTGCCCAGATTTCTGAAAGATAACATATGTTAAATTGTCTTTGATACTTGACACAATAAATACAACACTCATTGGAACAAATTTTCAAATGACACATTTTCCTCATCTAAATTCTAATTTCCTCATCTAAAAATGAAGCTGTTGAATTAGTTGATCTCTAAGACTCCTTCCATCTAGAAATCCATGATATCCTATTAACTATTTTTTTCTAACAGCATTACCAGAAAGATAGAAGTGAACAAGCATATAGTTGCTGTGAGTTAAGGTCAAAATAATATGTGAGCTATGAAGTTAATTTCAATGTAGAAATATAAAAACTTTAAATTCTAGAATTGCAAGTTTAGGACTTCATAAAATTCTCCATTCCTGGAGTTTGTGGAATTAATGTTCTTACTAGGTCATAGTGAGAATTGAAAAGCTGTACATTAAATATTGAAAAGCCAAACAATATACTTCTTTCCACAATTCCACATTGGCTTGATTAAGTGAAATTCTATTTTATACATAATAGCCATGATTAACAGTAAAGTAATATGTTTAGCTTGTTTTTATTGAAAATAAATGACTTATTTACATTTAAAATTGGCTGTTGCTCATGCACAGTCATTTTTATCATTTCATAGTTACTATTAACATAGATCTGTTTACACCATCTAGGAATATCACAAATTAGTAAATGACAAGCATGTAGCTTCCAAAAGGTGCCCAGATTTCTGAAGGATAACTTATGTACTAAATCGTCTTTGATACTTGACATCATATTTGACACCACAAATACAAATATGTAGTGGAAAAATTTTCAAGTGACACATTTTAACAATGAGCTAACTCTAAAAGAAACTATTAAAATCCAGTAATAAAGCACAAGAAAATAAAAGCCAGAGAAAAACGTAATTTATAAGTAGCCCAATGCAAACAGTAGATGTCATAGAATGTATCATACAACCCACACTCATATTCGTGTCTGCTCACATTTAGGAATGCTTAGTTTAAAAATGAAGGAATCTCAAGTTTCATTACCCAATGTGAGTATTGAATCTCTGAGATCAATTTGGAACTCAATGTTTCACTGTGCATCTTTATATAGATACTGAGAACCAAAATAGTGAGTCCTCTTACCTCTGGTATCTCAGATTCAGGTGCCCTGGAGTACTCTATCTAGCATTAAAAGGGAAATAGGCTATGTCCAAGTTCCAAAACTGATGACTCTGATGTTTAAATACAAGTTCACAAGAAAAGGGACAGCAAAGCCTAAAATTACTACATGATCTTTTAAACACAAACCTGTGCCCATGTCACAAATTTTAAAATGCAAACTCTTGGTATAGTTATTTTCATAGCAATAAATTATATGTACTTATGTGTGTATATAAGATTATATGTGTTACATAATAGGAACTAAAGAAGAAAAAGTTTATAGAGAAATACATAATGGAAAAGAAAGAAGAAAATATATGTGTATGTGTATTGTATACATTTTTTTCTTCTTTCTCTCCCAGATCAATACATTTAGCTTCTGATGAGCTATGCTTCATTTGCTTGCCATTCAACACTGCCAACTGCAGCCTGGCAGGACATGACCCCATTCCCAGTAGGAGACCTGCCACCTGGGTTAGTATAACAGAGCCACATGGCAATAGAGAACCTTGCCACTAGAAGCTGGACCACAGGCCAAACCCAGCTGGGGACATTATGCAATGATTTCAATAATCTGAGCCAAAGCTTTAGTCTTTAGCATAGTGTGACCAGAAGTTCTATATTAGGAAAAAAAAACAGGTCTTATATTTTGACTTCCAGGCCTTGAAAATATATTCATCCTAAATGTTACTCAATGACATATTTGGTATCAATTTCCTAGCTCCACAAGTCATCCTACTCTGATGTTCATGGTAGCTTGGAGAGGACCCTGCTATCTGGAAGGCTATACCAGCAAACTAAACTCTGGAAGGCCCTACCAAGTTAGAAAAGCTTTGAGAGCAGGCCTGGCAGGAGACAGTTTCTGTTGCCCATGGGCCAAACCAGCTGAGTATGGAGAAGTGCATCCCCCGAAGGGTAGCCACTAGGCAATGAGTTTTTTGGCCATGAAGACCAATAGAACAGATTTCCTACTCCAGCAGGTGATAATCTCCTTATGGAAAAAGATCATTATCTTCTCCTGTTTTTGCATGCTCTCCAGTATTTATCACTCTGCTGATCGCCTTGTAGTTGGTAGATAACTGAGGCATGGGTTGTCTCTTTCTAACTCATTGTCTAGAAAAACAAGAAAAACTGCACATATTCAGTAAACGACTGTTGAAATCAATCAATCATTAAGCATCTATAAAGTCTATGCTATACAATGGAAATCCAAAGATAAAAGTGACACAGTCTCAGCCCTCTAATACCTTATAATCAATCAAAATAGCCTGAGCTGACTTTCTCCTCCATCTTATTTTCCCCTCATTTCATCTCCCTCTAACAGTGAGATAGTGGATAAAGTGTGGAGTCAGGAAAAACCACGTTTAAATCCTGTGTCTAGCCCCACTAGCCATATTAACATCATCTCCCTCTTCCTCAGGGAACTCACTGAGACAGATCTACTAGTTTATAGATGGGTGGTAATGTGCCAATCATGGTTGTATGGACTTGTCTCCTCCCTCTTATTTCTTGCCAAATCACAGCCAGTAGCACCAGGGTAGGAGCATAACCTATGACCCCACTCTTCTTCCATCAACAAGCTCCAGGACTTGGCTCACTAGTACTCCTGTGAGGTTTTCCCTGTAACTATCTCTTCTGAAGTGAATTCTTACCATGAATCTGCAGGAGAGAACACAGGGAAAATAGTGGCCAGCCCTTCTTTTAATTAATATAAACACTCTTAGGAAAAAATACATTCCAGTACATCGAAAGAGCTAGTATTGTCAGAGGTAGTATGGAGAAGTGTGGAAAGAGCACTGGACTGGGAGTCAGAGGAACTGGGTTTTGAATCCTTTCTCTGCCATTTATTACCTGTGTGACCTTAAGCAAGTCATTTTAATTAGTAATTAATATTAATAATAATAACTAGTACTTATATAGGACTTTAAGGTTTGCAAAGTGCTTCACTCATCTGACCTCACCAACCTGTGAGGTAGGTGCTAATATTATCCCTATTTACAAATGAGGAAACTGAGGCAGGCACTGATTAAACAATTTGCCCAGGATCACACAGTCAGCAACTTAACCTCTCTGGGCCTCTATTTTTCAATCAATAAGTTAATAAGTATTTATTAACCACCAACTATATGCAAAACACGAAGTGCTGGGGATACAAAAAAGGCAAAAGACAATCCTTGCCATAAAGGAGATCACAATCTAGTTTTTTTTTAATTTTTCATAAGCAAGATAAGTATGTTTGGCTGTCTGATTACTTAGGTCCCTTTCTGCTCTGAAGAAATTATCTTGTTATTCTCTGAACTATCTGTTCCAATCCTCCGACCACTTAACCATTGGGGATATAGATACTTCTTGTACTCCTGTAGCTCACAACCCCTCCATGCCTTAGTAAATAATTTTCAGATTTACTGTTGCCATACAAAATTAGTCACCTGATGGGGAGCCAACTGGTTAGCAGCATCTCATAATTTGCTAGATAGGTCCTTAGAAAGGATGTGGGGCCATACCAGATGCTTCTTCAGTTCAGTAGGACCCACCAACTAATAAAGCTTATCTGCCACTGTTGTCACCTCCGTATCAGACTTCAGAGTAGAAGAAGACTCTAATAGAAAATATACAAATATACAAAGGGATACTTTCAGGTTCATTTTATATATGCATATATATACACATATATACATGTGTATATGTATATATATATATACACACACACATTTACATACATATACATGTACATACATATATACATATATATACACATATATATCAATGAATCTGAGATCTTCATACACATTTAGAGAGAATTAGTTCTCCTTCCTTATCTTCCTGTGATCTTGAAATCAGCCAACCAAGTCCTATCTGAATAAGATGCTAAATTAAATTCTAGTTTTCTCTCTGATAGAGATGCCCTTCAGCAAGGCTTGAGGTAAGTCAATGTTCTCCAATCTGCCACCCCACTGCTCTAACATGCTTCCCCAACCTAGCCCCAAGGTCCTCCAAACTACAGTGAATATCTTCTCTTTGAGTTCCCCAGTGGGATTGAGTAAGAAGCTTATGGCCACCTCCCTCAATCAGCCTAGACTTACTTGCAATTAACCTGCAGGAGTTTTAGCTTTCACAGGATAAGAGCTTCACAAACTTAGATCTGGAAGGAATCTTTGAGATGATCTTGAAGCAAGAAGTGAGACTCAGAGAAGTTACCTGAGGTCACATTGTTGATATCCTTGGAACTCCAACCCAGGATTTCTGTCTCCAAATTCCAGTTCTCTTCCCATTATACCACACTATTTGAACCCTATCTTGCTAAATAAAAAAGCTCCTTCCTTATCTGTATTCACAATGTTTCTCTTCCAGACTCATACCTCTTTCCCTAACCTGACAATTGCTTCCTTTTTTCTCCTAGTGGTCCCAGTGACTCTGGTCCCTGAATTATAAATTAAGATCAAAGAATTTAGAGTTAGGAAGGACCTTCATTTTACAGATAAGGAAACTGAGGCCCCAAGAATTTAAATGATTTGCCCAAGCTCATTTTAGTAGCAAATGACAAAAAGTTTGATTTGAAACCAGGCTGCTTTCCATTCCACCACGTCTTTGTGGGATATAAATAATATCTGAGTATCCTTGGCTCATAGATCTGGATCTGGAAAGGACTTCAGAGGCCATCAAGTTCAACACTACAGCCTTGAAAGTTTAAGTGACTGGCCCAAGATCACACAAGTAGTAACAGAAGCAGATTTAAACCCAAGTCCAGAAGCAGTGCTCTTTCTACCATACACGCCCATTTTCAGTAAAGCTGCTCGTTCCACCAACTCCTCTAAAATGATTTCCTCACCCATTGCTTTTTTTAAAGTTATACGACCTGAGATTTGTAAAAATAGGCTTCTCCTGAATTTACTATTCACATGCTCCTCCCAGACCCTGGGTGATCTCTCAACAGGATAACTTCTTTTTCTTATATTGTGCTTGATGACAGACCTTCACCGGCTTTCATATCAGAGATGGGAAAAAATTCCCATTAGAGCTCAACAAATAATAGGTACCTGGCCCTAGCTCTTGTCCTGGCCTTGGCTAAAGTGCATGTTCCAATCACCTCTCTGCTCTCAAATTGCTAAGTTCATTCTCCTATACCTCCTAATCTATTCTCCTGCACACCTACCTCCTACAAATAGAAAAGTGGTTTCCTAGAATCTAAGCTCACCTCAAACTTAAAATAAATGTCACCAAACAACTTCACCCTCCAAGGACAGGATATACCATCAGACAGTCCTATGATTTTTTTTTAAAACTCAGTTTTAAAACCTCAGTTTTTAAAATCCACATCTGTGGGTAATATGACCTATAGAAGAGATAAGTCAAGAGCTATTTCCTTTCTACTTTGCTTAAGCTGTATCCCACATGTGTTCCCCAAACTCCCTACTCTAGAAACGAATCCCCAGCAAATCCCTCGAAGATAAAGCCCAAGCATTTACAAATTTGTATGATGAATAATGGTGTGACATGTGATTATCCTTTTTGGTGCTTTAAGCCAAAGTCATGAAGGCTGGAAGATGGAAACCATCTAATAATTCAATGCTGTATTAACCTGGGGTCTGCCTTAGACAGAAGAATAGGGTAGCAGGGGAAAAGTCACAGATCTGGAAAATAATATGATATAAGGGTTTTTATTGAACAGATAAAAGGGGGGTTTATCTAAGACCAGAAAACTTTATGCTTTGAGGTGTCAAATACAAGTTATGAAGAAGCCATATTGGAAGTCTGACTTTGCTACTGACTGCTTGTCTAACCTTGGACAAGTCACTTAACCCTGCTTGGCTTCAGTTTCATTACCTGTAAAATGAGGATGTTGTACTAGATAGTTTCAAATTTTCTTTCCAGATTGAATTCCCATTGATGCTATGATGCTAAGCACATAGATTGCACTTATTGGTGGTGGGAAATGGAAGTGTTTTCTTAAATCAATATTTGGTGAACATCTGTCTTACATTTTTAGTGATGTGCCTAAACTATAGCATCTTTTAAGTAGTACCTCCTATTATAATTTATCTGGAAAACATATTTAATATTTATTAGACTTTTCTATGAAAAGGGAAATAATATATTTAGAAGAAAATTTATATTTCTAGTGAATAAAGAGTAAGAATCTCTAAATATTCATGAATATGCATAGTATAGCAAAAGAGTACTCAAATTGGGAAACAAGAAGACTGAGTTTTAGTCCTGGATTTTCTACTATCTGTGACCTTAATCAAGTCATTTCATCTCCCTTGGTCTCAGTTTTATAATCTGCAAAATGAAAAGATTATACTAGAAAGTCACTAGAGTCTCTTCCAGCTCTAGCATTCTATATTTCTTATTTTATTTACATTCTCTGTGACCAGAGTACGGACCTTGTGAGACCAAGGTCAGAGACTGGAGCTGCAAAAAAAGACAGCATAGCTCAGCTCTGTTCCCTGACTGCTGACTGCACCCCCACACTCCAGTCAGCTGCCCTGCAGGTGCTTGCTATTGGTCATGGGCAAGACAGAATAAATGGCTCAGCACAAATCTAGCACCACAACACGTGGACAGTTAAAAGTATACATCCTGCTGACATCTGGCCAGGAGTATCATCTTCAATGGGAAGTGTAGCATTTATTGATTACTATATTTTTAAAAAATCAGTATTATATAAAAATGATCTTGGAGCCAGAAAGGAAAAAGAAACTACTAGATCATAATTTAATTCTATCCTCTTTAAAGCTATTTTACAATCTACATACATAGTTAGAAAGAAATTTGAATCAAGAGTTGCAGCAACATTCCTAGGCTAAAGTCACTGAAAACCCTTCTGGCATTCCAAATGCTAACACTTCTGTCAGAGCCCACAGGCTAAAAATGGGGGTGGAAGAAATGCATAATATTTAATGGCATACATAACAAGTCCCAAAGATGTTCATTATGTGAGATTAAAGATTAACTTCTGAGTCTATAGAGAATTGCAGCCCCTGTTTTCATTTGGCTAGTGAACTTTCTGTCATGGGTATGTTTATTTTTTAGGTCCTGACCATTCTAGTTCACTGGAGAGGAATTATTGACATAGGGAACTTTGATCTCTTTCTGCTAAACATAAAGGATGATTGTGAAACAGGGAAATTAAGCATCTATGACTGCAAAGGGGAAAGAACTTGGATGTTTCTCTGCACTATGGATGTACCTTGCCTACTTCAAGTAGACAGTGTGGCTATACATTAGTAGCCCTCAAAGCAGGAATGTGGGCAGGGGTATGCCTGATCACATGGACCATATGGAAAATATCCCTGTATTATCATTTGTTATAACAATGATTCTACCACCACTCCAGACCATACAGAAGGTTCAGTAGTTTGAATAAATCAAAGCACAATTTATTAGATCATTTTGGTTTGTGATATATGGGGATAGAAACTTTCCCTGATGTAGCAGTCAACGTACCCGTTTATCTAAGATCCCATTACTGACTTGTTTATGTAGACTACATGTCAAACAGCAGGAGTATACAACTTGTTGCACACAAATTCATGGGACAAAAGCAGAACCTAAGCTAATTTTACTACCCCAGAACCTCGGTCTGACTCTGAAAACATCACTTCCATAGTCACTCAGCATCTTTCTCTGTGAAAGTATATAAATTACTACGAATGACCTGAGATTGTATGAGTCTGTTTATGTATACCATCAGTAATAATGATGATAATTATTCCTCAAAGTCCAATCCATTTTCCATGCTATCAGGTGGGCATAGGAGGTAAGAATGACAAATTGAGGGAGTGACAGATAGTGAAATGCATAGTATGGATTCTAGTTGCCCTGAGACAACCATACTTGCTATGAAGGCCTAGAAGGAACTCTGAAATGCTGACCAACTGGATTCTAGTGATCCCACAGATTAGGTTAGCATGCTGGTCAGTATGGCGAAACTACTCTGATGAATCTAAGGAATAGATGGGACAGTATAAAATTGCACACCAGCCCTCTTGAAACTATTATTATAATCAGTTTGACACAAATGACAGTACAATAAGTAGCACAGCTTTGAGTTCTGGAACTACAGGAAGGAAAAAGATATCAATGCCCACCAGCTTATTTGCAGAAATGATTTGATGCACTTGGAGCTGACCAATAGTGTACATAAAATGGGCAAATAAATGAAATGATATGAAGACATCAATACTTTCATCATTTGCCAATATTATGCAGTAGCAAAATTGTAAACAGGTCCCACTGGTTATGGGTGAGAGCATCATACTGGTTTTGTCAATGGATCCATCAGATCCACATTACATAATATATTGCTAACCAGAGCAGGGCAATCATAAAACGACAATGATGACAAAAAAACGACAACATATTATTCCTAAGCCTAGATTAGGCAAAATTAGAGATAACATCAAGGAGTTACTAAAATCTGAGGAAAGAAAATTTGAAAATGCTAAAGTCATTGAATATCATCAGTCAGCAAATACATATTTATTAAGTACCTGTAATATGCCAAGCACTGTACCATGTGCTAGGGATACAAATACAAAATTAGATAGTCCCTGCTCTCAAGGAGTTTACAGTCTAATAGGCAAAGATAACATACAAAAGGAAAGGAAGAGGGGCGCAGAGACAGGGAAGGTACCTGGAAATAATGGAGAAGCCCAAAAGAGTGTAGCCATCTGGGAGCTTTGCTTGAATGGAGATTCTAGGATGAAATCCCCATTCTACCTCCAATCAGAGGGGCCCTAGCAACGGACGGTAGTGCAGCCAATCAACTAATAAGCCATAAATCCATGATAATTAAATACAAGTTAGTTACAGGGAGAGGACTTCAGTAGTTTGGGAGACCTGAAAAGGTTTTATGTAGAAGAGGGTACCTGAATTCTGTCTTGAAGAAGAAAGGGATTCCATGAGTGAAAAATGATGAAGGAGTGAATTCCAGGCATGGGGAAAAGGCAGAAAAAAAGGCATAAATACAGATGAAAAAGATAGAAGGCCAGTTTGGTATAATTCAAGTTTAAAGGAAGGAGGATGTTATCTAATGAAACTAGAAAGATATTTTGGATCCAGGTTTTGAAGGTATTCAGAAGCTAAGCAGAGTCTATGTTTTAATCTAGAAATAACAGAAAATCATTGAAGTTTATTCAACAACTGAATGGCATGGTTAGATCTTGAAATATCAGCTGTATAAAACTAATAGCCAGCATTTATATAGTACTTTAAGGTTTGCAAAACATTTTACAAATATTATTTCATTTGATCCTCACAACAGTCCTGAGAAGTATGTGATATTTGTTATTCCCCATTTTATAGATAGAGAAATTGAGGCAGACAGAGGTTAAATGACATGCCCTGGGTCAGCTAGTAAGTATCTGAGGCCAAATTTGAACTGCAGGTCTTCCTGACTCCAGGTCCAAAGCTACTATGCCACCTAGATGCCTGTGTAAAAGAAAGATTGTAGCAGGAGAGACTTGAGGCGGAGAAACCAATGAAGTAGTTATTAAAATAATATAAGCAAGAAGAAATGAGAGATTGAACTAAGGTGATGGCTGTGTGAACAGAGAAAAGGTTATGGATGCAAGGGATGGTGGAGATATCAACAGCATTATTTCATGACTGATTGGATATGTTGGGAAATAAGGAATGAGGAACTGAAGATGATGCCAAGTACATAAGCCTGAGAAGCTGAAGAAGGGCAGTTACTTCAACAAAAAGAGGGAAGTGTGCAAGAGGGGAAAGTTTGAGTGAAAAGATTATGATTTGTACACATTGGTTTTGAGATGGTTCTGGCACTGTTTTGTCTAGGAATTCTACATGGTAATAAATTTTATTGCAAAACAGACCTTATAAGGAGTTGAACATACTTAAGTTGGAATCCTGAGAAATCTTTTTTTAAGGAATTCAACTAGCAGACCACTTAAAACTAAAGAAATAATTCCAAAAAGTAACTATTCTAAGCATAGTAAATAAATTACTTCTATAATAATATTTGACCAAAAGTGTAAAAATAAATCAGTACCTTCATACAGCATTATATACAACATCCATTGCCACAGTAAAACACATAAAATGAGATGTGTTAACAAATATCCCCAAGGACAGAAGACAAACACCACCATGAAAGAAGCGACTTGGGAAAGCTATAAGGGCTAGAGAAAGGAATCAGAAAGTTATATCAATATCTTGCTGGCACACACAATAGAAAACTTGAACACCATATTATCAGCTTATTAAAGGAAATAGAAAGGAAACTTGTACAATGGATTCCAAAAATGAATTCATAAATGATTAAAAACAAAAATTAAGTGGTTTGATGATACAAAGAGTAAAAGTAGTGCAAAGAACAAAATAAACAATTCAGTGTCAATCAAATATCTTACTACAATAAGATTTACAATCAGTGCAGTAGCTGACCTTGATGCCTTGTTCATCCTCACTGAAAGTATTTGACAACATGGCTGAAAACATCATGCTAAAAAGCATGGGAGCAAGCACACAGCCTTGTTTCGTTCCATTGGTGACTGGGAAAGCATGAGAGCAATGTCCATTATCTAGAACCTGGGCAGGTATGCCCTCCTGAAATTGATGTACAATGCTGATGAACTTCTCCAGGCAACTAAATTTTGACATAATGTTCTATAAGCCCTCACGACTAACAGTATCAAAGGCCTTGGTCATATGTTGTTTAGAGATCTCTGTTCTGCTCCTGGCATTTCTCCTGGAGTTGTCAGGTAGCAAACACCATATCAACTGTTCCTGGGCCCTTTCTGAAGCCATGCTGCCTCTCAGGTAGATGACTATCTTCCAAGTGAAGGATCATATTAAGGAGAACTCTGGCAAGACTCTTTCCAGCAATGACTAAGAGAGAGACCCCCCACAGGACAATCTACTTCCTTTACCTTTATAGAAATGGACAATGGAGGCATCCTTGAACTGCTGAGGAATAACTTCCTCTTGCCATATAATCTGGAAAAATTCAGTCAGCTTTTATGTGAGCAATGGACCTCCTACCTTGTAAATCTTAGCTAGAATAGAATCAGCACCAGGTGCTTTGCCACATGAAAAGGAACCTAATGGTATTCAAAACTTCTTCATTTGGAGCTTCAGCTAGGGAGGATTTGAAAAGGCTATGAGCCAAGACCAAAATGGAAGGAGTGCTTGGTGCATGATTTTCTGTTTGCGGACGATTGTGCACTCAATGCAGCCTCTGAAGCTGAGATGCAACAAAGTATGGAACAATTCTGTGCTGCTTGTGTTAATTTTGGCCTGACAATTAACACCAAGAAAACACAGGTGCTCTATCAGCCACTACTACACCATCCATACATGGAACCATCAGTTACATCAAATGGAGAAGTTTTGAATGCTATGGATAAGTTCACTTTCTTTGGTAGTGTACATTTCAGGGATGTACACATTGATAACGAGGTTGACGCACACATTGCCAGAGCTAGCTCATTGTTTGGGAGACTCCAAAGGAAAGTATGGGAGAGGAGAGGTATTAGACTGACTACCAGACTGAAGGTCTACAGAGCTGTTGTGCTGACCTCATTGTTGTATGCTTGTGAAGCCTGGGACTAGAACTCCAAAAGAAAAAACAACAGCAAAAAAGTCCCACTTTGTTTGCCCTTACAGTGCCTAGCTTGTGGTAGAACATTCTGAGTTCATATTGGTCTGATCAGCCACAGTCAGACATATTGAAACTTGACTCTAGAATAGTGACATCATTTTGGTCCTCTTCAAGAACGAAGGACAACAACCAACAGTAACATGAAAAGAAAATAAATCAAAGGCAATGAAAAAACCCTGGAGAAAGAGGACATGGAAAATTTCTGGTTGTTTATGTAGTTGTAAAAAGTCCAATACAATGATAACACAAGTTACATCAGATGAGCAACAGCTTGTGTACTATTAATATAATTAACGACAGAATAGTTACCTCAAGGGGGAGAGAACAAAACTCTAGATTTATACTAAGTTGCAAATAGATAGGTTTCTATAAAACACAAAAATATTGGCTAAAATACTCCACAATAAAACATGAATATGAGCCAAACATTTTACCAGCTTGGTTTCAAATGTCAACTTGATCCTCCCTTTCTAAGTAGATGACATCATGTATATATTGCCACAGCTGAGTGCAAATGACCTTTCCAAATATAGGTCAAATGCATGTTTATGTATTTTGTACACTGCATTTATAGTTTGTATCATTAAAAGAAATCTATAAACACAAGAAAATAATATATTGGCTGAGAAACAAAAAAGTTTTGCCCAAAAGTCCCAAGGGTATAAAAATTATTGATGATGAAAAAGTACCATTGTATTATAGCTCCTTTACTGATTTCCCCAAAGCCTTTAATTCAGTTTCACACTTGAGTAGTCACATACTTAAAAATATATATATATATGGACATATGTATATGTATATATACATGCATGCAAATATGAGAAACATATATGTGTTATATAATATGTAATATGTATATATATGCATCATAAGAGTGTTTAATTTCCACATGGAAAATTATATTTAAAACATGCCCCCAAGACAATAAAGTCAAGAACGATTAATATGAAATGCTGCGTTTTTTCAGAGAAGCAATATTGTTTGGCTGAGCCTTAAATCTATCTTCACCTCTCCTAAATAGAACTTAATATGGTTTCCAAACTAAAGAGGTAGTTGAAGCAAAACATCTTATTAATCATCTAATGTACATATATGACCTTGAACATATATGACAAAACTGAAAAACACATTAAGCAATTATTTTACTTTGGTAACATCTTTATCAAAATAATAAAATAAAAAATCAGGACCATGTTTAGGCCATGGGAAGGAAGGACTATAGGAAGAAAAGTGGAACTATCAATAACCACCTAAATCACTAAGCCACAGAGACTAGGTCACCATCTTTAGACGGATACTGATTGAGTTTGGTTCTGAGGTAAATTTGACCCCCAAAAGAGTGTGTGTGTGTGTGTGTGTGTGTGTGTGTGTGTGTGTGTGTGTGTGTTCTTGAACTGTCTGGCTTGTTACATCTTCACCCAGAGTAGAACTTGGACTGAGGGAGGGAATCTCTAAAACAAAGCCTATATTTCACTTATACCTCAAGTCTCCTCTAAAGGGATTAACAGAGACCCTTCTAAAAAAGATAGTCAATGTACAAAGTATATACTTATATACAGGATACTTATTTTTTCCTCCTAAAAGACTTAAAATACAAAAGAATCAGAAGCTTGCATTAACATATATTTAAAGCATAATACAGTAACCCATTACATATTATATTCTTCTAGGGAAGTTGATATTTTAAACATTTTTAAACATCATTCATTTTTATATCAGATCTGCACTTTTCAAGCAATTCACTCTAGGTCCATATCTTCTGGCAAGTTATTACCATACTTTGGCTTTAATGCTTTCATCTATAGTATCTTCCTACTGGTGGTCATTTTTAACTCTGAGAAGCTGTTGCAAATACAAGCTTTTACTGGACAACCAGCAGCAGGAACCAGGAGCTCCCAACATCTTGAATTGGTGAAGTTATCTCCAAGACCAGGAACAACCATCTCCAAATTACTGTGTAGTCACCTTTGCTAAGGAAAAGGAAGACAAAATTGAAAAGGCAGCCAGATCCCCAAGGTGTGGTCTCTGCCTCACCAACATAAATATTCTTGCTATTTATATTCAAATAGCTGCCATAGCTGATGGGGGAGCAAGATCCTTTTCTTTCTACCCTCCATAAAAGTCTGAGGGAGAGCTCAAATTGCTGGATGTTCAGGAAGAGAATGAAAGCTGAAAAATGTCTTTCTTTTTAAAGTCCAGCTCTTTGTTTTTATTTGCTCAATGACCAATTATCTTTTGCGTAGATTTCTTGTTACCAGGACCAACCAAGAGCCTTTGACCATGGAATGCCTTCAGCAAGAGGCAGGGGCACATGTGCCATTGGAGAGCTGATTCTAGGACCAGAAGAAGGGGCCAAGGCATCTGCTTGGCTTCACTGGAAGTATCCCACCCAGAATACATATATAAACAGAGGGGACTTCTGTTTACAACCCATGGTGGGTACCCTGGCCAAAGCAGATTGGATGGCTGCCTTGATTATTTTTGTCAAGTTTCTAAGGACAGACATCAAATACCACAATGACAGAAGTGGTTTGAGAAAACTCTTGAAGACTTGTGGAAAGATACTGGAAGATGACATCAATGTCTGGCTAGTTCACACAGGAGAAAAACTGCACACTGTATTGGCCAGTTAATGGCACTGAAAAAATATGAAAAAGAGAATTTGGAAAACAAAAACATATCAGAAAATTCATATGCCCTTAATCAACAACTTAAATCAAAAGCCAAAGGTACAAGGTGATACAAGGACATAAACCATAGCAAAAAAACCTCAGTTCAACAGCAATAAACACAAATATAAAACTATGCTATTGAGGCTCAAGGAGCAAAGAAATTCCAGGAGATAAAAGAACCCCAAAAGAAAGAGGATGTGGAAAATTGTTATTTTTCTCTCTGATCAAAAGAAATCCAATACTATGAGAGTGTAAGTTGGACCAAACATGAAATTTAAAGTTTGTGAACCATTCATTTAATGACCAGAGTCAAAACAATGATGAAGTCTAGATTCTCTGCAAAACTAGAATTCATCAGCTCTGTATAAAATCCAGATACTTCATAGTACTACATGACTTACTATCAAAGCACTTACGGAGCTCCTTCCATGAGGCAAGTCTGAGTCCGTCTTCCTTAAGAGAAGGCATTGTGTATTTATTGCCAAAACATAAAGAAATCATCAGGCAGAGAGATGGTGCAGTAGATAGAGCTCTGGGTCTGGAGACAGTAAGACTGGAGTTCAAATCTGCCCTGGGATACTTCCTGGCTGCGTGACCCTGGGCAGTCACTTAACTTCAGTTTGCTTCAATTTCCTCATTTGTAAAATGGGGATAGTAATTGTACTTCCCTCCCAGGGATGTCATGAGCATCAAGTGAGATGATATTTATAAAGCACTTAGCACAGTGCCTAACACAGAGTAAAAACTATATAAATATCACTTATTATTATACCAGAATATAGGCTTGTTACATGTTTATATAATTCATACAAAGCCTTGATGGCTTATGCCACTAAAAAAAGACTACGAACACATAAGAAAACAATATATTAAGTAAGAAACAGAAACGTTGTGCCAAAAAGTCACAAGTGTAAAAAACAGTTTACTATTGATTTGATGATTAATAACTAAGCCATCCAAAAACACCATACCATCTACACTACCTTTATTGGTTATTATATAGCTTTTTACTCATTTCCATACTCACATATTGCAAAAATGTTAAAACTAAAAAAGATGCAAACATAGTGAGAATTTTTAAGTGCTTAACTTTTCACATTTTATATTCTAATTAAAATACACCAACATTATATCAGAAACAATTAACATAAAACATGGCATCTTGCAGAGAGATAGCATAAACCTACTGTACTTACACCATCTCTTAACTCTATTATCATCTCTCCTTAATAGTAATGACCATGGTGGTTAAGTCAAAGGCATTCCTAAGAAAACATTGTAATAATCACTTAGTGTACATGAATGATATCAAGTTTTATGTCTCTACTGAAAAGCACAAACATGGGAACTTTATACAATGATGTCGAAATATGACTTCCACTTCTTAAGTGTGAAATTCTTAATGTGCACCAAAGACAGAATAGAAACTGAAGGCTTTGGGTTTGAAACCAGAGGTCAAATCAAATCACTCATAAATACCGGCATATAATAATTTGGTTTTCTCTAGGCAAGAAATGCCAACCATTAGTCAATCAAAGAGAAAGTTGAAGAACTATAGATTAAGAGATTGACATCCTAAAGTCAAAGCTTAATGGAAAGAACACACTGAGAGCAATTAAGACCTACAAAATATCAGTCTTAATGTATATATTTGACATAATCAAATGAATGAAAATAATTCTATTAGATTTCCCAAAAATGTCAAGGTTTTTTCAAATTAATTTAATGATAACTTTTGCTTTTATATCACCTGTTTTTCCCAATATGTCATTTATCCCTTTCCCTCCCAGAAGTTAAACTTTGTAGCTAAGAATGACAGAGAAAGAAAAACGATTCAGCAAAACTAACCAACATATCAAAAATGTTGGTATTACTTACAGTGTTCCACACTTAAAGAGATACCTTCTTATATCTTCTCTTTGGGACCAAGCTTGATCGTTAACATTTCACAGCATTCAATCTGAATTGTTTTGCTGTTATTGTTCTTTGTTTTATGTTTTTGTAGTTGTTGTATAAATTGTTTTCCTTATTCGGCTTACTTCACTTTGAATCAGTTTGTGTAAATCTTCCCATGCTCTGTAACTTCTGTTCTACAATTTGTTAAACCATTCCCCAATTGATGGACATTAACTTTGTTTCCAGCTGTTTGATTCTACAAGTACTACTATAAATAATTTTGTGTATATAAGGATCTTCCTTTTGTCGTTGACTTAGTTTGGGTATCTGCTTAACAATAGAATTTCTAGGTGTGGACACTTGAGTCTTTTTTTTTTTCACTTAATTCCAATTACTTTCAGAATAGTCAAGCCAATCAATAGCTCTACTAACAATGTGTCCTTTCCCAACACTGCCTACAAACATTGACCAGTCCTATCTTGTGCCATTGTTAGCAATTGGCTGTGTGGAGTGAAACCTCAGATTTGTTTTAATTTGCTTTTCTTTTATTATTATTTTATTCCATTCTTTTATGTGGTTGTTAGGAGTATAATTCTGATTTTGAGAACTGTTTATTCACTTCCTTTGAAGTTTTTTGGAATGACTTTTTAGATTATGTATTTTTAAGCAACAAACAGAGTATCAGACCCATATTAGAGATATTTTCCCCAGTTGACTGCTTCCCTTCTTATCCTAATTACCTTACTTTTGTTCATACAAACTTTTTGATTTCAAGTAGTTGAAATGATCTGTTTTTTTGTAAACTTCTCTACAATTTGTTTGGTTTAGAATTTAACTTTTTTCTTCTCCACCACTACCCATAATAGAGGTAGGTACCCTAATTGAGTTATCTTCTATGTTGTTAACTAGAACATTCAGGTCATGTCTCCATTTTGAGTTTATTATGGTGTATAGCATAACATGTTGATCTAAGCCTAATTTCTGACAGACTGCTTTATCAGTTGTCCTAACAGTTCTTGTCAAACATCTGTCCTAGATGATTTATGTATTCAGGTTAATTAAATAATGTGCTATTAAATTCAATTTTTCAGGCTCTTCCTTGCCTAGTCTATTCCATGGATCTAATTTTCTATTTTTTAACCAGTACCAAATAGATTAGATAATTATTGCTTTAAAATATAGTTTGAGGTATGTAAGTGCTATGCCCCCTTCATTCCTATTTTTCTTTCATTTCTCCCTTGATAGTCTAGATTCTTCTGTTTTCCTCCTGATGAATTTTGCTTTTATTTTGTTTAGCTGAGTAAAGTATGCCTTGATAATTTGTTTGATATAGCACTAAACCAGTTAAACTAATTTAGTTTCTAAGTATGCTTTGGTAGATGATTCCCATAAGCACATGTATGCATGAATGTGTGTGTGTGTGTGTATATATATATATATATATATACACACACATATATGTGCGTGTGTATATTATATATGTGTGTGTATGTGTATGTGTGTGTATGTGTGTGTGTGTATCTGCATGTATTGGGAGGGGTGATCTAGACTATGATTTCATCTGTGTGAAGAATTTGAGGTGTGAAAATTCACCCTAACAACAATTCAGATGCAAAACTTCCCAGAGAGCTGCTGGGAAACTGAGAGGTTAAGTGATTTGCCCACAGTCACACAGCTAATATGTGTCAGAAGTGAAAGTTGAACACAAATATTTGTGACTTTAGAGAGATACATTAATAATCTCTAAGTTATAAAAATAGTCTTTAAATAAAATATCCATATTTTGCGAAGAGATCACTAACACTTCCAGAAGTGAAATTATACTTTCTTAGGATCATAAGACTGGTAAACATTAGAGCTGGAACCTGAACCTGGGGAATCATATCTGACATTTCTATATTTTTTTGAGATTCACAAAGCCCTTTAGATAAATTACCTCATTTGATCTGCACAACAACCTTGTAAGGTAGGTATTATAGGCAGCATTGTACTGAGGCTCAAAGATGCTAAGTGGCTTGACTATAGTTATAGAGCTAATAAGTGTCAGAAATGGGATTTGAACCTGGCTCCCACATGACTCTGAGGCCAGTGTTCTTTTTGTTGCATCACATAGTACTTTTATACTTTGTTACTTGCAGATAAAAATAGGGACCTATAATATTTAGGTGGCACAGTGGATAGTGTCAGGAAGACTCATCTTCCTGAATTCAAATCTGGCCTCAGACACTTAGTAGCTATGTGGCCCTGGGCATGTCACTTAATCCTATTTGCCTCAGTTTCCTCATCTGTACAATGAACCAGAGAAGGAAAAAGGCAAACTACTGCAGTATCTTTGCCAAATGTGGTCATGAAAAATCAGACATGACTGAAAAATGACTGAATGACACCAGCAAATAACAAATTGTTATCTATCCCCTGATTTATTCCTCAAAATAGTCTATAACTCCTAACCATATTCACATTTATGTTCCTTTTCTCTGGCTTCCCCTGTCTTGCTTCCCATTCCAAAATTTTGGTGTCTTTGGTCCTAATACTTACATTCGATGTCCAAGAGTCCAGAGGGAAGAGCTGCTGCCATGCTACACTTGATGTCATGCCAATAAGATGATTCATTTTATGTAGACAGACCAATCGAATATTTCCAGTGCCATCTAAACCCCTTCATGTTTTGTTCATATCATCAGATCTAAAGATGTATGACCACAGCATTTCCCAAGCCCAAGAGCATATGAGTTGTCACTATTTTTCTCAGGTGGCACGAGCCCTAGCAGTCACAACACAGCCCCTTGAGAATACCAAAACAGTTCATCACTCTTACAAACTGACAAACTGAAATGGCCAAAGGTTGGTTCCAATCCCCAAGATCAATTTATGATAATCTAAAATAAGCCTCTTTTTAATTGATGATGCTATTTCAAATTGCATATTTCTGTTTACTCTGTAAGGAATGCAGTTAGGTTAAAGCAGAGCTGGTTATGACTCACAGATAATGAGATGAAAACAGTATCATCACTAAACATCAAATAAAGCCATTGATTCCTTGTATTATTCTGTCAGTTTTAATTGAATTGCATTCCCCCCCCTTTCAGTTCTTAATTATGCAGTTCATGCTGAATCTTTATTTTCATGCACAGAATGGGATAATGTTCTCTTTTTCCTTACCTTAGAGTCTAAAAATACAAGCCTATTGAGACAAGAAAAGTCTTTGTTGGTCTTAATTAAAGCAAAACACCTGCTTTCATCCCAGGAGCAGAATGGGTTGCTGTACTCTGAATCTGTTACCAGGTGATGAGACAATAGCTTTGCTTCCTGTTGAATGTCATTTTTTTCTGACCCATGGTCACAGTTTATTTCCAAATCCCATGAAGACAGAAAAATTCTGACATCAGGTACCCTGCAGAGGAGGCCCAGTAATCACTACTAATAAGAATTCCTTTGTAGTGTTTGAGATGAAAAATCAACAGTGATTCAATTAATTTGGATAGTGTACATAAAGAATCTGGATAACACAGGCCAAATGTATTTATTCCTCATTTAACATGGTAATTAAAGCTTAAGGCAGAGTATCCATGCCTAAATATTTCAGATAATTATGTTTAGATAACAGACTGCATCATTCAAAGTCTGGCATTCAAGGACCTCTATAATTTGACCTTAACCTACCTTTCCATACTCATCTCTTCTGATCCCACTTCATGCACCCTAAAATCTAGCCAAACTATATCTCAGGAAAGAGGCATCACTAAGGCAGGATGGAAAGAAAGAAACTTTTCAATTCAATAAATAATTAATATAATTGAATTCAATTTAACAAATATTTATTAGTCATCTACTATGTTATAGACACTGTCCTAAGTGCTGGGGAAAGACAAAAAAGAAAGACTGTTCCTTGCAGTGTAATGGGGGAAAGATAGCACACAAAAGGAAACTCAAAAGCTATGTAGGGGGAGTGCAGGGATGATGATGGTGGTGTCAAATCCAAGGATTGTAGTGCATGGGAAATAGGCTGTGAGTCCTGAACCCTCTTTAAATGAAGGCTTTGGGAGGAGTTCTTTGCTCTACCCTCCAGCCCTCCAATCAGAAGTTCAGCAGAGGCTGCTTAATGATACTGTCGATGCAGAGTAACAAAGCTGATGCAATCTCTAGAATAAGTTTCCAGGTGATGAGTTTTGGTTTTGTTTTTTTTTTGTTTTGTTTTGTTTTGTTTTTCCCCCTGGGAGCACGATAGTGGTGGAGTCAAATCCAAAGAGTGAAATTGTTGGGAAACAGTTGGGAACATTTACTAAGCACTTACTATGGGCCAGGGAGTATTCTAAATGCTTTATATTATGTCATTTGATCTTCACACCCACTTGAGGGGGTAGGTGCTACTATGATACCCATTTTACAGTTGAGAAAGCTGGAGTTGTGACTTTGCCAAGGGCAACACAGCTAGTAAGTGCCCGAGGCCACATTGGAGCTCAGGTCCTCCTGACTTGAGGACCAGTGCTTTGATTCATTGTCCCACCAATCTAATTCCAAGTTGGGAAAGCTGCTGGTGAAAGACTAAAAAGAATCTATAAAGAGTGAGGAGTTGAGACCAGAGTGAATAAACATGAATAAACATGTCCTGGTTACCTCATGAACAGTACTTAAGGTGAAGGCATTCTTCCCAATGCTACTGAGGCTAGGAATCTGAATTCAAACCCAGACCTCCTGTCTAGTTTGTCACACTTCTGCTATTGGATAATCATGAGCTGTGGATTAATGTGGCCATGTATGTACATTTATCTTTTCAAATAATTTCCTTTCCATGTTTAGATTCTTCAGTAGTAGGAAATACCAAACACATAGCTACATATGGCTGATTTTTTGCATTCATTGTTATCAGTAGCAGGAGCTAACATTTATGCCAAGGGAGCACCTTCTTCACTCCCATTAACTGTAAATGTCCTTCACAACTAGATTGTTTTTATTAATGTATTAAAACAGTATATTTGATCCACACAAACTCTCTTCTACCCAAAAAGATTATGATGAAGAAGGAGCACACGTTTACATGAGTCTCCTTCACAAGGATTTATGAAATTACTCTGCCACTATTCAAAATGGGATATCATAAAACAAGGAGATTACAATAAATCCTTTGGCATAAATTCACATGTAGACTCCCTGCCAACATTTTAATTAAGGAGAATAGGTTGGCTTATCAAACATAATTGAGGGAATATTGACCAAAAGTAAAACACATTTAAGGAGTGGTAGGTGGAATTCAGGACCTGGAATCATTCCTTCTCATATTTTCCTAGATGTATTTTGAACTGTCCAATAAGAGAGACTTTTTCACTTTGCTTTTCAGCATTGATGTCATCAAAAGCAGGTTGGACTTTGAGTGAGGAAGACATGGGTCTAAATCTAACCTCTGAATATTATTAGCTATGTGACCCTGGGCACACTTAACCACTCAGCTTCTCCATCATCACTAGGAGCTGGTTATTATCTGCCTGACAGGACAGTTGAAGGATCAAATAAGATAAAGTAAAATGTTTTGAAAAGATTAAAGCTCTATATATGAATGTTAGCTATTAAAATTTCATTTCTATAACTACAAACCATCAGATCAAAATGATAAGATATATTCTACCGGTATAAAGTTCTATTGAAATATTAGATAGACCAGCATCTTAGATATCAACATCTTAGATAAACCAGTGCCAAAAGATTAACTTACTAATTAGTGGTTGCATGGCTTTAAAATGTTAATGCTAATGCCTAGTTGTAAGTTAAGCATTATCAGTTACTCCAATGACATTCAGCTGAATTATGCCAAACTGCTTTTGGATTTACCCTATCTCCAACAAAGAATACCATGCCTACCTGAGATAAAATAGATTCAAACCACAGAACTGAAATATTCAACTACAACAAGAAGTCAGAACATAGATTCCTTAAATTCTGTATTGTTATAAACTTTCATGTTAATTTAATTAACTGTAACATATTGTCAGTACCTAACCTACTATCTAATTACAAATGAAGTGCTAGTTAAATAACTCACTTAGAACCATAAGATCTTAACATTAGCATGGATCTTAGAGACCATCTCCAGGGATTCTTAACCAAGAGTCCCTGACCTTTAAAAAAAGTGATGAACATATTTCGACATAATTGGTTTTCTTTGTGATAATGCATTTCATATTATAGTTTTAAAATATTTTTCTGAGGAAGGGCCCATAGACTTTTCCATACTGCTAAAAAGGATCTGTGACCATAAAAAATGTTTAAAGTCCTTGGAGTAATCTAACCTCCCAGTTCTCTCTAAATCCCTTCTACAACATCCCTGAGGAATGGTCATCTAGCCTTGGCTTGCATGAGTTCAATGATAGGAAATTCACCAACTACTGAAGCCTATTGAATTTGTGGACAACTCTAACCGAGATGAAGTTCCTCTTTATAGTAAGACAAAATGGGTCTCCCTGCAACTTCTACCCACTGGTCCCCCTGGTGCTAGTTCCTCTCTCTGGAGCTACAAACAAAGAAAGAGAGAGACAGAGAGACAGAGACAGAGAGGCAGAGAGAGAGAGACAGAGAGACAGAGAGAGACAGAGACACAGAGACGCAGAAAGACAGAGACAGAGAGAAGACAGAGAGACAGAGAGAAATCCCTCCAACAGATGATGGGCAGAGATTCAAATCTATTATGTTCTGACTCAATAGAACCCTCAAGAACTTAATATCAAATAATTGCTTTACTTAGGCAGCCATACAAAACCATGTAGAGAGCATGGCTAGAGATGACCCATAGGGAGACAGATCCCATCGGATATGAGAAGCCCACAAAGAACTGAAGGAGCAGCCCCTGCTATATGCCACTTGGAGAGACCTTACCCCTCCAAGAGACCTTTCACAAAAGGGCACTCACATAGGAGGAAGTCCCTTATTGTGTCATTTAATTCACTTCCATCCCACCACGTGGTCCTTCAAATATTTAAAGCCAACATCCTGTTTCTCCCAAATCTCCTCTTCTCCATGGCAATCATATACATTCTTCAACCATTCATTCTATGACATGGTTTGAGTCCCCTCACTATCTTGGTTGTTAAGGCATGCCAATACCTCACTCAAAATTGAATGAACAGAAATGAACACAGTGCTCCAGGATTAAGCTAAAAAGTGCAGATTGTGATAGTGTTGTTACCTCCTTCGTTTTGAACATTAGACTACCCCTAATTTGGTAACTCCTCACTTCTGCCTCTCAGAACCTCTAACTTCCTTCGTTGCTCAGCTCTTCCTTCAACAGACATTTCCTCCAACTACAGTGCATTCGCTGAAATCACTATACGTTGATATTTTGTGTTTGGGTGTGTATGCACGGATGTCATAATTACTTATATGTAAACAGGTTACATCCCCTAAGTAGGATGGAAGTTTCTTCAGTGCAGGGGGTGTGTTGCTTTTATACATGCCCTTCACAAAAACTATCATCAATGAACATACAGGGCAGCAATACTTTTTTCATTGGAATCATTCACAATTATATCATAATTTCATTTCCAAGAGTCTTGTATGTCCCTTGAGGTATTTTCTCCTTTAGAGATCCAGATCATGGGATTATATTTATCTTTTCTCTGAACTTTTAAAAAATACTTAATGCTGTCCTAGGGGCTTATTTTTAGTGTTTAACTATAGCAAAAATAGGAAAATTGCAGACACTGCATCCAGAAGGAGAAAATACCATTAGTTTACCATCTACTAAGTTATTTTCATTCTTAAATTATAATAGGAAGTAACCTGAGAGCATGGAGAATCTATTTTATTGAAAAAATATATATACCCTAGCCTGGGGTGTTTAATGTGTCAGTATTGTAGTTTAAACATTTTTTCATATCAGAAAAGTTCTTGGATGTTAGCAAAGCAAATCCATGTTATCCTGCATTTTGAAATAGTTCAGCTGAACCTAATTAGACTATCTGCAGATTTATGCAGCTCTCTGTGTATCAAAGCACCTCTCCTTGTGAAATACATACTTCCACCTTATTTCTTACCCATCTCAAAGTTAATATGAAAAATCTGGTATAAATTGCACAACCCTCTTCATGATTCTAGAATGATTAGAGCAATGTGGATCTGAAATGCTGAATAAAGATTGTTGCCATGGTACAGAGGCTGATTTTTTTTTCTTACTGGTCATCACCAAGCTCAGTTACTAGAAAGGGAAGAAATTTTCAAATCAGCCATTTGTCTCAGGCTTTATTTGAAAAAGTCATCAAGATGAGTCAAGCAGATATAGGAATATCATGAAGAACCTTTTTAAAATAGATAACCTTCTTCTGATTAAAATAGTAACATAAGGGCTCCAAAAGGAATACAGCTTTTCCATAAACACCCCAGCAAATATTTAAAGGGCACCAGATGGAACAATGATCAAGAAGACAAAGAGAAATACCAATCATCTCCTTCATCCCATCTAGGACTACACAAGAACATGGCTAGATAGGGACATAATAGGAGAAATGGAAGTCAGGCAAGATCTAGTAAACAGGGCCTGAAACCCATCCCAAGCAACATACTCCGGGGGGGTTAGAAATTAGCCCAGCCTCCACTGAACGGGGTCTGAAGCCTGTCAAGACTTTCTTAGAGGTGACTCATCAGGGCAATGTGAAGCAATAACATGCACTCACAAACAGGTCCTAAAACCACAGGGCCATGAAGTGAGTGCACGACTCAAAAACACAATGACAAACAAAAGTAACCCTAATGACTGGCTATGTGCATGAGAGGAGCACAACTTCTGACCTTGGTTTGGGAGGATTGAGGGTCATAGAAGGGGATGGAGTTAATTCCCAAAGGAAGATTGTACAAGGAGTGATGCCAGCCCTTTGGGCACTGACCCCCAAGTCGGGCCATAAGAAGACAGAGGAAGAAACCAGGAATTGTAGAAGGAAGGGTCTATTGCCTGTCATCTGATCTAGGATTACTACAACAGCCACCAGACTATAGAGTAGAAAAAGATTACACAGTACTCGTCTACCTCATCCAAGAGTGTAGGAACAGACAAAGTCTGACCCATATCAGTTCCTGAATCCAGGAACTGAAATGAGAGATATGAGTAAACAAATAAGTGAAGAAATATTATAGCTTAAGAGAACTTCACAGCCAATATAAACAAGATCTCAGAGAAAGGAATAGCCTGGCCACAAGGATACCAAGAGTAGCTTGAAGAAAGAAAGAAAATATTTTTTAAATTTATTTTTATTTTTAGTTTACATGACTCAGTTCTACATAATTTTGAGTTCCAGATTTTCTTCCCTCCCTCCCCAAGATGGTGTGGAATCACATATAATTTCCACCTATAACTTCACATTGAATTAATTTACACACTAGTTAAATTGTGGAGAAGAATTATGACCAATGGAATGAATTATGAGAAAGAAGAAACAGAACCAAAAAAAAAACCCAAAGAGAGAAAAAAAAGAGGGGGGGGAGACCGTGAAGTGTGCCTCAATCTGCATTCATACTTCATAGTTCCTTCTCTGGATGTAGACAGCATTCTCCATCGTGAGTCCTTTGGAGTTGTCTTTGTACCTCGTGTTCCTGAGAAGAGCACAGTCTATCAGGGTTAGTTCTCACAGAATCCATATATCTGTGGTTGTGTATAATGTTCTCCTAGCTCTGCTCCGCTCACTCAGCATTATGTCGTGTAGGTTTTTCCAGGTTGTTATGAAGTTCGTATCATCCCCATTTCCAATAGGACAATAGTATTCCATTACCTTCATATACCACAGCTTGCTCAGCCATTCCCCAATTGATGGGCATCCCTTTGATTTCCAATTCTTAGCTACCACAAAAAGAGTCACTATAAATATTTTTGTACATATGGGTCCTTTTCCCACTTGTGTGATCTCTTTGGGATACAACCCTAGAAGTGGTATTGCTGGGTCAAAGGGTATGCACATTTTTATAGCCCTTTGGGCATAGTTCCAAATCGCTCTCCAAAATGGCTGGATCAGTTCACAACTCCACCAGCAATGTAACAACACTGTTCCAATTTTCCCACATCCTCTCCAGCATTTATCATTTTCCTTATTTGTTATTTTAGCCAATCTGACAGGAGAGATGTGGTATCTAAGAGTTGTTTTGATTTGCATTTCTCTAATCAGTAGTGATTTCGAGCATTTTTTCATGTGCCTATAGATATCTTTAATTTCTTCCTTTGAAAACTGCCTGTTCATATCCTTTGACCATTTCTCATTTGGGGAATGACTTGTATATGGAAGAACAAGAGGTCTAGAATATCTATGGTATTAATGAAAAGAAATGCTAGAGAAAGTAGCCTAGCCATACCAGATATTAAACTGTACTACAGAGCAGCAGTCATCAAAACTACCTGGTACTGGCTAAGAAACAGAGTTGTGGATCAGTGGAATAGGATAGGTACACAAGATGGAGAAGTCAATGACTATAGCAATCTACTCTTTGATAAACCCAAAGAGGCCAGATTCTGGGCTAAGAATTCGCTATTTCACAAAAACTGCTGGGAAAATAGGAAAATGGTAGGGCAGATACTGGGCATAGACCAATATCTTATGCCATATACCAAAATAAAGTCAAAATGGGTTCATGATTTAGAAATAAAGGCTGATACTATAAGCAATTTGGGAGAGCAAGGAATCATTTACCTATCAGATTTATGGAAAAGAAAAGAATTCATTTCCAAACAAGAGATAGAGAGCATTACAAAATGCGAAAAGGATAATTTTGATTATGTTTTTTTTAAGTGTTTTGCCCATTTTTATTGAAGTTAGTATTAAATTTAAATTTATTTATTTGACATATTTAGTTTTCAGCATTGATTTCCACAATAGTTTGAACCACAGATTCTCTCCCCACCTCCACCCTCCCCCCCCACTCCAAGATGGCGTATACTCTGGTTGCCCTGCTCCCCAGTCAGCCCTCCCCTCCATCACCCCCCTCCCCTCTCATCTCCTTTTCCCTTTCTTTCTTGTAGGGCAAGATAAATTTCTACGCCCCATTGCCTGTGTATCCTATTTTTTAATTGCATGCAAAAACTTCCTTCCTGTTTGTTTTTGAACATCTGATTTTAAAACTTTGAGTTCCAAATTCTCTCCCCTCTTCCCCTCCCACCCACCCTCCCTAAGAAGTCGAGCAATTCAACCTAGGCCACATGTGTATCATTATGTACAACCCTTCCATAATACTCATGTTGTGAAAGACTAACTACATTTTGCTCCTTCCCAACCCATCCCGCTTTATTGAATTTTCTCCCTTGACCCTGTACCCTTTCCAAAGTGTTTGTTTTTGATTACCTTCACCCCCATCTGCCCTCCCCTCCATCATCCCTCCCCTTTTATTTTTTTTTCTTCCTCCCTCTTCTTTCCTGTGGGGTAAGATACACAACTGAGTATGTATGGTATTCCCTCCTCAGGCCAAATCTGATGAGCGCAAGGTTCACTCATTCCCCCCTCACCTGCCCTCTCCCCTCCTCCCACAGAACTGCTTCCTCTTGCCACCTTTATGTGAGATAATCCACCCCATTCTATCTCTCCCTATCTCCCTCTCTCAGTATGTTCCTCTCTCATCCCTTAATTTAATTTTATTTCTTTTAGATATCTTTCCTTCATCTTCAACTCACCCTGTGTCACACATATATATACACATAGATATATACATACATACACATTCACTTATATATATACATAAACATATATATATATATATAAATATATATATATATATATGCATATTCCCTTCAGCTACCCTAATACTGAGGTCTCATGAATCATACATGTCCTCTTTCCATGTAGGAATGTAAACAAAACAGTTCAACTTTACTAAGTCCCTTGCAATTTCTGTTTCTTGATTACCTTTTCATGCTTCTCTTGATTCTTATGTTTGAAAGTCAAATTTTCTATTCAGTTCTGGTCTTTTCACTGAGAAAGCTTGAAAGTCCTCTATTTTATTGAAAATCCATATTTTGCCTTGGAGCATGATACTCAGTTTTGCTGGGTAGGTGATTCGAGGTTTTAATCCTAGCTCCATTGACCTCCGGAATATCGCATTCCACGCCCTTCGATCTCTTAATGTAGACGCTGCCAGATCATGGGTTATTCTGATTGGGTTTCCACAATACTCAAATTGTTTCTTTCTGGCTGCTTGCAGTATTTTCTCCTTGATCTGGGAGCTCTGGAATTTGGCGACAATATTCCTAGGAGATTTCTTTTTTGGATCTATTTGAGGAGGCGATCGATGGATTCTTTCAATTTCTATTTTGCCCCGTGGCTCTAGAATATCAGGGCAGTTCTCCTTGATAATTTCTTGAAAGATGATATCTAGGCTCTTTTTTTTATCATGGCTTTCAGGTAGTCCAATAATTTTTAAATTATCTCTCCTGGATCTATTTTCCAGGTCAGTGGTTTTTCCAAGGAGATATTTCACATTGTCTTCCATTTTTTCATTCCTTTGGTTCTGTTTTATAATATCCTGGTTTCTCATAAAGTCACTAGCTTCCACTTGCTCCAATCTAATTTTTAAAGTAGTATTTTCTTCAGTGGTCTTTTGGACCTCCTTTTCCATTTGGCTAATTCTGCCTTTCAGGGCATTCTTCTCCTCATTGGCCTTTTGGAGCTCTTTTGCCATTTGAGTTAATCTGTTTTTTAAGGTGTTGTTTTCCTCAGTGTATTTTTCAGTATTTTTTGGGTCTCCTTTAGCAAGTCATTGACCTGTTTTTCATGGTTTTCTCGCATCCTTCTCATTTCTC
This sequence comes from Trichosurus vulpecula, assembly GCF_011100635.1. Lineage (NCBI taxonomy): Eukaryota > Metazoa > Chordata > Mammalia > Diprotodontia > Phalangeridae > Trichosurus > Trichosurus vulpecula. The sequence continues at coordinate 310,713,797 of NC_050573.1, read as the reverse complement.
TTCCCAATTTTTCCTCTACTTCTCTAACTTGCTTTTCCAAATCCTTTTTGAGCTCTTCCATGGCCTGGGACCAGTTCCTGTTTTTCTTGGAGGTTTCTGTTGTAGGCTCTTTGACTTTATTAATTTCTTCTGTCTGTATGTTTTGGTCTTCTTTGTCAGCAAAGAAAGAATGCAGAGTCTGAGACTGAATCTCGGTGCATTTTCGCTGCCTGGCCATAATCCCAGCCAACTAACTTGACCTTTGAGTTTTTCAGCGGGGTACGACTGCTTGTAGACTACAGAGTTCTATGTTCCACGTTTGGGGGGGAGGTGCCAGCTCTGCCGCACCAGCACTGCTCCTTCCCCAAGGACCCCCAACCCGAACTGGGCTCAGATCTTCTGCAGGCTGTGCACCCCTGCTCTGATCCGCCACTTAATTCCTCCCACCAGGTGGGCCTGGAGCTGGAAGCAGCAATAGCCGTAGCTGCCCCACCTCCGCTGCCCCCGGGGCTGGAAGCCTAACCGTGAACTCCTTCCACTCCCGCAGCTTTTCCCACTAACCTTCTCAGCAGCCTTTGGTGTTTGTGGGTTGAGAAGTCTCGTAACTGCCGCAGCTCACATATTCAGGGCGCTAGGGCCCCCTCCGCCTCGCTTCTGTTCTGGATGGTCCAAGTCGCTCAGGCTGGGCTCTGCTCCACTCCGTTCCCAGCTCCCAGCTCTGTGCGGGATAGACCTCACCCAGAGACCATCCAGGCTGTCCTGGGCTGGAGCACTGCTTCCCTCTGCTGTTCTGTGGGTTCTGCTGTTCTAGAATTGGTTCAGAGCCATTTTTTATAGGTTTTTGGAGGGGCTCGGCAGGGAGCTCAGGCTGGTCCCTGCTTTCCAGCTGCCATCTTGGCTCCGCCCCCCTCCATAGCCTAATTTTGATTATGTTAAATTGAAATGTTTTTGTACAAAAAAGCAAATGCAACAAAGATTAAGAGGGAAGCAGAAAATTGGGAGAAAATCTTTATAACTAGTGTCTCTGATAAAGGCCTCATTTCTAAAATATACAGGGAACTGAGCCAAATATATAGGAATACAAGAAAATATTTTAAAAATTAAAGCTCTTGATGGGGGAAAAATGAAAGGAGAATAAATAGCCCCAAACAGAAAATTTACCCAGGTAGTGAATTCCTTGAAAAAAAAATAAAATAGGGAAGATAGGACTCAGTGATTGGATAACAAGAAATATTTAAACAAATACTAAGGACTAAAAAATAAATAAAAGAATATGGAAAGCATTTATAATCTTCAAAAAAAGAACCAAACTTGAAATCAAGTCAAGCAGAGATAATTTAAACATCATTGGATCCCCTGAAAACATAGTATTCCCCTCCCCCACAAAAAATGGATAACAACTTTTTAAAAGAAATTACTTAAAAACTGCACAGATCTATTAGAACCAGAGACTAACATGCAAATTGAAAAAAACCATATCATCCTTGGAAAAATCACCAAATGGAAAACATCTGAAATATCATATCCAAAATTTATAGTTCCATGTCAAAGAAAAGTACCACAAGCACCAAAAAGCATTCAAATGCCATGGAACTACAGTCGAGATCACTGAAGATTATGCTTCAATTGTAAAAGAAAGAAAGTCTTAACTCTTAGCAAGGAAAATAAAAAGACTTGCAATCAAGCCTTTGCAAGGCTTTCCCTACAAAACTGAGCATAAGCCTTCAAGGGGAGGAAAATGAACCTTAATAAAATAGAAGGCTTTACAACAACCCTGTTATAAAAGATCAGAGCTAAGTAGAATTGTTGAAATGAAAACACAGAGACAAAGAAAACCTTGAAAGGTAAATACATTTGTGCAATTGGAAGGTGGCAAATGATAATGAAGTACACATTATCTAATATAGATAGGAGGCAAATGGTCCTGCACATTGCCAATATCATCAAGGGTGGCAAAGAAGTACAGAAAGACAAAAACAGCCTTGTGGTGCCCTGGTTTTAAGAGAGAAATGAAAATTGAAAAGAAACAGACAACTTTTAAATACTTAAGAACTCAGAAAATCACAACTTCAGATAACTGATAATGAAATATTCTTTCCACCTCTTGGTAGAAAGGTAATGGATTGTAGATGAAGAATGAGACATACATTTTCAAGGAGGACCAATGTGTGATTTTTTTCTTACTTGGCTATACTTCTGTCATGAGAAGGTACTTTTTTGTAAGGGGAGTGAGTTGTGGAAGCAAGTTTGAGGTAGGAATAGTGTTGGGGAAAAAAAGAGAAATGAAAGAGTGACAATGAAAATTTTTTGCTCAGAAAGTGGCACAAACAAGCCAGGCAGTGTGGGTAATATTATTTTAAATTCAATATATATTTTAAAAAAACAAGGTGTGTTGTAGAGATTCATGGTTTCATATTCAGTAGTTTTTCAGTCATATCTGACTCTACAACCCCCTTTTGGATTTTCTTGGCAGAAATACTGGAATGGCTTGCCATTTCCTTCTCCAGCTCATTTTATAGATGAAGAAACTGAGGTGAACAGGGTTGAGTGACTTGCCCAGGGTTCAACAGCTAATAAGTGTCTGAGGGAGATTTGAACTCAGGAAGATGAGTCTTCCTGACCCCCGGCCTAGCATTCTATTCACTGTGCCACCTACCTGTCCCATGGTTTCATATACACTTCAATTTTTCTGTTCTTTGTATGTGGAAATGTTCATGTGTGTAGGTATTTATCAGTTCATAATTTTTAGAAGAAAATTTTATCAGGTGTTTTATCAGGTGTTTATCAGTTCATGTTTATAAAAAGAAAGTTTTTAAAGTAAACAAGAGATCCTTAGCAAAGTAGAGATTTGAGGCTATTAGCTGGACATTTTAGGCCAAATGATAGATTTTTGTCTCAATTATTTAGGTAACTTCCTAGGCAGCACTGTAGGTACCTGATAGATGCTTTACCTTACAATGACAGGCTGGCACAGCTATATGAATCTTAGAGATCATCTAAGTACTCAACTTAAATATGAATTTCTCTGAATTTCCAAAGAAATTAACTAAGGGTCAAAGAATCTGAGTTTTTGGCCTAAGATCTCACAAGTAAGAGAGCTAAAATAGAATAATAGGCTCTTGCATAGAATAAGTCTCTGGAGAATTTAAAGTGTCAGGTCCCCCAAAGTATGAGAGTGACATGATGGGAAAGAGCAGCCTATAGCAAACTGCCAATTAAGAATGTAGAGGAGAGAAGATGGTGGCTGGAAAGCAGGGACTTGCGTGAGCTCCCCCCCCCCACCAGGTCCCTCCAAACACCTAGAAAAATGACTCTGAACAAATTCTAGAACTGCAGAACCCATGAAATAGCAGAGGGAAGCAGGACTCCAGCCCAGGACAGCCTGGATGGTCATGGGGTAAGGTCTATTGCACGGACCTCAGAGCAGTGGAGTGGAGCACAGTCCAACATGGGCCGCACAAACCAACCGGACCAGGAGCCAGGTGGAACAGGCCCTAGCGCCTTGAATCAGTGAGCTGTGGCAGTCACCAGACTTCTCAACCCACGAACACCAAAGACATCAGAGAAGTTTAGTGGGAAAAGCTGCTGGGCAGAGTGAAAGGAGTTCATGGTTTAGCGACCACTACAGGGGCAGCAAAGGTGGTGCAGCTACAGAACTACAGCTGCAGTTGCTTCAGGCCCCAGGCCCATCTGGTGGGAGGAATTAAGTGGTGGATCAGAGCGGGAGTGCAGAGCCTGCTTAAGATCTGAATCTGGTCCGGGTTGGCGGTTCTTGAGGAAGGAGTAGCACTCCTGTGGCAGAGCTTGCTGCACAGCTCTGAAAACAACAGCGCAGCCCCTCAAGTTTGGGACAAAGTACTCTATACTCTACAAGCAGTCATACCCCTATGAAAAACTCAAGGGTTAAGTAAGTTGGCTGGGAACATGGCCAGGCAGCGAAAATTGACTCAGATTCAGATTCAGACTTTGGAATCTTTCTTTGGTGACAAAGAAGACCAAAACATACAGCCAGAAGAAGTCAACAAAGTCAAAGAACTTCCAAGAAAAAAGCCTCCAAGAAAAACATGAACTAGTCTCATGCCATGGAAGAGCTCAAAAAGGATTTGGAAAAGCAAGTAAGAGAAGTAGAGGAAAAAATGGGAAGAGAAATGAGAGTGATGCGAGAAAACCATGAAAGACAAGTCAATGACTTGCTAAAGGAGACCCAAAAAAATACTGAAGAAAATAACATCTTAAAAAATAGACTAACTCAAATGGCAAAAGAGCTCCAAAAAGCCAATGAGGAGAAGAACGCCTTGAAAGGCAGAATTAGCCAAAAGGAAAGGGAGGTCCAAAAGACCACTGAAGAAAATACTACCTTAAAAATTAGATTGGAGCAAGTGGAAGCTTTTGAGAAATCAAGATATTATAAAACAGAACCAAAGGAATGAGAAAGTGGAAGACAATGTGAAATATCTCATCGGAAAAACCATTGACCTGGAAAATAGATCCAGGAGAGATAATTTAAAAATTATTGGACTACCTGAAAGTCATGATCAAAAAAAGAGCCTAGATATCATCTTTCAAGAAATTATCAAGGAGAACTGCCTTGATATTCTAGAGCCAGAGGGTAAAATAGAAATTGAAAGAATCCACCAATTGCCTCCTGAAAAAGATCCCAAAAAGACAACTCCTAGGAATATTGTCACCAAATTCCAGAGCTCCCAGACCAAGGAGAAAATACTGCAAGCAGCCAGAAAGAAACAATTTGAGTATTGTGGAAACACAATGAGGATAACCCAAGATTTAGCACCTTCTACATCAAGGGATCGAAGGGCTTGGAATATGATATTCCAGAGGTCAATGAAGCTAGGATTAAAACCAAGAATCACCTATCCAGTGAAACTGAATATCATGTTCCAAGGCAAAATATGGATTTTCAATGAAATAGAGGACTTTCAAGCTTTCTCAGTGAGAAGACAGAGCTGAATAGAAAATTTGACTTTCAAACACAAGAATCTAGAGAAGCATGAAAAGGGAAACAAGAAAGAGAAATCATAAGGGACTTAGTAAAGTTGAACTGTTTTGTTTACATTCCTACATGGAAAGATGATGTGTGTAATACAAGAGACCTCAGTAATAGGTTAGTTGAAGGGAATACACACACACACACATATCTACATATACATATACATATATATTATGTGTGTGTATATATATATATATATATATATATATATATGGGACAGGGTGAGTTGAATATGAAGGAATGATATCTAAAAAAATAAAAGCAAATTAAGAGATGAGAGAGGAATATATTGAGAGAGGGAGAAAGGGAGAGATAGAGTGAGTTAAATTTTCTCACATAAAAGTGGCAAGAAAAATCAGCTCTGTTGGGAGGGAAGAAGGGGCAGGTGTGGGGGAATGAGTGCATCTTGCTCTCATCGGAATTGACCTGAGGAGGTAATAACATACACACTCAATTGGGTATCTTACCCCACAGGAAAGAAGGAGGAAGGAGATAAAAAAGGGGGACAATAGAAGGGAGGGCAGATGGGGGAGGAGGTAATCAAAAACAAACACTTTCGAAAAGGGACAGGGTCAAGGGAGAAAACTGAATAAACAGGGATAGGATAGGAATGAACAAAATATAGTTAGTCTTTCACAACACAAGTATTGTGGAAATGTTTTACATAATGATATGCATGTGGCCTATGTGGAATTGCTTGCCTTCTTAGGGAGGGTGGGTTTGGAGGGAAGAAGTGAGAGAATTTGGAACTCAAAGGTTTAGAACAGATGCTCAAAAAAAAGTTTTTGCATGCAACTAGGAAATAAGATATATAGGCAGTGGAGCACAGAAATCTATCTTGCCCTACAAGAAAGTAACGGAAAAGGGGATGGGGGGTGTTGGGTGACAGAAGGGAGGGCTGACTGGTGAATGGGGCAACCAGAATATATGCCATCTTGGAGTGTGGGGGGGTAGAAATGAGGAGAAAATTTGTAATTCAAACTCTTGTAAAATCTTGGAGGATTTGGACAATTTTTTCATTGTAAACTGAATGGATTTTTAATATAAAATGTATTCTTAATATGATGGATTAATGGATTTTTAATGTAAAATTGTTGAATCGAAAAACAAAACAAAAAAAAAGAATGTAGAGGAGAAGCTGCCTAGAAGCAGATGGTTGGTATAGTAAATGAAGTACTGGACCTGGACTCAGGAAGACTTGAGTTCAAATCCAGCCTAAAATACTTACTATCTGTGTGATGATGAGCAATTCACTTAATCTTTGTCTCAGTTTCCTCAACTGTAAAATAGCAATAATAATAGCAATATGTAAGTTTCCATAATATAATATTTGTAAAGTGCCTGGCATATAGTAGGTACCTTTAAAATTTTTATTTCCTTCCTCACTTTTTTCCTTCTTTCA